>NC_087214.1:62875561-63089498 GCF_015104395.2 Macrobrachium nipponense | reverse complement strand
TCTGTCCAGCTGATCAGGTGTGCACCGCAGGATCAGTGGTCAGACTTCTGGACCAAAATTTATAAGATGGAGGCAAGCATACCTCTTTATAAATAGCACAAATGCAAGAACTAGTCCTACTTCAAGAGCCAAGATGAAGTCATGGGTTTGTCTCTTGTTGGCTTCCACTCCCTCCCTTGTTGGGGAGTGGTGGATAAAACTCCTATCCCTAATGAAAGGGATAGGATAGATAACACAATTTCCCACACTCACACTTTCCCCTTTACGATACCTTTAACCTGCAGGACAATTGGTTTAATGAAATACCAAACACACAACACACAAACAGGTACTCGCCTCTGGCTCCAGATAGGCTAGGCTGTGCTGTCCGCTGGATAGGTTATAGGCTAGCCGTGACACATCCACCGCCGATAACCAACCACAACCCGCCAAAACCAACACTGCCCCAACCACCACTCACAGACACCGAAAATGCACCCCCAACCTCTTCAACTTCACCAAAACCAGACAGACACACGCACAACAACCTTACAACACCAAAATCAATCAATTACCACAAAATCAACTAACAACCAACGGACAAATGCTACCAAACCAACTCTGAGAATTCACTAACTGCCTTACTTCTTCCGACTCTAGTAACAGGCTTCCACTGACTTACTAGAGAGCGCCACAACAGACATGCTTCCGACCGCCATTTAACCACTCCAACTCATTCTCTCTCTCTCTCTCTCTCTCTCTCTCTCTCTCTCTCGTATCTCTCTCTCACTCTCTCTCTCTCTCTTCTCACAACCTTTGGAGATGTTGTCAAATATAAACTATCATTACTCCTCCATACTGTGGGTAATATCCCAAAGGTAGAAGGAAGTAAAGGTGGCCTGGTTGGCCCAAACCCCTGCCTTCAGAACCTGCGCCAGGGAGAAGTTCTTGCGGAACGCAAGGGTTGGACCAATACCTCTGACTTTGTGGGCTCTCGGACGAAGGGTACGGGTGTCGTCACTACCATCGGCATCGTATGCCCTCCTGATCACCTCACATAGCCAGAAAGAAACAGTGCTCTTGGAAACTTCCTTCTTGGTAACCACGACGCTAACGAAGAGGCGTTGACACTCAGGCCTGAGGTGTCGAGTTCTCTTCAGATAGCGCCGTAGCGCCCTCACTGGACAAAGCAGCATCTCATCCTCATCATCATCAGTAAAGTCCTTCAGGGAGGGGATCGTGAAAGACTCGAACCGGTCGTCAGGGACCGAAGGATTCTGAGTCTTCTCTACGAAGTTCAGGACGAAATCGAGCGTCACAGATCCCCATCCTCTGGAATGCTTGATGTTGTAGGAAAGACCATGAAGTTCCCCTACTCTCTTTGCCGATGCCAGGGCCAGCAAGAAGAGGGTCTTGAGGGTCAGATCCCTGTCTGACGACTCAGAGTGGCTCAAAGGTCTGCGAGTCAAACTCCTAAGGACGAGAATAACATCCCACCCCGGGGGCCTGAGTTCCCTGGGTGGGCAAGACCTCTCAAAGCTCTTCATCAGGAGGGAGATTTCGAAGGAAGAAGAGATGTCCACACCTCGCATTTTAAGGACTAGTGCCAGGGCGGCTCTGTATCCTTAAACTGCAGAGACGGAGAGGAGCTTCTCTCGGCGAAGAAAAACAAGGAAATCCGCTACCTGCTGAGCAGTGGCTCTGAGAGGAGAGAGACCCCGTCCACAACACCAACCACAGAAGACGGCCCACTTCCCCTGGTATACAGCTGCAGAGGACTGTCTGAGGTATCCAGCCATCTCTGTTGCTGCACTGCGAAAAAAGCCTCTCGCTCACAAGAGATGGTGGACAACAGCCAGCCGTGAAGACACAGGGACTCGACCGACCGGTGGTACCGCTCTACGTGTGGCTGGCACAGGAGGTTGTGCCAGGGGGGAATCTCCCTCGGTGCTTCGGCGGGCAGAGCCAGCAAGTCCAGGTACCAAACAACTTGAGGCCATTTGAGGGCCACCAGGATCATCCAGAGATTCGAGGTGATCAACGCCCTGCTGATCACCTTGCGAATCAGACAGAACTGGGGAAAGGCGTAAACGAAGAGGTTGTCCCACAGGTGTTGAAGAGCGTCCTCTGCAGCTGCCCATGGGTCCGGCACAACTGAGTAGAAAACCTGGAGTTTTCTGTTGTGTCGGGTGGCAAACAGGTCTACGACTGGATGGCCCCACAGGTTGAAGAGCCTTTCCGCCACGTCTGGGTGAAGGGACCACTCGGTTCCTATCACCTGATCCCAACGGCTGAGCTTGTCTGCTACTACATTCCTCTTGCCTGGAATGTAGCAGGCTGACAGCTCTACTGACGTGCACCTGCAACGTCAACTGGTGCAGCGGAAGGGACACTAGGCCCCCCTACTTACTGTTGACGTACACCACTACCGTGGTGTTGTCGCTCATCAACACCACTGAGTGTCCCACCAGACGATCCCAGAACTTTTGGAGAGCGAAGAACGCTGCCTTGAGCTCCAGGACGTTGATGTGAGGGTGCTTGTCGTGATGATCCCACACACCCGCAGCCAGCAACTCCTCCAGGTGTGCGCCCCATCCCTTGGTCGATGCGTCTGAGAACAGCAACATCTCCGGGGGGGTTTAGTGCGAAGAAGCACTCCTCTTACAAGGTTCCCGTCGTCCAGCCACCAGGCTAGGTCCTGCCTCACCTCCTTCGTGAGGGACACGGGGAAGAAGGGAGGGTCCCTTGCCTGTGACCAACACTCCTTTAGTCTCCACTGAAGAGACTGCAGGTGAAGACGCCTGTGAGGGACTAGCTTCTCGAGACAGGAACTGTCTTGCTGCCTCCCTGAACCTGCTGATCCGCAAATCTGCGGGGAAGACTCACCCTGCTGCCGTATTGATCAGTATGCCCAGGTACTTCATCCTCTGCTTGGGCTCGAAATCCAACTCCTCGTAAATCACTACGATCCCCAGATCGCAGCAGAATTCGAGGAGTCGGTCCTTGTCCTGTAGCAACTGCGAGCTCGACTAGCCAATTGTCGAGATACCTCAGAAGACATATCCCTACCGAGCGGGCCCAAGACGACACCAGCGTGAACACTCGCATGAACACCTGTGGGGCGGTTGAGAGACCGAAAACAAAGTGCCCTGAATTGGTGCACCATCCCGTCGAGGATGAAGCGGAGGTACTTCCTGGAGGATTGATGGATGGGTATCTGGAAATATGCGTCCTTCAGATCCACAGAAAGCATGAAGTCTTTCTCCCTGATGGAATTGAGCACTAATCGTACCGTTTCCATCATGAACCGAGTCTGGCGAATGAATCTGTTCAAGGGAGAGAGATCTATCACCGAGCGCCACTCCGCGAGGACTTCTCCACCAGGAAAAGTAGACTGTTGAAGCCCGGCGACTGATCCCATACGATCTCCACAGCATGTTTGCTCAGCATGGCTTCTACTTCCTGCCGAAGCGCTATGTCCTTGGTTGAACCAGGAACGTACGTCTGAAGATAGACCAGGTTGGAGGTAAGGGGTGGCCGAGACTCGAAGGGTAGTAAATATCCTTCCCGAAGAACGTTCACTATCCAGGTCTCTGCTCCGTAGCGCTGCCATGTTGCCCAATGGCTCGGCAGGCACCCCCCAACTTCCGGCAGCAGGTGAGGGGGAACGCCGTCCGTAGCGTTTCCCGCCTCTCTTCGGCTTCTTCTTCCCAGATCCTCCTCAAGAGAAGGACTGGGAGGAGGGCTGGTTATGGTCGCTCCTTACTGAAGAAGTCAAAGGCAGAGTCTTTCCTCTGGGCTTCGACGAAGAAATCGTCTTAGCCGCAGAGGAAGCGCTAGCTAAACTCTCAGGCTTAGCCGCAGTCGCTCGAGGTTGCCCAGCCACCTTCGAAACTGCCTGGTGGACTAGACGGTCCGTTGCGAAGATTCAATGCCGCCTCTCGCCCAGCCACCCTGGTCACTCGGGTGAGGACAGCGTCCCTACGCCGAAGAACAAGGTTGGCCCACAGGTTAGCCATCTCGTGAGCCAGGTAGGAGATGGCCCTACCTCCAGACTGGCACAGTCTCACCAAAGCCGGGTCCCCTTCAGGAGTGATGTTCCCCAAGGAGGCCGCGGTTTTCGACACTGTGAGGGGACCACAGGTCAAGCCAGGAGACTGCTTGGAATGCTGCCATAGCGGTAGATTCCAAGGCAAGTGCCTCCTGCTGCGAGAACCAGAGGTTCTCTGACAGGAGCTGCTGTAGGGACACCCCTGGAGTTAGCCTAGCCAGCTCCAGGTTAACCTGTTTGGGCAGCAGAGGATCTTCTGAAGGCACGTAGACTCTCCTCTGTCGTGGTAGAGGCGGGGAAAGGAGCTTGGATGACCTACCGGACCGAAGCGAACCCTCCTGTCCGGAGACAAGAGCGTCCACCTGGCTCAGTACGCTGTAAGCCAAGGCTGATTGCGGCAGACCCGCAGTCGTCCTGGGCTCCTTTTTGGGACCCCAGAACAACTCCAAACCCGATGTGGGCTCGGACGGTGGGAGTGGCGATCCTTCCCCAAGGTCGTTGTGCCGACAAATCAGCGCAATAACCTCTGAAAACGGCCTCTGGATCTCGGGAGTGACTGCATCCTGCGGAGACGGGCCGTCAAGCCCGTCCAGCGAGAACGCTTCCCTAGAACCTCCTCCTCCCACAGGAGGAACCACCACAGACCCCTCATGGTCTCCTCCTGCCACTTGCGCATACTGGTCGATCCGAGGACCGTGCCAGGTTCGTAGGGCGTCGTGGGGGGATCGCGAGGGGCGCGCCTATTCGCCTTGCTCTTTCCAGTGTACACCCAAGGAAGTTGAAGGGATAGGAGAGGCAGACCTGATGCTCCCCCCGCGCCCACCAGCCGAACCAGTGTGCTGAGGGGGCTGCAGGCGATCGCCAACCCGCGGTGGCGATTGAGCTGCATGCCTAGTCGAGCGGCTGGACTGAGAACAGCGGCGACGGTCCCGAGCATCAGAAAAGCTGCTGCTAGCCCCCCTCTCCGGCCGGTCCCGGTGGGAGCGGCGGTCGGGGGACCGGCAGAGTCCGCTGTCAAGGTGGGAGCGAGGCCTGTCCTCACGGCGCGCCACGTTGCTTGGACTGCCTCAACCCTGGGTACCTGCGGCTCGCTGCGAGAGCGATCGCTGGCCTGGCGGGAGTCACCTGGATGACTCCCACCAGTCTTCCGCTCCATGCCTGGATCCTGGCCCCGAGCAGACTCGGTTGCCTGGGTCTTGGTTGTACGGTCACCGGTGGGCAACCGCACACTTGGTACCTCTCGAGAGCGAGAGGCCAAGACGGTACCTGGCACCGAGGCAGAGCCTCTGGCGCCAGGCGAGGAGGTACTGGTGTTAGCCGGTGCTCCTCTGGTCCCCGTCCTCTTCTTCCTTGCGGAAGGAGAGACAGGCCGCGTTCCCGAAGGAACAGGAGGACCAGGGAAGCCCCAACCTTCCTACCGGAGTGGGAAGGACCCTTAGAAGTCTCAGAGCGAGCTTTCTTGGGGGGGGAGAGGAGGCGACCTTCTTCTTAGGCTGTGGGCCCTTAGAAGTCGAAGGGGAAGCGGCGGCAGACGACGACGAAGACGAGAAGACGACGACGACACCTTCCTCCTCCTCCTCTTCTTCATCAGCTTCTTCAGGACCACCGTCAGGTCTTCCATCCAGGACGGAGCCAGGGCAGTTGCCAAAGCAACAGGGCCCGACTGCACCTGTCTGGAAGGACCTGGGGTGGGAGCAGCAACACCACGAGCAGGAACGACGGCAGCAGGAACTGGTACTGGTACTGGAGCGGGAGCATGGACAGGAACAGGAGGCGGGGCCAGAAACCAGTGGCATCCTATGCACACGTGGCAGGTCCAGCGGAGAGCTCTAAGGACACCGGAAGTCAAGGGCTGAGGTGAGAGCGGCAAAACCAGGTGGCAACATCACAGCGGGCATCCTCACCTCCGTCAGCGGCATCTGCATAGCGGCTGTCGGGGTCACCGTGGCTACGTGCTGTGTGTACACCAGGTGCAGCGGCGCAGCATAGCCAGGCGTGGATACCGTAGTTGTAGTGGTGGTGGTCGAGCCGTGGGTGACCGTCATAGACCCCCTCGCCAGGTGACTCGTCGGTGTCCCCTGGAGCCCCAGCGAATACCAGGCCCGGCCGAGATCGTCACCCGTGGCAAGCAAACCTGAAGAAGGGAACAGAGTCAGGTTAGTAAGGGGGGGGGGTTGCCCCTCGCCCAGTGGGGGACAGATCCCACTGCGAGCGAACGGAAGACCCGAATACAGTTGAATGTCAGGGTACCTCGGCCCCCCCCCCTACACTCAACTGATCAAGCTAAGAGAAGGAACGAGATACCTCCCCCGAAGGGGAAGGAGCCATGTGAGGGAGCTGAGATGGAGGGAGAAAAGAGGAAGATGTGTCCGTGACCAGGGAAGCAACCGGAGAATCCTCTGAAGACTCCCTGGCCGGCTTACGAGGCTTCTTCCTCCCCCCATAGCGCTCCCACTGCTCCTCCGACCAAGAAACACATACATTACATGACTCGGTGCGAGAGCAATCTCGCCCTCTACACCGAGTACAAAACTCATGAGGATCGACCTCAACAGAGGACTGAAAGGCCCCACACTTACGGCCCACCTCACCAGGGCACAATCTGCGGCTGATGGGGGCGGCACGGGGGTCTCTCCGGTTCTCAGGATTCCATTTCGAAGTTCAATCACTGAATGAATGATACAAAAAAACACACGTGCTTACGTATCCTTTTGCACAAGCACACAATAATAGAGAAAGCCAAAAGAAAATCTTCACGCAGTGAAGCACACAAAGCATATGACCATAGCGAGCAGAGAGGCGAACAACACATCTGTCTCCGTCGGCAACCAAAAGCAAAGTGGCTCCTCTCCTCGCAGTCGAGCTGACTGCCAACTGTGGGACAAGCAGTTAACTACCGAACTCCCTTGTTCGAAGCTTACGACCGATTCAGCTACCGCTAAGTACCATTCCTATTGTTAAAGGACCGAGGGTTTGCATACATACCGCAACAAAGGACACACACCTTACAAATAAACAACTTTGCCTCTGATGTCTAAATAAAACTGAAAATGCTGCAGATTCTGTCAGAGATTTCTTACTTTTATACATGTTCTTGTTATACAACCTGAACCCATATCCTGAAGTTTACTTTGGTAGTAATTTGGGTCTATCTTATCTGAAGGAAATGGTAAAAAAAATACTGGATTACATTACTTCCTTTACTGGAATGCATTCACATGATTTCATACAGATTGTTGATACACAAGCACATAGTTTAATTCCTGAATAATGTTGAGAAATTAATCTTCAAAAATTGCACACTTCTTCTCTAGCTTCAGCACAAAATTTTGGAGATATCTTTGCTGACATTAATTCTCTTACACAGTGCATGCTTGTGCAGTATTGCCTTTATGCCACTTAACAATAGTCAACAGTTTATATACATTATATATTATTTTTTTTTAAACGAAGCCTGCGTGGTAAGGAACTACTGAAATGAAGCTACAAGCTAGATGTTTGGTCTTTTGGAAAGGATATTGCACCTTGAAACAAATGTTTTATCCTGTATCCATGCATTATGAATATAGAAATACTCTAGAATGCAAAGCATGCTTGGGTATTTCTTTGCAATGATTCTGCTTTACAACCCATGCTTCCGCTTTTCACCTCTGGTTCAGAATGTGGCAATTCAACAGGAAATCTTATGTCTTTAGCACTTCTTTAATGAATATCTGTTTTCTGACAGAATAACATAATCTTAATTCTATATGAATGAACTTTTAGCATTAGAGACGTAAAACATGCATAACCAGAAACACCAATAATCTTTACTGCAAATTACTCAAAACAAATAAAAAATATAACATAAATTTAGGCATATCGTAAATGAATGAACACTATATTTGTGTTAACATATCCATACAGTACTCCCATACCATACTCTTAGCAGAAGCATTAGGCAGATGCAATATCCTTAAAAATGTTCATTCATACTGTGACTTCAAAAAGTCGTAAATACAATACATAAAATGAAATATTAATGAAATAAAGGACTCAAACAGATTTTTCTGAGGGCTCTCCCAATATACTTAAAATATTTCCAACTATGTAATGTGTATTTGGCACTACTTTACAAAAAATATTGGATCTTACCACAAAGGCTTCAGCGCAGAGGGGTTGCACCACTCAATAAAATGTTTATGATAAATATCCCTTCCCTCACTCCAATGTTAGCACTTTTGTACCAGTTTAGCTGTCTTTAGTTGTTTTATTGTGTCGAATGATGCAACAGATTAGTTCTAAATTATCTAAAACGATCCGAAGAATGAAATGTTAACATCTGATGCTGACGTAAGTATTACTATGGAGGAAAATATAAGGCATACAGTGAACAATTCATTTACAGAAGACTACAAAAATAAGTCTGACTTCAATAATAATCACAGTATTACATACATTTAGTGTGAGTGGATTACGACTCCCCTAGCCTGATCACAGTATCAAAACAATCCTTGAATAACTGAAAAGAGGTCTATAGTAATTGAAGGGAATTGGTGCTTTGCTTTTCATATTATACAATAAAAATAGATTTAGCTCTTGGCATGTAATTTGTTTGTTGGAAACCCCTGCCACAACCAAGGCATAACATTGACTGCTATTCAGTGTTGCAGATTGAATAGAATTCAGAGCATTTCACTTGTATAGACTGATTGCTAGGTATCTAAACCAACTATGTACGTATACTGTATTGCCATGAGTGTCAAGAGAATGTCAGGAAATCTTCAAGAATCGTGAGAAATACAATTTTTCTTGCTTTAGAAAACTTTGTGATGTTGATGTATGGATGAAATTCAGGTGTATGTTTTAGAAGGAATTCCAAATAATTTTGCAGCCCTCCTCAATCACCACTAAATAGAGCCTCACATTATTTAGTGTACTATATCCATAATCCAATTGAAAAATGAGCAAATACAACTGAAAAATAATATGCACATTCCTTCAGATATATATGCATATCTGGTATTTGTAAATCAAAATATTACCTTTCTCACTTAACTTTCTGGTATTTCAGCCATTACAGTATTTGTATTTCTATCAATATCTGGGCTCTAATTCCTTAATAATCTGTAACACAGAATAATACTGCTTCTTAAACAGGTCCACAAGGAAATAAGTATTAATTAAGGCCAATTCTGCATGACTTCCATGTGTACTGTAATTCGTTTGAGTACAGTCTATAAGCGTATGCATCTGTAAAAGTTACCCAATAGACAGATGTGACCTGGCTCATTGCACAGTACAGTAATCCTAATTTAAACAATATTTATACGTACATATCTATAAAATGATTTTGGTAAATTTACTTTAAAGGGATGCATAGGGCAATGACAAATCCGTATGATCTTACCTATGTGTCTTTTCACATTTTTTAACCAAACCAGGTACAGTCGTCTAACTCAACTCTGCCAGATCTCTCCCTCGGAAAACAGAATTGATGTACCGTGAGTCTCCCGTGGATTTGACCTTCCAGTCAACAGAATGGTTTGATTGAATTTCCTGTTCACTGGAACAAAGCTTACAATGGACCAGACCTAGGAAACGCACCTTGGCACAACTTACCCATCGGTAAGAGTTGAAAGTACGCTCCTTGGAACACAAATGGCTGCCATTGGAGATACTTATTAAGAAAATATATTTATATATATATTTTTAGAGACTTTAACAATAAAGACCAAGAAAATAGATACATAGTACAGATAGAAAGATAAATAGAATTTGCGGCAAGTACACACATATTCTGTATACTGTCAAATACTAATCAGTTCAATTGAATGGATTTGTGATTAACCATGGACAAAAATATCTATTACAATGTGCATACTAACATCATGTACACATTTGTGTGTGTAAATACCTGGCATTTCTAGTAAAAATCAAGGTAATTTGTACACAAAATACATACATAACACACATCCACATTTAAGAGAATGAAAATGAGTTTAAGTACTCTACAAGGATCACAAAAAACAAGATTTGCTATCGTTTATCATGACGAGAAAATGTCTTTCATTCTTTTTTTGGTCAGGAGAGAGATTTGATATTAATAGACCTTGAATAAGAATAAAAAAAAAAAAAAAAAAAAAAAAGAGAGACACAAACACACACAAATGTAACATGTACTGTACTGTACATACCTTCAAATATTTAGCAAATTCTATGCTAGTTTACACAAACATCTGGATGATCTTACCATATTTGTAGTTCAAAAAACACTCTTGAAAAAGAGAACATCAACAGTATGGGAATTTCGCTGAAAATGTTACGTACATGTATTTGAATCTCCAATGCAGACAACAACAGGCCCACATTAATTCTCTGAATCCATGTGCAGCCTTTTGCATCATTTTCATCTTGTCATTACACCTTAAATTTATAGATGATGAAATTTTTAAAAATTCTTTCCAAACTGATACTTCAACTCTATTAAAGTCTGAAAATATATTTCTTTTGTCACCAATGAACCAGCAAAGGTGTAGGACACTGGATATGCATACCTGGAGGAATTCCAAAACAACAATGCCTTGAGAATTTTGTGATCGATAGATTTCATATTTGAATGTTATTACGTAGGTAAAGATATCCCTTCAAATCCACATTTTCTTTGCTCCTTGACTGTACTAAAACATTTCTATTATTTTCATGTAGTATATAAGCAGGCATTATTGTTTCCCACAGAAGAATGTATACTAATTAGGTATACTGTGTATACATATATATACAGCATATATATACACATTTATCATAATACAATGAAGCTATTCAAAGCAATGAAGAGGGTAACCTCTTTTACGACATCAAAGCTCATTTATGATCTTGTAAGTGTTGCATGATAAAATGACATGAAATTTCTAAAAGAACAACCTGTCTCAACCATAATACAAATATGGATTAAACTTATAACGCACAAAGATCCCAGCTTGCCGAGAATTACACGCCTTATTGCCCAAGCTGCAACTGGGTGTTACCCACAATAAATTCCTATACCATATACATCAGTAAGTACCAGTCCTCTCAGGAACAAAAGAATGGGTGTGGTTCTCTCAGGAACAAAAGAATGGGTGTGGTTCTCTCAGGAACAAAAGAATGGGTGTGGTTCTCTCAGGAACAAAAGAATGGGTGTGGTTCTCTCAGGAACAAACGAATGGGTGTGCTGCATCGGTGTAACTACTAGACAGAACACAATTCAAACCGACATGTGACCTTCTGCAAATGTCTCTGTGACAGTCAAGTTTTACTATAACCTTCATGAATTTTAAGAGCAAGAGACAAAGGCCACACTTTGAAGATGACATATCATCGCTAGCGATTCAAAAGATTCCTGTGAGCTCTCTAAATAGAAAATGTTTGTTCTTTCAACATGCCTTACTTCAAAAGGGACAAATGAACTCAATTCTTCAAGATAAGAATCTGGAAACAACCTGTGGCTTTCCTCCTCTTCTGAAACTAATAAGAATTATTCTGTCAAGTTGCATCACAAAGCAAATTTTGCATGGCAATAACATTTGATGTAAATTATGACAGTCTGCATTAGGAGAGTAAATGTGAAGACAGCAAATATTCCACTGACCATCTCTTGATGGCAAGAGTTAGTACACAAAAAAAGGTTTACAAAAATTGTCTCTTAAAAGACCCCTTACAAGTTCATGAATGATCAGATTAAGATGCAAAGAGATTCTAAAAAGTTAACACTAGCAAAGGGTGAACTAGATCACCACTCCATAAATACCAATCTTTTTTTCCTTTTAGGAACTACAGATATCACTGCAACCAACAGAGCAATCAATAACAATTATGATACCTCTTTTGATGTAAATGGAAGCATAATGCTCTACACTACAACAAACCAAGAAAAAGCTTGCCTTACACCAAACACTAACTAAGGTTCGGAAAGGAAATCAAAGGAATCCTACGAAAACGCTTCTTTCAGAAACAAAACAAGGCAAATCCTTTCCAGTGTGAGAGTCACACAAAAGAATCTGACAAACAGCGGACGAAACGTGTAACAAGTCCACTGGCAGTTACCCTTTCGTGTGCCATCCCCTTTTAATCGACGCTCTCTCAAACATCACGTAACATAAGCAGCATTTTACTAAAATGATAAAATAGTTCATGAGGACTATTGCCTTGTCAAGTGAATGCCTGTTTCCACACTGCAAAAACAAACAAGAGGCTCCAGAATGAGATCATGTTTACAGTACAGTAGTACTTCAAAATTTTAAAGCAACAACAATCACATACTGCTTAATATAAAATTTTTAAACAAATATATTTATGTACATATTCCTACCTACCACTTTAAGAGCTCATAGTAGAGTTGAGTGTTTATTCATAATAAAGACATTCAATGCAAAATATATTCAAGTTTAGTATGTGGCTACACTTAACTATCTCACCCTTAAGGTGACAACAGAGAATATTCATAGAGTACAAGTTTACTGCAATTGACTTTATAAGTTCCAGCTTAATTGACATAAACCCTAAGGTATATAGAAGTCCTTATGTTTAAGGAATGAACTTGACTGGGCAGAAAATTCTCAAGTTTACACAGCAATGTAACATGACTTATCAAAGTCCCATACAATTTCAATTTCTCTAATCTATACTAACACTAATTACAGTCTCACAAATACTTTAATTGAAAGTGGCATATCCAACAGAATTCTTACATTGCAGATACATCTCCAGCGTTCTGAAGTAGTACTTTGAAGTCAAACCCTCAAAATGTTTAACAACACGAAACAGTAAAAGACCCTTCTCAATAAATAGCCCTGAATCTCATCACATATTTGGAGACAAAATTAAAGAGGGGAAAACAGAATGCACGAATACAGTAATACAGAACAAAGGTATTAATAACATCCTGATCAAGGTGACTGCAACTTACTGGGAGTGAAAGTTAAGTAACTTGCTTCCATACCATCTCAAATAGTTTTTCTAATTTCATTCAGAATTCCCAACTACATAGCAACAATATCTTCAAATTCATTGAGAGTACAGTACTTTCTTGATAATGCTTTTGTGATTCACCCATTCAAAATTTCTTCCATTGCACTTGACCGGACACCCTTTTTCCTATCTTACAAAATTTCATTTCTATTAATAACCAAAAGGATGAAAACCAAAGCTCAGTTTATCCACAAATGTTTCTGCTAACCTTCCATCCACCACACTTATATGTAATATATCGAAAAAAACGCTTTTCTAATCATTAAAATGTTAGGCGATTTAGTGTAACGAGGCTTTCACCGATGGAAAAAAAAAATCAACCCCATTTCATAAAAGTCTGGGAAACCAATGTTGCACTGGCATCTATTTTTACTTTCAGTTCTTTGAAGAACATTACCTACTGCCAGGCAAAAATGTGTGAATATTTCATCTGAAACCACAAAGACTGACGAACTCCTCTTCGGTGAACGAACTTCAATCAAAATACTCAATGACCACCCCAAAAAATAATAACACTAATAAATTCTAAAGTTAATTTCTCAATCTGTGAATATAGTGCAGTAGATCAGATCCATTCTGTTAATAACCATATTTTGATATGAAATTTTTAACAAGTAAACCAACCATCAGTGTGAGAAAATAATTGACAGCTTTCGCCATAATAATGAATAATAAATACTGGTACTTTCAAACTCAAAACAGAAATTCAGTCAAAACCCTTGAGTAGCTTTGCTGCAACAACCACTGAACAATTAGTTTCCATGGTTATTTTAGCACATGATATACTGTACTTCCTTATATCAGAACATACATTCTTATTGTTTACAAACACTGCTCCATTAAAAAGGTCACTTTCCTGCAACATTTCATATCCTCATCATGTGCTTCCATCATAGCAACTTCTCCCTGTTTCTCTACACAACGCACTTTCATATAATGTAGTACACATCACAAAATGCCTCTTCTTATTCCACTCTACAGGCCACAACAATGGTAGTTAGGAATTTTAAGCTAGTGGTCTGGTTCCATTACCTAATAATAATAAAATATGCTTCATATATCTTTCTTAAGAGGTGTCTCTTCTTACTTTCATGTGTTGAGCATACTTTGCTTATTCCACTTATGAGCTGCTGTTCCATTTTCTATGTGCTACCAATCTACTAATACATCCCCTTAAAGGATACCTTTTCAACATCCCTGCTATAAACAAATTTGTTCATATATCCCACTTAGAATGCTAATTTCACCTCTCTCCCATAGGCTAACCATGCATGCTCATACACCTCTCTCCATAGCTGCCTATTGTTCTCTTCATAACTGCTTGTTGTTATCTTTTATGCTACACACATTTCCTGAAATTACACCTAAGAGCTACCAACAACTAGTTATTGCAACTTCAACTACCCAGTAAAGGTGGATAAAGTGTCCCCAAAAACAATGTTACACAGGATCTTCTACAAACTGCTGCCCATTTTTCACTTTCTCCTTAAATGAAGAACAAAACTAATGATGTGCACAATTCATTTTCAAAAGGCATATGTGTACAGGGACAAATTCGTTCCAGTCAAGTAAACAATCCATGCTCTGCTCTCTAGACTTCACATAAGTAGGCAAATATTCAAATGAAAGAACTGCATAATATCAGTAACTTTGAAAGAAATACAGAAAAAATTGAAAAGTACTGTACTCCAAATTTTGCTTATCAGGAATAAAAAAAAATTCCAGAACGTAAGTGGTTTCTAATGGAAAAGATGAATGAAATGAAGAAAAAAATAGAAAGTCCACTCACAGTCTCTCTAACAGTTAATTCCAAAAAATGTATAAAATTGTGAATTAATACCAAAAAGATACAAACTTGTTATTCATAGCATTAATAATAACTAAACCGCTAAATATATAATAAATTTGCAATGAACATGAGTGCAAAATTTGGGATGCTACAAAAGAAATTACAGCTCAGTTGGGAAGTATTTTCTAAGATAAAGAACAAAAGTAAATCACTACAGAACAGACTATTAACTAATCTCATTTATTTCTCTGAAGCATTAACATCCTGGACACTTGAAAACGGTCATGAACATAAGAAATGAATATTCTCTATTCTCCCTTCTGCCTTTACTGTACTGTACATTGGACTAACAAACACTCTTTGAGTCCTGTATAGATTTCTGTAGCAATGGTTTATTGCTGCACCAGTAACAATATAAAGCCCTAACTTATAAAAAACACTTAAGTAGAGTTAAATGCACAAATACGCTGGTATTTGACGTCACGCTTCGCGCCATTGGAATTCACAGCTCTACTTTCAATGTGTGTGGCCTTGAAAATCTTTTCTCCTGTCCCTGAAAACAATACCACTCTTCTCCTCGACAAAATATTTTCGGCGCCTTTCGTAAAAACAGCAGTCATTTTCGTAAGCGCTGAGTCGGCGGAAACTTTACAAATCGACGTTGGATAAACTACGGCACGTGTCAATTTATACACTGATAATAAAGCACTTAAAACTTGATTTTCCATTCCATACTTATAGAAAATATAAAACACTAAAACATAAAATGATCACCATTGAAAAAATACATTATGCATAACCAAATGTTCTCTGCTATGCATCATATTCCAAAGCCATAAATGGTGGCAAAACATTCTCAACAGCCCAGCACTTTCACTCGAATGGTAAAGGATGGACCCTTTCTACATCTGCACCAAGTCACAGCAAATCAGTCTTCACTCTTGAAATCACACTGCTGTGTTGGCATTTTTATTTTCTTTCCTTGTAAATGTGAATGCCATAGCAAACACATCACGGAAAAGAGAGTAAGAGGTTGCAGAAACCTCGAAAAATAAGTCCTCAATATCTTGTGTTGGTGAATACCTAATGACGACACTTGGAATAGATCAAGCCTTCCATCATGTTGAATGAGTTTCCATCCGGATGCAATGTTATCAAAGCTCCTGATATTAACTGAGCCTCCAGGAAGCCAAAGTTGTCCACACCAGTGATGACGGCCGATTCTGACTTGAAGTTCTCATTTTGTACAATTACAGTTGCATTGCTATAAATGAATGAGGTTCAGTTGTAGGTGATTAACATCATAATTTATTATTGTCATTATTTTTCCTATCTTCACCTAATTCTCAGCTTAAAAGGAAATTATAATCAGGCTGGCCAGAGGGACAATGTTTTATTCAAGTCTATGTTTCAGAATTGTGAGTATACTCGTGTTCATGAAAATGACTGAGTCAGAACTTCTTTAACAGTTTTGTTTTGAAACCAACACACTTGTGATCTTGAAGACCAGCAAATCAAATTTTATATAAACTAGATGATAAATAATAGATACTCTATCATTTCATTCAGAACTCATAATTTATTATCTAATCTCAGTTACTAAAGATTTATTATGACTTCAATCTTTACCAAGAAAAAGAAGAATGGGTCACAATAAGGTTTGAGAAAAAAACGGTGAGTGAGCAAGCCCTTGACATGACTAAATTAAATAACTTTTGTCTACTAGATGACCCATCTCTCCTGTACCCACTTTTGAAAACCTCAAGGTGACCTAATTAAAAAATTTTTAAACTGGTTCTGTTTCAGCTACTTTGCCATGTCTCACAGACATCCAGTTATTGCCTAACAAATTCCCAAAACTTCCCTTCTCTTCCTTCAGTCTATTCCTTATTCCCTGAGCCTCAGATACCAATGCTTTCCCTTGGTCTAGGTCTAGCATTAAAAAAAATCATTGCATTTTCTAATATTCAATTCATTTACAAAACCAAACAGCAGGCAAAACTACATCTTGGCAAATCCTTTGGAAACTAGAAACAATAACATCCAAAGAACTGCGCACGAAGAGAAGTTCAGCAGAGAATTTCTGAATAGTGTGGGTTCCTTACCTGTGTAACCAGTACTTGTAATACTTATGGACCACTCCCTCTGGCCCACTCTTCTGGAAGTCATTCACAAGCTGTTCGAAGGCATTGAAGGTTCTGGCAAAGAAGACTTCTCGCTCCAACTCAGGAAGATTCGCATTGTTATCTTTGTTATGTTGCCGGATGGCATCGTTGATGCAGTACGTGGGATTGCTATTGGACAGATTGACACCACATCCTGAAAATAAAATCCCAACAGTTAATGTACAAATAACAGAGGCACCACAGGGTTCCTCCTTTTAAATACGTACAATGAACCTGCCACATATCCTTCTGAATTCTGGTCAAGTAATTACACATACTGCATGTGATTTCCATCCATGTTATACCATGCCATTTATAAAAGTTTAAAAATAATTCCAGAACATTATTAAACCTTTTTATCGCTAAATTTACCTTTTTATCGCTAAATTTACCTTTTTCATATTTTATGTAGGCTGTTATTAAGCAATTTGGAATTATGTTGACTGGAATCCAAATTTGAGCAGCTAATTCTGCCCCAATTATTTGCCATTTGCTCAATAAATTCAGTGCTGTGCCTGTTATTGACTGCTCTTTTCATATCATGGGCATTCAACCCTTTGGAAACTTGACAGGCTAGTTCACGACCTACTTGTTCCACAAAAATGATCGTCATAATGAATATCTAATTATTCTAATTATCAAGCATCCCAACTAGCTGCATATACCACAAAGATACAACCTAACTGTTTTGAAATAAGCAAGACATTAAAACAATGAAATGAACCCATATTGATGTCATACAAAGAACTGGATGAAAAGTTCTAATGAAATCCTACAATGAAAGGCTTCATATCCCTGAAGAAATCTGCTAATGCCTCATCAATATGAAACATTTACTCCCACCAACACATTGCAAGTAGTACTAAGTAGTCTAGTGTCACTGCTAGATATCATCGGCCTACTTCTAACATACTTTATTAAAATATGACTTACCTATATTCGCAATGACCACGTTTCCCACAGTTGAGGCCTCCACTATCACACCGCCAATCTTATGGTCTCTCCCTATGTAAATATCATTAGGCCACTTCAAACACACAGGTATATCACTGTAACCAGGCTGATCTCTCACTGCATCAGCCACAGCAATTGCTATCAAGTGCTGGATGAACGAGAGATGCTGCCCAAGAGTGGACGAAAGCGCAACGTGTAGCTGGATCGTAAACATAGCACAACCTAATGGCGACAACCATGCATTGCCACCACGACCTGAAACATTCAAAATACTGCATAAATCAATGCACAGTGCACTGGTAAAGTTGGATACATGGCATATAATTCCTCCAATTGCAAGACAAATGACAAACAAAACCTCTATTTTTTAGATAAAATCCAATGACAAAATATATTTGGAACAAACTGGAATGCAAATAAAACAAAACCTTTTCAGAATGATAAGAAAACATTTATATTTGTGTAAATCCAAACAAAATTGCAAGCATTAAACCCACTGTGGAAACTTTGGAGCAACACCGCTTATCATTACTGTATGTACTTGATCTGAGGAGTTATTCACCTTTACAAGGTGTTTTGGCACAAACAAAAGTAATCTGGTTTGTCATTTTACCAATGCCTATTATTACTACCATTACCTTTGCCATGAGTTTGTTGAGTAGGAAGGACTACTATTCCATTCAAAAGAGGTGGATGTCCAGCAGTAGCCCTCATACTTGATGACATTACATCACAGTATATGAGCAAGCGCCCCACATATGTTGTCTTTAAGGCCTGTAAAAATTTCTTTGATTAATACCTTTAGACAATATCAAGAAATAATGGAAGACACTTCTTTAAATACAGTAATCATTTACAATTTGGGATAAACATGACAGTAACTTATTTTCCTGGACTCCTCCTTGATAAATTTTGCTATAAAGCAAAATAACCTGTAACAACAGTGGATTCCCAAATGCATAACGAATCTATAAGTTCCATTCTTTGTAAAAATAGACTGTAATACGTATAGAGACATTTTACGAGAATGGTCAGTCACATTTTACAAGAACAGTCAGTCACACTGTAGACTTTAGGAAGGCTGGTCCAATAAGAGTCATTCTTAAATAAGGTGTACAAACTGGGTAAGATGAAGGAAACTAGCAGCACAGTTAGCTGAATAAGGAACAAAGGGAATGGATAAAAAGTATAAAGCAAATGGCAATATAGTTGGAGCCAATGGGATGCTACAATTGACCTATAGCACTATCTACAGTGCACCACAGAACTCATGCTGTGTGAAGTACAGCTTTATGGGGTCATAACCAATTTAACCCTTAAACGCCGTAGCGGTAAATAAAAAAATGACTCCCGTATGCCGGAGGGGTTTGAGAGTGAGCGCGTAAGCGGAAAAAATATTTTTTTCAAAAAATCACAGCGCGCTTAGTTTTCAAGATTAAGAGTTCATTTTTGGCTCCTTTTTTTCTCATTGCTTGAAGTTTAGTATGCAACCATCAGAAATGAAAAAAATTATAATTATCATATATAAATAATGCGATATATGATAGCGCAAAAACGAAATTTCATATATAATTGTATTCAAATCGCGCTGTGCGCCAAACGGTTAGAGGTAACAAGTTACTTTTTTTTTCGTTGTAATGTGCACTAAATTGCGATCATTTTGATATATAACACATTGTAAAACGATAAAAGCAACACAGAGAAAATATTATCACAAAATGATGCATGAATTCGTAGCGCGCGGATGTAAAAATATTTTTTTCAAATATTCACCATAAATCGAGATATTGTTCTAGAGACTTGCAATATGTTTTAAAATGAAGATAAATGATTGAATATGACAATTTGTCGAAAATTGCATTTTTCCTAACTATACAAACCTGAGGTCCTTTAACAATAGGAAGTAGCTAGCGGCAGCTGGAACGGTCGTAAGCTTCGAACAAGGGGAGAACGGTAGTTAACTGCTTGTCCGACGCGCGACTGGGAGGTAAACAAATCACTTTTGCTTTTGGCCCATGCAAAATACGCAGAGTGAGGGGTGGCATGAGGAGGGACTATATGTAAAGGACCTCAGGTTTGTATAGTTAGGAAAAATGCAATTTTCGACAAATTGTCATTTGTTCCGATACGTAATACAAACCATCGGTCCTTTAACAATAGGAAGACTCACTTCTTGGTGGGAGGAATCTGAGTCTTTTGATGAACAGACTGGTGTTCGTCCATCCCTGGAATGCCTCCCTGGTCGTAAGAGCGAGGGAGGGATCCAAGCCTCTGTCCGATTGATCGGGGTGTGCACCGCAGGATCAATGGTCAGACCTCTGGGCCGAGTACTAAGAGAGAGGCAAGCGTATCTCTTCGTACCAGCAAGCAAGAACTTGTTCCTGTTTGCAAGAGGCAACATAAAGTATGGGTTGTCTCAAGCTGGCATCCACTTCCTCCCCCTTGTTGGAGGAAGTGGTGGATATACGCTCCTATCCCTAGTGAAAGGGATAGGATGGGGCTCTGTTCAGTAGCTCACCTGCATCTTGTCCTTAGTCCAGCAGGGTGACGACCGTGTCCCTCTAACCACAGGTAGAGGGGAAGAAAAAGATGGGAAGAGGAGCCAGTCACACTCTCATTCACTCATCCATTCTTACGGTCACACCAGGACTCGATGCTGTTCAGCCTGCGAGGGTCTGGGTTCGCTACACAACGTGTTGAGCAGCCACCACGGGTCCCAAGGAAAAAGATCCAAGGACCTGTGGGCAATATCCCGAAGGTAGAAGGAAGGGCATGTGGTCTGGTTGGACCAGACCCCTGCCTTCAGTACCTGCGCCACGGAGAAGTTCTTGCGGACAAGGCAGCATCTCCTTCGCATCGAAGGCGGTGAAGTCCATTAGGGAGGGGATTGTGAACGACTCGAACCAATCGTCAGGGACCGAAGGGTTCTGAGTCTTCGCTACGAAGTTCGGTACGAAATCGAGGCGTCACGGATCCCCATCCCCTGGATGCTTGACTTCGCAGGAGAAGTCATGCAGTTCCTCAGAGGAAAAGAAGGAAATAGTCGCATGACCTATCCCTCTTCTCTACTTCGGTGATGTCCAGTACCCATACTGGTCTGTCCGTTTGCCACGAAGTCTCTCGCATCCTCCTATCCCCATGCAGCGAAGTTCTCGGTAGTGGATAGGACACCGACACTCCATGGTGGGTGTCGATGGTATAGGTACTGTGACAAGCTATTAAAACGAAGTAATGATTGCTCTGTAACAACCGAACTAAGTCAACAGCATAGTTCGTAACTGACTCGGGCGCTCTGACAGCTGCCGACTGACTGCGTCGGTAGGAGGCAAGTTGTCAAAGCATCCGAGTAAGTCACGTGACCTTCGCCTTTAAAGGGTTATGCCGAGAGACCAAACAAATAATGTATTTGTTTGTCACCAATGCCGGACAGCGAGGTGATGATTCTCTTAAGGCATGTGCCCAACAGGCGAAAGTCAATTGCCTTCTAGAGACCAAGGTCCCTGAAGGTAAAACATCTCATGGTTGTTGAATCTCAGCTAAGGAGAAACAACACTATGTACCGTTGAAGACGAAGGTAGATATTGAATGCAACCTACGGTCTTCACAGATGAATCGAGAGAAGGATTCTCAAGATTCATAGCCTGTTGTACAAATGGACTGAAAAAACGCTAACCGCTATTCATTGCTGTCCGGTGAGAGTCGTAGTTGCAATGAAAGCGGGGCGTTCTTCAGTAATGAAAACACAGGGGAAAGCCGCCTGAAGAACTGCTTCTCATGGGCTGAACATTTGGAAGTAGAGCTGTCAGGTCGGAGAGTAGGCGATGTCTTCTGACACATCTCGTAATTCGGGTTGAACAATGAACAATTGTACACCTACAATTACGAGATATTTTGAAGACAAACTCAGATGTCTGCAAAATCATTCGCATTATCGCAGTGCGATGCAGCGAGACTTGTACAGACTTCTGTTACCGTGGCGGTAAACAGAAAGATGAAAAAGTCCAAGAGATATCTCTGTTGAAAATTCTCGCAATGTCGAAGGCGATGGAATCTAGCGGTCACAGGGGGGGGGGGGGCAGTAGATGCCTTTCCTTCATTTTGCGAGAATCCCCGTTAATCAGAGACCTAAGTCCATGATTGTTGGGCAGAGATACGGTTCGGTAGTCAATCAAAGCAGGGGAGAGAGAGACATACTGACCGTGAATCTCGGAGGCCCAGCTGATACTGGGCTGCTATCAGGCAGTTCAATACGCAGTAGTTGAGCCTGAGCTCTCGCTGACTCGTCATCCTGAGTTGCCAGGTAATCCATTATTCCACGAAGGAATGCGTTCGGCTAGAACTACCGAGCATAAAAGATATGCTCGAGCAATTATATTTAGGCGAAACGAATTTCGGTAAATATAAAAGTTGAAATGGTGTTGTCGTGACAAAACCGTAAGTATATAAAATTGAAACTAAAAACTCCTGGGAGGTTGCAGGCAACCCCGAGTTGCAGTTCAATTTTGAATACTTCTCTTATAAGTCGCAATCCGTAGATTAACTAGGATATGCGCCTACCCCTCGGACAATTCAACTGCTTAGTAGAATCATGTCGCGAGGTTAATATACGTAGTATATTGGTAGGATTCTGAACACGATCTCCATCCTAAATTCTTTCCTTCAAGAAAACAAAATAAGGATTGGAGATCGACCACCTTCGTTCTCTATCAAAGAGAGTGAAGGAGAAGTCTTCCTCGAAGGAAAGCTTCAATGGTGAACAGAATACTAAGACGATAGTTCAGCCAAACTGGATATTCCGTCCGATCTCCTCTATTCCAGGTTGGTCGCCTACTGTGAGATAGTTTCTTTCAGCAGCAGTCTTCTTCCCAATGCTAGAAATTCAGGAATTCGAGCATAGGCGAGGTTCCCGATTATCGTGTAACATATCGGGGATTCTCGTCTCGCTCACTTTGGACCGTGGTCTCGCTGTAAGTGTTTGGAGATCGAAAAAAACTCGAACACCTCATGAATGCGCTAGAAAAATTCCGTTAGAATTCTAACGCAGTCGCTGCGAAACCCCCACCGAATTCGTCAAACGATTATCGGCTGGTGGTCCTCTCGATTCCCGTAGAAAATCGAGAATGGGGCAGGATTACCTCCTCAACGAACCGGGGGCTTTACGTCAGGTAGGACCCGAAGGTCCCCCCAGGTAGCGCAGTCCCCGGAACGTTGGGATCCTACAGAGAAATTCTCGTAGGATCACCCTCCTGTTTCCCTCGTAGCCGTAAGGCAGAGAGGGAATGGGGGAGGAATTGGGATAGCTCAGCATAGCCTTTCACCCAGTGGAACTAGGCGTTGGAAGACTAAGGGTAGGAACTGGCCCATCGCCTTGCGGCGATGGCCTCTCAAGAGTCTGGGAAAACGAATCGTCAGGAGAAAACGTTTTCCCGCGGAGGGTTAAGAACTCTCACTGTAGGTAAGGGTCTGCCGCCACTGTGAACGTCGTCTGGGTGGGGCTGATCGACACCTGACAGGAGAGAGCCGATACCGTCCTCGACTCATTCCAGTCCTCGTCGAGGTCGAAACCTCTCAGGAGGACCGAAGGAGTATTTAAATACGGTGTCCGAAGACACATAGAAACGCCGCTGTCGCAGTAGAGGAGGTGGAAGTAGCTTGATCGACCGGCCAGAACTGAGAGAGCCTTCTTGTCCGGTAGACGAGAGACTCTGGTTCGAGACAGAATCGGCAAGCTCCGATCGCGGCAGACCCACCGTCGGTTTGGGTTCCCTCTCGGGCCCCAAAACGACTCGAGCAGAGACGTGGGCTCTGCTGGTGGGAGCGGCAATCCTTCCGCAAGGTCTTTATGCTGATGAATCAGCTTAATGACTTCTGCAACTTCCTCTGTATCTCGGGAGTAACCGCGTCTTGCGGAGTAGGACCGTCCAGTCCCTCCAACAAGAACAGATCCCGAGATACTCCTCCTTTAGAAGGAGGAACAGCGGCAGGCCCCTGACGGTCGCCTCCAGCTACTTGCGCGTATGTCCTGGTCGGTCCTAGACCCGTGCCTGGTCCATACGGCGTCATAGCGGGATCGCGAGCGGCGCACCTCTCGCGATCAGTCGTAGGTACCTCGCTCCTCCCGGTGTAGCCCGAGGAGGTTGAAGGTACAGGAGAGGCAGACCTGACGCTCCCCCCTAGCTCGCTGGCAGGACCAGCGTGCTTGGAGGGCTGCTGCTGATCGTCAACCCGCGGTGGCGATCGAGCAGCAGGCCTAGCCTTGCCGCTCGCCTGGGGCGAGAGGCTCGGCTGAGAATGTTGACGCTGATCTCTAGCGTCAGGCGAGCTGTTGCTGGTTACTGTCTCCCCCCCCGCCCGGTCCCGATGGGAGCGGCGGTCAGGTGACCTGCTAGGCTCTCTGTCGCGGCGAGACCGGCCAGCGTCCTCTCGGCGCGTCGAGCCGCTGGTACCGACGGCCGCGGGGACCCCTTCCTCGCCTCAACCCGTGGCTGGTCAGCGACCGTCACGTCAACCCGAGCAGCCAGTTGGTCGCTGCGAGAGCGTCCACTGGCCTGGCGAGAGTCGTGTGCACGACTCTCGCCAGTCTTCTGCTCCGCGCCGCGGTCTTGACGGCGAGCGAGCTCGGGCGTCAAAACTTTGGCTGGACGGTCTCCCCGTGGAAGAGCGTCCACTCGGTACTTCTCGCGAACGAGAAGCGGCCGAGACGGAACCTGATTTAGCGGCAGGACCGCTAACACCAGGTGAGGACGTACCAGCCGAGGCTGGTACACCTCTGGTCCCCGTCGTCGTCTTCTTTGCAGAGGAAGAGACGGGCCCCGTTCCCGAAGGAACAGGAGGACCAGCAGAAGAGCTCCCCGACTCGCCTGAGCGAGACGGGCCCTAGAAGATCCCGAAGGAGTCTTCTTAGGGGGGAAAACCGGGTTACCAGCTGGTCGCTGCAAGAGCGGCCGCTGGCCTGGCAAGAGTCACCCGAGCGTCTCTCACCAGCCTTCTGCTCCGTGCCGCGTCTTGGCGCCGAGCGAACTCTGGCGCCGAAACTTGGCTGCACACGGTCTCCCGAGGGAGAACGTACACTCGGGATCTCTCGCGAACGAGAGACCGAGCCGGAACCTGGCGTAGCGGCATCGCCGCTAGCACCAGGCGAGGAAGTACCAGAGCTAACCGATACTCCTCGGTCCCCCGTCTATCTCTTCCTTACGGAAGGGGAGACGGGCCCTGCTCCCGAAGGAGCAGGAGGACCAGCAGAAGGACCCCCCGTCCCACCGGGGTGGGACGGGCCCTTAGAAGTTCCCGAAGGAGACTTCTTAGGGGGGAAGGCAGCCTTCTTCTTCTTCAGCTTATGGGCCTTAGAAGTCGAAGGGGAAGAGGCAGCAGCAGACGATGAAGACGAAGATGACAGCTTCCTCTTCTACTCTTCCTCGTCAGCTCACGCAGGACAGTCGTCAGGTCCTCCATCCAGGCCGGAGCCGGGGCTATTGCCGAAGCAACACGGCCCGACTGCACCTGTCCGGAAGGACCTGGGACTGGGGAAGACACACCGTGGGCAGGACCATCATGGACAGGCTCAGAAACCAGGAGCGACAGGAACAGCAACCAGCTCAGGAGCGGCAGGAACAGCGGCAGCGGTAGACCCAGAAGGGACAGCCAAGCCAACAGCGGGAATCACATCAGCGGCAGGTACGGCAGGCCCAGCGATCGCCTCGTAGAATCATCGGCAGCCAGCGGAACCTGGGTACTGGCGGCCGGTCCAGGGGCGAGCTGCTGGAACAGCGGAAGTCTGGGGCAGGCAACACGAAGAAACAGGCGGCGGCGGCAACACCCCCTCGGTACGGCGGCGGCCCTAGTAGCGGCAGACGGCGGCCACCGACACAGCATGGGGAGTGTAGACCAGGAGGGGGGGGGAGCAGCATAAGCGGCCGTGGTAGTAGTGGAGACCGCCCCAGACATCGCTAGACGCTGCCAGCAGCCGTGGATGCTAGGCACGGCCCTGCCGCCCGCGGTGGTCCATACCTGTTCCAAGGCGTCTCCCACGGATGTAGCACCTGCGGTAACATAGATAGATTAGTAAGAGGGGTTCCCTCACGCACGGGGGGAAGACATGCCCCACCCCGAACGCAAGGAAGACCCCAAATATAAAATACAACGAAGAAGCTGAGCGGGGGGCAGGAAGGAAGACGAAGAATCGGATACCAAGGGAGTCGCGGGAGAGCTTTCCGACGACTCCCTGGCAGACCTTCGCTTCCCCTACCCCCGCACAGCAGTGAAAAGTAATATGAAAATGAAACAGAATACTGCCCTTGCGATTCACTTCATAGAACTTAAAGGGGAAAAGATCAATTCCCGGGTAAGAACGGAAACTTGATCCAAATAATATGATGCTATCATAAAA
Organism: Macrobrachium nipponense; assembly: GCF_015104395.2. Taxonomy (NCBI): domain Eukaryota; kingdom Metazoa; phylum Arthropoda; class Malacostraca; order Decapoda; family Palaemonidae; genus Macrobrachium; species Macrobrachium nipponense. Next base: position 63,063,186 of record NC_087214.1, on the reverse strand, counting down.
TATATATGAAATGAAACAGAATACTGCACAATTTCACTTTCACATAAAAACGTAAGGATCAATTCCCGGGTAAGAACGAAAATTGATCCAAATTAAATTCATGCAAATAAATAAATGAAAATGAAAGAATATTGCAATTGCGAATCCACTTTCATTCCATTCTATTATACAAAATAAAAGGCTCGTGCCGAGCGCAATCACTCTCTCGGTAACGAACGCACAGGGCAAAAATATAATGAAAAGAGTACTTACATTTTTCAATTACACACTTTCGCCCAAAATACATGACTCGGCGCGAGCGCGCCCGCCCTCGGCACCGAGACATAATTCAAGGGTTCAATTCATGAAAAGAGAGGAAATCGCCGCATCTACGGCGATAGCTCCATGTTGGTCCATAATTAAGTAATGAAAATGAAAACAGTGTACTTACAGTTTCATTTTCAAGTTAAACAAACCATTAGTAGAAAACACAATATAAACAAAGCATACGACGATGAAGCGGGCAGAGAGCGATGACGAACACGTCCTTCACACCCGCGGCCGAAAGCAAAAGTGATTTGTTTACCTCCCGCGCGACTGTCGGACAAGCAGTTAACTACCGTTCTCCCCTTGTTCGAAGCTTACGACCGTTCCAGCTGCCGCTAGCTACTTCCTATTGTTAAAGGACCGATGGTTTGTATTACGTATCGGAACAAATGATAAATGCTACAACCTTCCAATATTTTTTGTTATATTGTGCATGTTTTTGCGCACATTTCCATATATAAACCTTTAAAAAAAGCGTAATATGAAAAGGCACAAATATTAGGAGAATGTGACCTACGCGTTTCCGAGATTTTCGGCCGAGAATCGGCGCGCGGACGGAATAAAAATATTTTTTTCAAATATTCACCATAAATCGAGATATTGTTCTAGAGACTTGCAATATGTTTTAAAATGAAGATAAATGATTGAATATTACTAGACTGTAAGTATTTGCTTACCCCCTTACCCCCAAGATAAAAATATATATATATATAATATATATATATATATATATATATAAATAGATATATATATATATATATATATACATATATATATATATATATATATATATATATATATATATATCATATATATATATATATATATATATATATACATATATATATATATATATATAATATATATATATATCTATATTATATATATATATATACAATATATATATATATCTATATATATATATATATATATATATATAATATATTTATAATATATATATATGATAAATATATTAATAATATATATATATATATATATATATATATATATATATATATAAATATATATATAATAGATATATATTATATATAGATATAAATATAGAATATATATATATATAATATATAAGATATATATATTAATATAATAATTTTTTTATACGTATATAATATTACATTCTTCGATTCTGGTACCAATACATAAATAAAAGGAATGCAGGTGACACTTCTCTTTTCGCATACAATGAAATGTCTTATTATTATTTTATCATGCACACATTCAGATATATAAAAATTGTAATAAAATATAAAACTAAATATAAAATAAATGCAGAATACTCACTCGTAATCCTGACTCTTTGTTCTATTCTTGTTTTCTCCCTCCTCCATTGAAGAGTCTTGCATTTTTTTCCGCTCGACATGACGAGGTACAGGTGGATGGAGGGAGACGCGCGCCCTTACTGCTGATGGACCCGGCGGCCCCGTGCGCCCTCCGCTGTCGGTTTAGGGGGCGCGCTCCAATACATGACCTTAGTGTGATACTTTCGGTCACACTCCCCTATCCTCCAAAGAGCAACTTTGCAGAGACGACAGAAGAACCGGGTGTCTCTCCTTCTGCCATTCATATGGCACACCCGGCACCGTTTCTGCCTTCGCCCTTCTAAGGCCTCCAGTATGTGTTCCCCTGGCTGCAGCCGACACGCAGGGTCCACTACCCGACGAGAAGCGGTGATGGCGGGGCCGGCAGCAAGAGGGGGGGGCGTCGTCAGCAGGGGCGGCGGCAGCAGGGGCAGCGGCAGCAGGGGCGACGTCAGCAGGGGCGTCGTCAGCAGGGGCGGCGGCAGCAGGGGCGGCGGCAGGTCGAGCGAAGTTGGCCCTCCTATCTGCCCTTTCCTCTCTCTAGGGGCAGATCTGCAGCTCGGGGCAGGGGGTCAGTTATGGAAGGCCACTCATCGGGATCGAAGTTGATGAGGGCATTCCCGGCTACCTCTAGGAACTGTACATGGGTCAACCTCGGAAGATTGTCACCGCGGTACCCACAGTACAGTATGTAGGCATTTTGGAGGGCCAACTGAAGGATGTATTTGAGGAGCTTCTGTGTCCACCTTCTGGTTCTCCTGGCGAAGGGATAGTACTGGATGAGCTGATCAAAGAGATCAACTCCTCCCATGTGCCTGTTGTAGTGCTCAATGACAGTAGGCCGCTCGGTACGAAACTCCTCAAACACAACTCGGCCCTGTCGACGTGTCTTCTTCCGCTGTACGATCTCTTCTTGGATGGGTTCATGACTCGTCGTAATCATGGGGACGAGTCGGACACCCTTCCAACAGATGACGAAGACAGCGCCCTTCCGCCGCCACTCTGTCTCTCCTCTTGCCAGGTGTTGCGGATGACTAGCGAACCTCTTGAGGACATTCGGGGCCCCACGCACCAACCGAAGGGTACCACTGACGTGAACACCTGCTTCATACAGTTCCTGGGCCAGGGATACCGAGTTATAATAATTATCCATAAACAGGTGATATCCCTGGTTACGGAAACGTCCCACAAGGTTGAATACAGTGTCACGCAGCGTGGAGAATACCCCGGTATACACTGAAAAGTCCACAACGTATCCAGTGTTGGCCTCGGTAATGAGAAAGAATTTCACACCATATTTCTTTGGCTTCTTGGGGTTATACACTTTTATACTAAGACGTCCTTTGTAAGGCATCATCCCCTCATCCAAAGACAGGTTCTTTCCAGGAATCACGAGATTACTACACCGCTCACGGATATAATCCAACACTGTACGCACTAAAATGAGGCGATCACTGTTATTCCGGGGTATGGCCCTTCGGTTGAAGGCGTTGAAGTACCTGTCCATCGCCAGGAAATTATCACGGGACATAACGCCAGGCACATTCGGCATACATAAAAAATAACTTCTCTTCCAATATTGCCTGACGTCGATAGCAGGTGTCAAACCAAAATAAATGTGGAGCCCCAAAAAATGTGCCATGTCAATGAGGTTGCAAACCCCGCCAGTAATACGACAAGGTCGTCTTCAGCTCATACCGGCAGTACCAGCGTAGTCCACCGTCTCGTGTACCAGGTATTCCAGCAATTCCCGCGTCAGGAAAAGCTGGATGAATCCCAAAACAGTCAGGGGTACTGGTACGGTCATCCCAGGGGTTGCCGTGAAGGGGTGCATGTTAGGAGGGGTGGGGGCAAATATTCATCCTCACTTTCATCGGGACTGATGTCCTCATCACTCGATGACCATCCGCCATCAAAATGAGGACTTGCGACATGTTCCCGATCAAGCTCCGAAAGATATTCGTCTATGTCCCTTGGTTGGAGGCCTCCCAAATGCCTACGAATGCCCCTAAGGACGCCCACATGCTTCCTAGGGGTAACCAAAGGCAAACGATGTGTTCCCGAAACACTTTCAGCCACACAGAACGGCCTTGAGGCGCGGGGTCATGCTGGGTGCTTGGCCCCTCGCCAGCATCCATGTCCAAAACTCGCCTTACACGATCCCTTCCGACGGGTAAAACGCGCCTTTCACGGTTCACACGTCGTTGAGACATATCTAGGAATGTCTTGTAGCAATACAAATGCTCAAAGTCTCGCACAAGTCCAGAAAAACACGCTTTTCACGAAAGATCGCTCTCGGATGGTGCGCTACTGATGCTGGCTGGAGCGAGAAGAAGGGATATCGCGCATGCGCACCTGGGTCACGCTTCAAAACAAAACAAAAAAAGGCCTTGATCCGTGGACTCCCAGCATTCCCTAAGGCGCGTGATTCAAAAGTTTTAGGCTGGTAGGCCTATAAGTATTTTTCCGCGAATTTTAAAAAAAACTTTTGTATGTCGACGTAAAATACGTCCAGTCGGCACCCGACAGACAATTTATCTCGACGTAAAATACGTCCAGTCGGCGTTTAAGGGTTAAAGGTTATAAATAACCTTACAATTCAAAAAAATCATTAGGTGTCATTGATTGACATTTACCTAGTTAAATGTCACATGAGTCTACATATCCAATTAAAGTAGGTGCTTTCTGATGTTCACAACCTACGCATCATAAAGAGATAAGATGTAGGATTTATTTCAACTCAACAACAATCATCATTCAACTTACTTCATAGTACTTAACAGTAGAAAAGGTCATGGGGCAAGCATTCATATAAATTGGAAGAATATGTTCATCTGGCTTCTGCGGAGTGTCTCCCGAGGCTATGAACTGGATAGTAATCTGAGGACGTTTCAGTTCTTGACCTTCCATATGAGGTTTCAAGTGTGTGAGCAGTTCTTGCTTCAGCTGCATAAAGCAAAAAAATTGTTTTAATGAAGCAATTTGTTTTTACTCAATTGTTACACAGAAATGTGGGGCTTGCTGTACACTCTAAAATTGCATTACAGAATAAACAGGCTGATTACGACGCTAACTTATGAGAAAATCATTTTCACCTTAAAGTAAAACTTGGTTGTAGTGTACATATTTAATTTAAAGAGTTGTTTGCAACTTTAGTGACTGAAAGCACATATGACATTCACTGAAATTATCTATGAGGTTGAATGCAGATATTTATACATATGTTTACATACCGAACAGCGTACGAGGAAAAAAAAAAAAAAAAAAAAAAAAAAAAAAAAAAAAAAAAACACCAAGTGTCTACACACTGTGTACAGCGGCCCCCCCGTATTCACGTTCTACGGATTCGCGGACTCGCAGATTCGCGGATTTCTCTCAGGAACATTTCCCCGCATTATTCACGAAAAATTCACCTATTCGTGGTATTTTTCTATAAGAAACATCCACAAATTCCTGGTATTTTTTATCAATTTCATCATAAAATGCTCTTTTTGTGATAAAATTATTAAAAAAACCTGGTATAAAAATTTTTAGTGGGTTTTTCTTGAGTTTTAACTAACAAAATAGGAGGCTTTAAGCATTTTTGTAGGGGTTCCAACTATTCGCGGGTCTTAACTATTCAGGGGGGGGGGTCTGGTACGCATCCCCTGTGAATACGGGGGGACCATTGTACATGCAAACTTTCAGCGCTACGATTTTTACCTCGTGTCTGCCTAAAGCATATGCTGCAGTGAACAATGATGCTGCATTTGTCTGTGTAGTGTCCATATTCAGTTCTGTGGACAAAAGATCTCTCAAAATTTCGAGACGTGCTTCATTGCTGGATGACAGTTTGGCACTAACCTCGGAAGCTCCAAAACATTCTCTTGGATCTCGTTCCAAGTGCACCTAAGAATGGAGAAAGTCATCAACAAAAATTTTTCAAACAGATGTAAAACAATATGTACTTTACAGACTCAGAGCATCAGAAAGTGCTCATCAAGAAAATATTAGACCACCTTTCATGCTTACACATTTTTTTTCTAGGAATGCTTGGCAAGTCATGTTTTGCATAATGTTTTGCATAACTCTGAACATCGTAATAAAAACTTTTAAGCTTTGCCATGGTAAGAATCAAGTTTTGTCCCCTTCTAATAGGAGGAACCTCATTATAGTGAACCCTAAACTAAGGGACTTACTTAAATGCCTTGCAACTCACCTGAGAAAATACAGCTTTTCCTTTGTTTCCTTGAAGTTTGGCTGACAGAAGTGATGGAGCTCCCCACGTGTCATCTGTTGCGAGAATGGTCAGGTTGAGACGATGGCGTCCTCCCCACTCGTCTGTGATTTCCACGTGGGTAGGCTCGACACTCACAGCAGATCTGTTTTAAAAGGGGAAAATGTGTACCTCATCAAGAAGGAAAAAACCCACCAACTCTTGAAAGAATTACAGGAAGCAGGGAACTGAACTGTCATAGCAAATGTTTCTAGAGAAAACTCACAAAACTAACTTGTAAAATTTATTTGTTCAATAAACTTTGAAGAGCATGCTACCAATCAGTCCCATCATGAAACCTATAAAGAAAAAATCATACTTTAATAATTCAAGTTCCTTTACTCCAATTATGCTTTGTTCTAAGAGAAATACATAATAAAGTGACAATGCAGTCCATTGGGGTAACGATGATGACGAGTTCATGAACAATCACAGGGGGGCAGAGACGATAAAGAAAGGGGTAGTCTTTAAAATTTTGCAACCATTCATGCTTGGCAGCCTCTACTACATTATCTACAGTAAGAGTGTTTCACCATTTTGAAAAATTGGTCATTGCAAAAGCTGTGAAAGCAATAATAATAGGGTATAAAATCCACATCATTCTTTAATTGAACTTAAACTAGTTGATTAAGTCAACCGTCAAGACATACTGGACAATCCAGATGAATTTATCATGAGTCATGGGATATGCACCCCTATAATTACTGCTATTCAAAATGATATTGTTATGATACAATAAAGTTTTATACATACTTACCTGGCAGATATATACATAGCTGTTGACTCCGTCGCGCCGACAGAATTTCGAATTTCGCGCACACGCTACAGGTAGGTCAGGTGATCCACCGCGCTGCCGCTGGGTGGCAGGAATAGGAACCATTCCCGTTTTCCATCAGATTTTTTCTACACCATCTGTCTCCTGAGGGGAGGCTGGGTGGGTAATTTAATTGTATATATCTGCCAGGTAAGTATGTATAAAACTTAATTATATCATAACAATATCATTTTTATACATTCAACCTACCTGTCAGATATATACATAGCTGATTCACACCATTGGAGGAGGGTAAAGACAGCTAATAACTGATTTAACAGAAATCACAACAATCGTTGTAGGTAATAATAACATAAAACCTTGGTTCCTACCTGTTTAGACTGAAGACTTCATGGTTAATGCCCAGGAGTCTGCTTAGTCTCAAGAGCCTCAGCGAGATATTGATCTATTGCTAAGAGTTCTTGTAGGTCTGCCAAAGGGGTCTTATCCACTTACTTGGCCGATCCTATAAGGGCTATGTCAAAGGGTTTCAATCCACTTATATGACAAGAACCTTTTTTCTAAGGAGCACAATCCCGATCCTGATCACCTTAACCTAACCAAATGTTGTTTCTAAGATTGCAAGAAGTCATCCCCAGACTCCTTGCAACCAACCAAAAAACTCAATCACAATATTTTAAACCTAATTCTTTATGAAAAATAAATAAAAATAAACAAATATAATTTCAATTTGTACTACCTCAGTTGTAAGACCTATTCACATTCTCACTGTCAAAAGCACCAAAGGCCGCTTGTGCGACACCAAGCACTCCTGTCAGCAGAAAATCCTGATACTGTCTTAAAAGGAGAGGTCCATGTACGAATTTAGACAATGTCTTTAATACTACTCCGTTTAAAAGGCACATTTCTAGTTCCTCACTAGCAAGGGCTACGGCCGCCTGTGCGACACCAAGCACTTTTACCAGTAGTAACACAAAAACCCGCCTCAAATAGTGGAGATCTCCATAATCAAAGACACCGTTTTTATCCAAGCCTATCCTGTAAGATAAACTCACAGTTCCTTACCTAAACAAGGCCATGGCCGCCTGTGCAACAACTAGCCGTCAGATAAGAAAGTTAGAGCCCATCCCACCAGTATGGTATGGAAATATTAGACTTTTAATAAAAGTTTAAGGATCGGTATGTGTCCTCATTCCCAGCACTGTATCCGCAGACACAAAAGGACCTAGAGAGAAGCACTTGTCGTAGGTAATTTTAACATCTCTAAGATAGTGGGATGCAAATACCGAGTTGCATCTCCAATAGGTCGCATTAATAATGTCCTTCATGGACATATTCTTTTGGAAAGATAATGATGTTGCCACTGCTCTTACCTCATGAGCTTTAACTCGTAATATTTTAAAGGAATCCTCTGCACAATCGCTATGAGCTTCCATAATCACACTTCTAATAAAATACGCTAGCGCATTCTTGGACATTGGTCTTTTCGTGTCCCGAACTGCGCACCATAGACTTTGTTTACATGCCTTCAACTCTTCTTTCTTTTTAAGATAGAACCTAAGAGCTCTAACTGGGCATAAAGTTCTTTCAATTTCGTCTCCCACTAAGTTTGAAAGACTTTTCACCTCAAAACTCCTTGGCCATGGTTTCGAAGGGTTCTCATTTTTTTGCCAAAAAACAGAGTTTGAAAAGAACAGATGGCTGCGTCTTTCTTAAAACCCACCCGAGAATCTAGGGCATGGATTTCACTTATTCTCTTAGCCGTCGCTAAGGCTATGAGAAAAACACACTTTCTCGTCCAATATCTGAACGAGGCACGGTCGGGAGGTTCAAATTTTTCCGATGTAAGGAATTTGATTCCAACTTGGCGGAGTAGAGGATATAGATTTTGACGTCTCGAACGATCTTATGAGATCGTGCAAATCTCTATCCTCTGCCAAGTTTAAGCCTCTATTTCTAAATACCGCTGAGAGCATACTTCGGTATCCCTTTATTGTAGATACGGACAGATTGGATTCCTCTCTCAGGAATAACAGAAAATCTGCTATATTGGTCACAGAGGTATTGGAGGAGGACAGCTTATTCTTCCTACACCATCTTCTAAACACATCCCACTTCAATTGGTAGACCCGGATAGTTGACGATCTCCGGGCTCTAGCAATTGCTTTCGAAGCCTTGCTTGAAAAGCCTCTCGCTCTGACCAATCTTTCGATAGTCGAAAGGCAGTCAGAGCGAGAGCGGGGAGGTTTTGATGGAACCTCTCGAAGTGGGGTTGTCTGAGAAGATCTATCCTGTTTGGAAGAGATCTTGGGTAGTCTACTGTCCATTCCTGTACCTCTGTGAACCAATCTTGGGATGGCCAAAACGGGGCGATGAGAGTTAATCTCGTCCCTGTTGATGCTACGAACTTCTTCATCACTACTCCTAGCAACTTGAATGGAGGGAAAGCGTAAGCGTCGAGTCCCGACCACTCCAGTAGCATGGCATCCACCGCTATCGCTCTCGGGTCTTCTACTAAGGAGCAGAAGTTCTCTATCCTCTTTGACAGGAACGTCGCAAACAAATCTATCTGCGGCCTTCCCCACAGGTTCCACAGTCTTTGGCAGACTTGCTCGTGCAGAGTCCACTCCGTGGGGAGAACTTGGTTTGTCCTGCTGAGCCTGTCTGCTCTGACATTCCTTTCCCCTTTTACAAATCTGGTCAGGAGGGTGATATTCCTCTCCTCCGTCCATGACAACAGATCCTTCGTTATCTCGAATAGGGAAAACGAGTGCGTCCCCCCTTGTTTTTTTATATAAGCCAACGCCGTGGTGTTGTCTGCGTTGACTTGAATCACTTGATTTCTTACTTCTGACTTGAAGAATTTTAATGCCAGAAACACTGCATATAGTTCTTTGGCATTTATATGCCAATCCTTTTGTTCTTTCTTCATTTGACCAGAGACTTCTCTTGCCCCTAGAGTCGCTCCCCATCCCGTCTCTGAAGCGTCTGAGAACAAGATTTGGTTTGGGTTCCGAACCTCTAGGGACACTCCCTCGTTCTCTTTGAGTGGGAGCAGCCACCACTTTAGGTGTTTCTTCACCTCTATTGTTACCGGAAAAGTGTCCGACAGATGGCCCTTCTTCCAAGTCCAAGATCTCTTTAGGAAGAATTGTAGAGGCCTTAGATGAAGTCTTCCTAGGGATACAAATTGTTCCAGGGAAGAAAGAGTCCCTATAAGGCTCAGCCACTCCCTGGCTGAACTCCTGTCTTTCTTTAGGAAGGATGTTACTTTCTGAATCCCTCAAAGAATCCTTTCTTGGGACGGAAAAACCCGAAAATCCCGAGAATTCATCTGAATCCCCAAATAGACTAAGTCCTGACTGGGGATCATCTGCGATTTCTCGAGATTCACGAGAAGTCCTAATTCTTTTGTCAATTCTCATGTTTTCTTCAGATCCTCCAAACATTGTTCCTGGGATTTTGCTCTTATCAGCCAATCGTCTAGGTACAGAGAGACTCTTATGCCTTCCAGGTGTAGCCATCTGGCTACGTTCCGCATCAGGTACGTAAATACCTGTGGAGCCGTGGAGAGGCCGAAGCACAAGGCCCTGAACTGGTAGACCTTCCCTTGTATCACAAACCTGAGATACTTCTTTGATGACGGGTGAATAGGAACGTGGAAATATGCATCCTGCAGGTCTAGAGAGACCATCCAGTCTCCTCTTCGCAGGGCTGAAAGTACCGAGGCAGAAGTCTCCATCGAGAACTTTTTCTTTTCCACATATTTGTTCAGAATGCTCACGTCCAAGACTGGCCTCCATCCTCCGGATGCCTTTGGAACTAAAAACAGGCGGTTGTAAAACCCCGGAGAGGAAGGATCCTGAACCTCTTCTATTGCCTCTTTGTCCTTCATTCCTATCACCATCTGAAGAAGTGTCTCCCTCAGAACAGGGTCCTTGTACTTCGCCGACAGTTCCTTTGGGGAATTCGACAAAGGTGGTCTATCCTGAAAAGGTATAATGTAACCTTTCCCCAAGACTGCTAGCGTCCAAGGATCGGCTTTCCTTATCGCCCAAGCCCCTACGAAGTTTAGGAGTCTGGCCCCTACAGATGTTTGGAGGACTTCGCTGCTACTTTGATTTCTTGAAAGATCGAAAGGAGGACCTTCCTCGCTTTTCTGCTGTCTTCCTTTTCGTTGGAGGACGAGAGGTGGAACCTCTCCGAAAGGGCACTACCGGAGTACGAGTAGTCTTCCTCGCTACTGGTACTGTTGGTCTCGATTTCTTGGAGGATTGTACTACTATTAAATCTTGGGTTGCCTTTTCAGCAAGAGACTTTGAAATCTCCTTCACCAAGTGCGAAGGGAAAAGGTGATCCGAGAGAGGAGCGTATAAAAGGGCTGACCTTTGTGAAGGAGATACCGCTTTGGTCAGAAATGAACCAAACAATGATCTCTTCTTCACTACTCCTGCTCCAAATAGAGATGACAATTCTCCCGAACCATCCTGAACCGCCTTATCCATACAGGATAAAATGCAATGCAAAACCTCAGGTTCTAAAACATCTGGTTCATTTGCCTTCTTGGCCAGCACTCCAAGGGACCAATCCAAGAAGTTAAAAACTTCTAGTACATGGAAAAGTCCCTTGAGGTGCTGATCCAATTCTGACATGCTCCAATATGCTTTAGCTGTATTCAAAACATGTCTCCTCGATGCTTCAACCAAGCTTGAAAAATCCGCCTCCGTGGAAGATGGAAGCATAAGTCCCATCGCTTCCTCTGTCCTGTACCATATTCCCCTCCTACCCCCGAGCTTACATGGAGGAGTGCAAAAAACTGTCTTCTGAGCTTCCTTCTTCACCTTCATCCAATTATTTAAAGATTGAATAGCCTTCTTCATTGATATGGCTGGTTTCATTTTTAAATACGAAGAAGATTTAGGAACCTTCGTACTGGAGAACAGAGATCTCGGGGAAGGAGGAGGTGCAGGGCTTAGAGAGTCTCCAAATTCTTGCAGGAGAAGAGAGGCTAACACTTTATAGTTAGATACCCCCTCATTGTTCGGGGTTTCTTCCTCCGACACTTCATCCAACTCCATCATAGAAGGAGAGCGAGCTCTTTTATTAGAATCTTTGTCCGTAGACCTATTCCCTTTAGGAGAAATACTCCTAGAAGGAGAGAGACTGACAGATCTAGAAGCTCTCCCTTTCTTATCCACTAAAACATCCTGAGACATGGAGGTTGAAACCGTAACCTTCGATGTACCAGGTTGCTTCCTTGAATTAGGGTTTCTATTTGTAGGAGACTCGCTATCCGAAGACATTACATGACTATATAAAGATCTTCTGTTACCCCTTATAACTTCTCGCTCTTGCAGCTCTTCATGTTCAGCTGGCGCCTTGCGCCTGACTGGCGCTTCGCGCTTGGTTGAATCTTCTCTGCGTGCTGCTGCGCTCGCGCTCGCTGACCTCGCGCTGCGCTTCGCGCCTCGCGCTCGACTAGCGCTTCACGCCTGGTTGACGCTTCGCGGCCGTCTATCGCGTCGCGTCTGGCTGGCGCTTCGCGCCTGTATGTCTCTTCGCGGCAGCCTGGCGCTTCTCGGCAATCTGGCGCATCGTGCCTGGCTGGCGCTTCTCGTCTGGCTGGCGCTTCGCTCCTGGATGGCGCTTCGCGCCTGATTGTCTTTTCCTGCTTGTAAGAATTCTCACGTGCGGCTGGCGCCTCGCGCCTGGCTAGCTTCTCGCGCTTGGCCGTCTCATGCGATATCGGATAGCGCCTGGTTGGCGCGTCGCTGGCTGGCGCCTCGCGCTTACCTGGTAGTTCTTTGCGGCTGACTGGCGCTCCGCGGCTGACTGGCGCTCCGCGCCTGGCTGGCGCTTCACGCCTGGCTGGCGCCTCGCGCCCCGAACTCGCGGGTCTGTGAAAAATAGACCCTTCATCCGAAGAAGAATCTTCTTTTCTGGGAGGTTGATAGTAAGGATTTTTTTACTTCTTCACAGGAAGATTAACATCCTTTCTTCTTGGAGGATCTCTCGAAAGAACCCCGACTAGAGAAGCAATAGACTCTTGCATATCCTTTAATATCTTAGTCGTTTCTTCTCTCTGGTCTAAACGAGAGGAAGGAGAGCCTTCTTTCTCCATTCTCCACGACTTAGCGGGAGAAGCCAAAACCTTTGCTTTCTTAATCTCTGTCGGGGAGTCCTCCGAAAAACGTTCCGGACTCGAGTTTATGCCCGATTCTTCCCAGATCCTCTTCAAGGGACGAGAACGATCCGCTGATCTCCATCCTCTTTTAGGTGAGGAATTCTCCGAAGACGAAAAACATTCACGTAGAACGCTTTTTCTAATGCGTTCTCTGGCAGTCTGTGACGTTACAGATTCTGCCGAAGAGACGTCTGACTGGTGGGGATCCTCCATAACCTCCGTAAGGCTTTTGACATTCCTTCTCCTCTGGGCTTGGGAGCTTGAAAGAGGTCTAGGCCTGGGAGCGTTGTGAAGCCAATCAGACGCCTCCTCCACTTCACTGGGGAAATTCACATCACTTTCCACAGCACTACTTTGCTTACCTTCTATGGCAGCCATTTTACGCTCCATTTTCATAAGCGCAGCTTTAAGGCTTGCGATGTCCGAAGCAGAGTCCGTAGGATCTGCATTCGGAGAAGGACCTGAAATATTACAAGGAGCGTTCATAATGTTAGAGGAGGGTACAATATTACTCACCAAACCACTTGAAGTTTGAGAGCTAGGCTTGGTTTTGGAAGATGACTTCCTTAACCGGTCTTTCTCTAATTTCTTTAAATAAGAAGTTAGAGACTTCCACCCTTCAGCACTCAAACTCTCACATTCATGACAAGTGTTATCCATCGAGCATTCATACTTCCTGCATATTTTACATACAGTGTGAGGATCAACCGAAGCTTTCGGCATTCTCACCTTGCACCCTTCATTCACACACATTCTTACCACACTTCCAGAATCAGACATCATGATGAAAATTCCAAGCCAAAATCCAAATAACGATTCACAATAGCGTATGCCAGTACAACGATCCAAATACGTCACCAAAGGGTCCAAAACGATGATCAATTGTATCCAAAAACGAAATTCAGCCGGAGATACCAACAACGATGTTGCCAGTATGGCCGACAGAAAAAATCTGATGGAAAACGGGAATGGTTCCTATTCCTGCCACCCAGCGGCAGCGCGGTGGATCACCTGACCTACCTGTAGCGTGTGTGCGAAATTCGAAATTCTTTCGGCGCGACGGAGTCAATAGCTATGTATATATCTGACAGGTAAGTTGAATGTATAAAAACTTTTGTCACTTACAGCAGGTTCCACAGCACTGTGAAGAAGTCACGTCCACTAACCTGCTTGGGATTGGTTTTGGCTTCTCCACTTCCCTGGAAAAGCGTTTGTGTTGGGGCGATGAATGGAAGCAGTGTTGGTGGTGCAGCAGTTGAACTCCTGACCACTGATGGTAACTCACTGATACAACTGCTTGTTCTTGTACCTCCACTGTACCTAGAATGTCCAATCTTTCTTAGGCTCCCCAGGCAAATGAATAAAATACAGTGGCTTGAAAAGTCTTCAATAATTATGTGCCCAATACCTTTGTAGCCATATTCACATGTCCAGTTTCTAAGTAGTTTCTTTAATGCAAATACAATATACCTTTAGGTTGTACTTAAAACACACTTTACTCTCCAGTTAAGAAAAAATATCACAGCATAAACTAAGTTTATCTAAATCTGTTAGTACTAAATCAATATGATTGCCACAGAATATTCTTTTATTAAATTACATTTATATGAAATTCATTACCTTAACCAGTTATATAAATACTGAAAACTTAAAAGTTAAGTAACAGACCCTTCCTTACTCTTCAGAAAACTATTATTGTAAATATAAAAGAAAACTGAAATTCCACTACATGCAAAAGATTGCTTAAACTATACTGCAAATCATGTCCCTAAAACTGGTGAGAGGCAAATTCCAAGGATTTGCAAATTGGTTCCACATCCCAGTGTTTCAAATGTGGCACAGTGTGCCATGTTCATCCTCATGATATGACGCAACTACAACATGCAATGTTAACCACAAGCGTCATGAGAAAAAGTCGTTGATTATGTTCACGCTCACATTACGACAACTGTTTCATATACGCTAATAAACATGTGAGGATTGCAGGTGGCGATCAGTGTTTATACTTAAAAACTACACCACTCAACTGAAATAAATGACTGACATGATCTCACATAGCATCTTATAATTGGAACCATCCAACAGAAAGACAGACAGGACAATGGACAATAAAATATTAAAAGTTGTGCATCACAGGCATTCACGTTAATATGGGTTTCTCAAATATCTTGATGAAATGTCACATTTTTATATTGTGAATCAAGTTACATCAAAGTGTCTCAAGGCATTTACCGATTGAGAGGTTAGTGGTCACAGATCTGTAAACGATCACTATAAAGTTTTCTATGTTTATGACAGTACAAAATCTCAAGTCTGGGTCTGATGATTAATTCACATCAACAAACATGTACTTCTTAGTGTACAAAACTAACGTACCTTGTGAAAACTTCTCAATACACCAAAATAGAGCAATAGTAACCGTTAGCCTATCTTCCAAGACATTCAGTACAGGTAGATTTCACACTGGAATACCATTTGTCTTACTCTATTCTTACCAGAGCAATAAAATGGTGGTAAGTCCTAAAGGCTTACCCATAGAGACCCTTTCTTGATAATTCTGAAGATTAAAACCTGGACATGATATGATAAGTCTGGCACTTCCAAACATCTTTCACATAACCAACAGCCACTAAACACCAAAATACCTGCACACAATTTAGCAATGTAGGACTGATAACAGAATTCACTACATGTAAGACAGAACTGAGAGAAAGATGCTTGAGAGAGTGAGAATATAGGATATTTAGTGATGAGGGAAAGAGTGAGAGGAGAAATCAGTAGAATGGTGGGGCAAAGAGAAAGAAAACCTATCTGCAACTGTGGATCTTTGAGGTCAATGATACAAAGCAACACCAGCTGATTAATCCTATTATTATAATTTTAAAAAATAAGGATGGTGGACAGGTTCCACAAATACTAGAACTCACTGTCATCACCATCATGAAATTAGATTCTACGATGGTACTACATAGAGGAAATTCAGCAGTCAATCATGGAATGGTACTTTCAGACATTTACCAGTTGATTTTGCAGAAATTAAAGAACTAAGCATAACTTATTCAGTATCAAAGGGGGATCTTTGAAGACAACAAATTAACAGCAAAATTTAGCAGCCAATTCCTCTGATGTATCAAATAACAGACGATGCCACGATGGCACTCTGTAGCTAGTGTTACCAGAAAGAGCCAACAATGGACATTGCTTGGACATTTAATGCCAAGCAGGTATCCTAGCTACAGCTACATGGGCATTCATCAGTTGATGCAGCAAGAATAAGGACAAAAACCTGACAAAAAATTTTTGCATTTTCACGCACTTAGGGGATTTGAAAGATCATGCAATCTCATTCATTAACCCATGGGCTGTGAATGATACCTTCAGCTGTTCAGTCTGAAACATGAGCACAAAATATGTTAACCACTTTTAATGTTTTCTATGAAGGGAAATTTTGGTTACTACATAAAAAACAACCAGCAATAATGTGGCACTCTGTAATTTCTGAAACAATGGTAGAGGAAAAAAGTGGATGGTTTTTGTGACTACCTGCACTCTCATTGATTAAGTGGTACATGATAATTCAAAGGCATTTAGTAATAAAAACAAACAAGTATTTTCTCTTCAGTACCAACATATCATCTCAATGAGGGCAATATAGATCACAAACTTTTAAGACATTTGAAACTGCCAATTAAACTGAGCCTTATAAAATGACAAAAGTTCATCTTGATCCATTCTATTCAGCCAGCCTGATGATGAGCCATTTTTTCTCTCACAAAACCAAAGGGAAAAACGTATGACTGTTGTTTAACAATAGCCAATAACTAATGCAATTATACTAAACAAGAGAAATGTTAAATTACACACCAAGGTTATGGGAGCGTCACTGCACTTATCACAGTTACTACTGATGTCACTACACTACAATGCAACTTCTTGTTGCAAAGATAGAAATAATCAATTATATACAAATTGACAATGGATATCTTTCCCTCCCAGAAACTTTCTGCATAAGGGAGGAAAAAACATCAGTAAAACTTCAGTAAGAAGAAATATTCCTCATCACAAGTCTACAACATCTACAAGACAAATGCAGTACACTTAAGACCCTCATCTGACACCACTTTTCTGTGAAAGCGAATAGCCAATACCTGCTACATCCTTCTATCCAAACATTAGGCTGCCACAAGCTAATGTCTAACTATGATCATTTGTATAAATCTTGCCTTTCCTTGTAATTTTGTTCATTCTACCACATGACAAGAAGCGCTACCTCAAATCCTCATGAACACTGCAAGCAATTTTAAATGATTGCACCTTCTGTTCGTCCAGCCCCATGATAAATGAAAAAATTTGGTAAAAGCTTGATTAGACTAATATAAAACAGATGGATAGCTTCTAAACAACTTCTTTTCAAATAAAAATTAAATTTTTTTTCTTCTTCTTATGAACTTGTAAGTCTTGCATAGAAAATAACCTTAAAATTCATCTAGCAAATCAGTTAAGGCCCTTACAACTAGTATTAAAATTCATAGAAGATGACACCAGCAACTACCTTACCAAAGGCAGTACGAAACACTTTTAATTGGGTATCTCTGGTTAAGGTAAAAACCAAACCAGAAATATGTTCACAAAGATTGAGCACATGTTTATTAAGGCCAACACTGAACATTGGTACTATATTTCCATTTGGTTCCGCATGTACACTGTAAACCTAAAGCATATCATTCTAATACTTTACTGAGCATATGTTCTAAAGCCCTATACCTAATGCAGATATACTTCTCACTCAACTGAGCATATACAGTTCTGTATACTGTAATCCATAACCACTTCTCACTCAACTGAGCATATACAGTTCTGTATACTGTAATCTATAACCAAAGTCTTGAAATGCACTAGATTACATCTAGACTTCTTTTTAGAAAGACAGCAAACAGCAGCATGCATTTTCAAGGCTTAACTACCTATACTTTGTGGCCAATGCTTTGAGCAAAATACAAAATTTCATAAGAGTAATTCCACTCAATGCTTCTTTGCCTACGTGGCCAATATCGCATAAGCATCATCATCACAGCAGTTTATCTAAATATTACCGAAGCTGAAACCATGTACAACCTTTAGTTCAAAATCTGATCAATACCCCATACTAAGCAGTTATTACAACATCATATCATTCAAGAAAGTTTAGATACTTACATTAGCACTGTATGAATCATACTGAATCAACTAGGAAATGTAAATGTTTACAACCACAAACATTTCAAAATGTTGTAACTGGGAAAGAATATTCCAGTAGTACATTATCATACAGCAAATAATTCATTAATAACAATGCATAGAAAGGTGACGAGGCTGCTTGTGAAAACACAGGCCAATTACAGTCCTGACAAAAGACTTCATTTTGGCTTTCATTTTGCAAATTCAAGCTTGGTGAGCTTATGGTAAGTCTGGCTTGAAAACAAAGAGGACATACAGATACAAAATAAACCAAAATATAACAGCTTCAAGCATGGCATTTACAATAAATGCTATTAGACCTGGCTTTGAGGTTAATTTTCAGGGAAATTTTGCTTAATGGATACAAAACACTGCCTTCCAATTAAGACACATTTTACACAGGAACGGTTTGTATTTCACGTGAAAATCTCTCACATAATCATAGCAGAATGGGACAATTAGTGCCAATGAGTTACAAAGACAGGCCAACAGAAATGGAAGCAGTATTCCAAATAGTACATTACAGTGACACAACAAAGAATTCTTAGAAGTGCAGGGTATAGCATAGCTTCATTTTGGCATGAAGATGAAATCTAAATAATAAAAAACCACAAAGCAAACTGAAATACTAAAGAGATGTAACTGGGTGATAGCTTCTTTTTGGAATGTTTTTATTCAAATGAATACAACGCACAACTCCTGGGAAAACAGTATTGCACGGTAGTACTTAACAGCTGAACTTCTTTGGGCACCGCATGAATTAATTAGAAGACCCACACTTACTCTAACAAGAATTTTGAGAAGGAAGGCTAGAATGAGTGGAGATTTGTGCAGGATAAAACATGCAAAAGATATGAGCAGCAGAATTTCAAAGGGGCCTTTGACGTTTTATTTGCCACTGCAGACAATATGATGATGATCAAGAGATCATTGACTGCCATATTCCTCATTTTACAATGTAGTACATATTATTAAAATTACAAAAACTCATTTTCCAAAAGAATCACCTAGTCACACTTGCGTACGTTGTCTCTGCACAAAATAATGGGGCATTCAACACACAAGTTCTCATTGTGTGAATGAACAGTTAGAACATACAAATATCCCTCTGGATATTTCACACAGTATTTAGCCACTCACAAATGCACATAAATTCTGGTTAAATCCAAGATGGACTTGGTTCACCCACAGGTACAAAACTATTATATGTAAAACTAGGACATGACAGCATACAGAAGACATCATCTGGCAACCATTTAAATCCATATAGCCTGTTCCAATTCATACACAAGAACAACTCGAAAAAATCCCATTCTCAAAGATTTCCCAGGATAAATATATCCGACGGACTAACTTTCTTAATAAAAATGAATGAAGACATCCAAAAAATACAGTTATTTTTCTTGGAATAAACACACAAATAGTAATGACACTAAATTTTTTAAGCATGAGATAAAGAGAAATTAAGTACGTAATGAGAAAACAGGTATGGAAGCTATGGAGAAAAATGAGGAGAAAATGATAAACAGAAAAATGTGAAGTAATCAGTTGTAAACAGAAGAACATAGCATATGAATAACAGACATGAAAACAAGGAAAAACAAGATGAAAACAATGATATTCCATATAGTTTAGAACATTTCCAGTCATCTTCATGGGAAAGACAAAGATTAGTAATGATTACTTTCATAAAATAAAATAAAATAAAAATGTCTGTAATATCAAACAAGACACGGCAAATGTATGAAAAGAGGTATTCAACAGTGTGCAACATCACAAGACATGCAGTGCCTGACTCAAAAATGAGGCTGACAAACATTGTAGTGATATTTTCAGCACTGCCACAGAAGTTAATTCAAGATAATGTAACTGGTTTTACAATCTTGATCATTTAAATGCTCAACATGTAGTACTTATTTATTAAAAAATCCTGGAATATTCTAAATACACTGACAAGTGTCGTTTTATGGGCAACAAATCAGTGATTGAGAAGAACATATGCAACAGCAGCCACATTGCTTTTCATTTCTGCTCAGTCCAAACATTGGCAGAATCTACATCAACTATAATCAACTTTCCACACAAATTCTCTAAAGCCAGTAGATCTGTAGTATACTCTTCATTATAAGGATGATCATCGTGTGGGACCTTTTTAGTAAAAGTAAATATATGCTCTTAGTGCAAAAAATATATTCCAACTTTGACTAAAACACTTTTTCCCAAAAACAATTTCCTTACACAAAATCTACCAAATCAATAAAAAGCATGCATAAATTTATAGCATTAAAAATTCAGTTAAAGACAGTTTGATCATGAAGGGTTGCACCAAAGCTTCTAAATTCTATTAAAAGCTGTGAAGTGGCAATAATTTCCATGTTAAAATAAACTCATTTCTATTTCCTTTCAGACACATACCATATTAGTCATTTTTAACAACTTAGTTCAGTTCCGATGTCTTATGTATCGTATCACCCCATGTTATTAATCTGTAAATACTGTGAATTTCTGACTAGAGGTGAATACTACCTCTATACTACAATACTGTAATCTTTAAATTCATACAGGCTAAAGTTTATATATAATAACTTTCTATTAAAATATAAGATGATCCACCAAAAAATTATTCTTTCAAAACAAATTATGATTAACTGTATACCACAATATTGTGGCCTGCTACAAAACCCATGACACATTGGTGTCTTGTTTAAAAAACAAAAGAACAGCGGTATCAACAGAAGGTCCTGTTCATTAGTTGTTGGACCACAGTCCTCTGTAGTTAATGGGACAGTTAACTACAGAGCCTTCTACTGATACTACTGTTATTACGATTTTTTAAACCAGACACCAACACTTCATGGGTTTTGCGCTAGTTGCCTACAATACAAATATATATTTTTTCAATACTATCCCTTCACATAATTCAAGTTCCATCTTCACAACCCTGCAACATCTTACAGGTTAATTATCAAACCCCAACAAGTGACTGAATGGAGAAGATGCAAAGCTTTTCATTTGTTTGTTAAAATGACATGTGTCTACGATTTTGCCTAAAATGGAATTGGTCTATATTATGTGTGATGAGTTTATATACTGAACATTTCAATATTTCTTAAATTAGAATTTGACACACTACAGGGCAATGGAAATTCTAATGAGAATGCAATTAAATCAACTCATAATTAAACCCTTGTAGTAAAAAAAAAAAAAAAAAAAAAAAAAAAACACAGCTTAGTAATCCCTCATCATGTGTCTATTCTATTTCTTCCAATTCTTCTTCTTTGGCATATAGTACATGTCATTCATAATATGCTTTGAATATACTTTTTCAAGGGACTATTTTTTTTCCTTCTTGATGACTCACATTTATTATTCAATTCTATTTAAATGCTGTGGATACTCCCATGAAGGAAACAGAACTGGTTATGTATTTTACATGAAAGTAAAAAGAAAAATGATATTGTTATGATACAATAAAGTTTTATGCATACTTACCTGGCAGGTATATATATAGCTTATCCTCTTGACGCACTGGCAGAATTTGAAAACTCGCGGCAACCGCTAGTACACTGGTAGTTCAGGTGATGGCCACCCCGTTCCCGTGGCGCTGGTACTTGGAACTATTCCCGTTTTCCTCAGATTTTCTCTGAACCCTGTCTCCTGAGGGGAGGAGGGTGGGAATTTAATTATATATACCTGCCAGGTAAGTATGCATAAAACTTTATTGTATCATAACAATATCATTTTTATGCATGACACTTACCTGGCAGGTATATATATAGCTGATTGACACATTTGGAGGTGGGTCATAGACAGCAACATCGTCATAATTAAAAAATTAACTAATTTTTAAAATTACTATTAGGTTCCTTACCTGCTAAGGTAGCTGACTTCGTAGGTCCTGCCTCTTAGCCTGCTAAACCTTAGTAGCTCTCAACTAGGATGTGACCTGTTTGTTGAGAAAGCTAACAACAAGGGTCTGACAACTGGACATGACCAATCTGCTGACAGAGAACCCTAGCCCTCATTTACCACGGGCATTCATGCTAGGAAAGTTAGTCACCTGAACCACACACACATACTATAATAAACACTACACCAAAAAACTGAGCCGGTATTAACCTTCTCAGACAACCATAAAAAACACTATAACCTAATTAAAATAAAAACCTAGCATGTTATTAGGTTATGGGGTGGAAACTCCTTTGCCCAGTACTGTACCTGAGGATACGTACGGGCCTAACTTTTGACAATTATCAAAAGTTGTCTTCACGTCTCTAAGGTAATGGGAGGCAAACACCGAGTTTGTCCTCCAAAACGTCGAATCTATAATGTCCTTGAGGGCTAAATTTTTCCTGAATGCTAAGGACGTAGCTGCTGCTCTAACCTCATGAGCTTTAACCTTAATCAAGCCGAAGCATTCTTCCTGACAAAGTAAATGAGCTTCTTTAATGACTTCTCTTACAAAGAAAGCCATCGCGTTTTTAGACATAGGTCTAGTAGGATCTTTAACAGAACACCACAGAGAACATGAAGTCCCCCTAATGCTTTTTGTTCTTTCTACGTAAAACCGTAAAGCTCTTACTGGGCAAAGAACCCTTTCTTGTTCTTGACCTACTAGATCAGCCAGTCCTTCAATCTCAAATGATCTTGGCCACGGATGCGAAGGATTCTCATTCTTGGCTAAGAACTCCTGTTGAAAAGAACAAACTGCTTTGTTGTGCTTCCAACCTACTTGCTTGTCAATAGCTTGCAGCTCGCTAATCCTTTTAGCTGTAGCTAAGGCTACTAAGAAAATAGTCTTCTTCGTTAGCTCTCGCAAAGACGCACTGCCCATAGGTTCAAACCTATCCGTTTCCAAGAACTTGAGAACGACATCCAAATTCCAAGAAGGAGTTCTGCAATGTCGATCCTTCTTTATATTAAAAGATCTGAGAAGATCTCTAAGATCTGCGTCGTTGGACAGATCTAAACCTCTGAGCCTAAACACTGCAGACAACATACATTTATAACCTTTAATTGTCTGATTAGCCAAACCCAGTTCCTTCTTCAGATACAGAAGGAAATCTGCAATTTGTGTCACAGAGGTACTGGATGAAGAAATCTTCCGATTCTTACACCATTTGCGGAAGTTCTCCCACTTCAACTGGTACACTTTGATAGTTGATGTCCTTCGTGCTCTTGCAACTGCCTTCGCTGCTTCTCTAGAAAACCCCCTCGCTCTGATAAGTCTTTCGATAGTCTGAACGCAGTCAGACCCAGAGCGAGGGTGTTCTTGTGGAACCTGTCGAAGTGGGGTTGTTTGAGAAGATCTACTCTCGTGGGTAGACTTCTCGGAGAATCCACTGTCCATTCCAGTACCTCTGTGAACCACGTTTGGGCCGGCCAGTATGGGGCTATCAGAGTCAGCCTTGTTCCTCGACTTTCTCTGAATTTCTTCATTACCCTTCCTAAAATCTTGAACGGGGGAAATGCGTACGCGTCTAGACCCGTCCAATCTAGTAGGAAGGCATCGACTGCGACTGCAAGAGGGTCCGGGATTGGAGAACAATAGTTCGGTAACCTCTTCGTCGCTGCGGTAGCGAAAAGATCCACTACTGGTGTGCCCCAGAGCTTCCACAGTCTCTGGCATACTTGAAGATGCAACATCCACTCCGTGGAAAGCACTTGTCCGTCCCTGCTCAACAGGTCCGCTCTGACGTTCTTCTCTCCTTGAATGAACCTGGTGAGCAGGGTGACGTTTTCTCTCTCCGACCACAGAAGAATCTCCTTCGCCAAGTTGCAAAGGGACAACGAGTGGGTTCCTCCTTGTTTTCGTATATATGCCAGAGCTGTGGTATTGTCCGCGTTGATCTGCACCATTTGCCGCTGATCCACGGTCTGAACGCTTTCAGAGCCAAGAAGATCGCCATCAGTTCCTTCCTGTTTATGTGCCAAGCTTTCTCTTCTTCGTTCCAAAGGCCTGACTCCTCCCGAGGGCCCAGCGGCGCTCCCCAGCCTGCGTCTGACGCGTCGGAAAATAATATCCGGTCTGGGTTCCTCTGCTGGAGTGACGTACCCTCTGACAACCTCCCCGGAACTAGCCACCACTTTAATTCCTCCTTTATCTTTGAAGGAATTGGAAACCGGAAGGAATCTGGTTGCGATCTTCTTGGCCAGACTTCGTTCAGAAAGAACTGTAAGGGCCTCATGTGAAGTCTCCCTAGGGAAATGAACCGCTCTAACGAAGAGTGTCCCCAGCAGGCTCATCCACTCTCTCGCCGAGCATTGGTCTTTCAATAGGAATTCTTGCACTTTCCGAAGGCACATGGTCTGTCTTTCGGGTGACGGAAAAGCCCGAAAAGTCACTGAGGATATCAGAATCCCCAAATAAACTAGCTCCTGAGAGGGGATCAACCGTGACTTTTTCAGGTTTACCATCAGACCCAGCTGCTGAGTTAAATCCAATGTGATGTTTGTGTCCTCCAGACATTGCTGTTTTGATTGTGCTCTTATGAGCCAATCGTCGAGGTAGAGAGAGACTCTGACTCCTAACAAATGAAGCCACTTCGCCACATTCGACATCATTCTTGTAAAAATTTGAGGAGCCGTGCACAGACCGAAGCAAAGGGCTTTGAATTGATAAATCCTGTCCTGGATCACGAATCTCAAATATTTCCTGGACCTTGGATGAATCGGAATATGGAAATACGCATCCTGAAGGTCCAGCGTTACCATCAAGTCCCCTGGTCGTACCGCTGCCAGCACTGAATCGTTCGTCTCCATCGTAAACTTGGTCTTTTCTACAAACAAGTTTAGCTGACTTACGTCCAGTCCTGGCCTCCAACCTCCTGATGACTTCGGTACTAGAAAAAGACGGTTGTAAAAACCTGGGGATTCGTGATCCAGAACCGGTTCTATGGCTCCCTTTTCTAACATGCTGACAACTTGAGGCCAAAGAGCCTCTCTCTTCTCTAAATCAATGTAATGAGCCCCTAGGGCTCTCGGAGCTGTAGCGAGAGGTGGTTTCTTTAGAAAGGGGATCTTGTATCCTTCCTTCGCTACCCTTACAGACCAAGGATCCGCTCCTTTGCTTTGCCAGACTTCCCAGAAGTCTAAAAGTCTGGCCCCAACACACGTCTGGAGGACTTCTGAATCATTGCTTGGTTGAGGTTTTCGAACCTCTTTTGGCTGGAACTCTTTTCCCTCTAAAGGCTGGTCGGGAAAAAGTCCTACCCCGAAAGGGCTGCTGTGATGTTCTTGTATCCTTCGGAGTCTTCTTCATTACGTTAGAAGGTAAATACTTCCTTACAGAAGACATCAGTAGATCCTGAGTAGCCTTCTGAGTGAGGGAGAGCGAGATGTCCTTAATGATATCCTGAGGAAAGAGTTGTCCTGAAAGAGGAGAGAACATCAACTCCGACTTTTGCGCGTTCGAGACTCCTTTCGCAGCGAACGAGCACAAAAGATGTCTTTTCTTCAAAAATCCTGCTGTAAAAAGTGAAGCCAGTTCATTAGCTCCATCTCTCAAGGCTTTATCCATACAGGACATGATACTTCTCGGTAACTCGGATTCTGAAGAATCTTCCATCTCTGAAGTCCGAGCCAGAGCCTCCAACGACCAGTCAAGAAAATTAAAAACCTCAAAAGTCCGATAGATACCTTTGAGTAAATGGTCGAACTCTGACGAAGTCCACCACACTTTGGCTGAATGTAAAGCATGCCTACGGGAGCTGTCCACTATGTTGGAAAAGTCTCCCTGGGAGGAGGCAGGAACTCCCAGGCCAAGACTTTCCCCCGTAGCGTACCAAACACCAGACTTAGAAGCCAACTTGGCCGGAGGAAACGCAAAAGAAGTCTTCCCCGACTCTCTCTTCTCCTTCAACCACTCATTCACACGTTGAAGGGCTTTCTTGGCTGAAATAGACAAGGTCATTTTCAAAAAAGACGATTTCTTGGTTGTCTTCGTCTTCGAAAATTGAGACAAAGGCGATGGCGGGCCTGAAGGTTGAAAATCTCCTTCAAACAAAGAAAGGAGGCACTCTGTAAGTCTCTTGTAGTCCGAGGAAGGAGCTTCCACATTCTTGTCCTCTTCCGCACTCTCCACAAATTCTTCCTCCTGCAAAGAAATATCTTGAAAACCAAGATCCTGATGACTCTCCAAAGCAGGATCCTTATGCAGAGCCTGCTTAGAGAGCGAATGCGGAGCTGTCTCCTTGTAAAACTCCTCTCTTCCTTGTCGAGAAAAAGTTACCACATGCTGCCGCCTGCGTCCTGCGTCCTCCTGAACGTATGCGTCCACCATGCGTCCATCACTCTTCCTCTTGCGTCCTGCACTGCTTCGTCCTTCTTAAGGGATGCACTGCGTCTTGGCTTGCGCTGCATGTCCTGCGTCCTCTTGGAGGACTTAACCGGGAGAGACGAGTCCTTACGTCTAACCGAAGGTTGTTCGGGCTTCTCCCATGATTGGACAATCACTCCTAATCTCTCCTGCATGTCCCGCAGAACTTCCTTCGTCTCCGCTTCCTTACGAGACTCCTGATGATGAGGAGATCGAGGACGCACCGGGCTAACACGGAGAGGCGAGCGATCCTGCGGTCTACGCAGTGGAGTTCCTCTAATCGGAGAAACACCTCTCACCGCACCGCTAGTTACTTCCAACGGACGAGAAATCCTCTTCCTTTTGATAGGGATAGCTTCTTCATCCTCCGATGAAAAAATCTCAGGGCTACTCCACCCTTCTTGATCAACAGCCCTTTCATCCTGTGATGAGGACGGAAAGTATGACCTCTTGAGAGGCCGCGATACTTCCGCAAAACGCCTACTCCTTCCTGACGCCGAACTATCCGATGAATAACTACACTTCCCAGTATCGCCTTTTCCATGGCGTACTGGTGCAGCCTGGGACGCAACAGGACTGCCTGAAGGGACGACTGAACGCGAGTAAACCCCTCTCGCCTCCCTTCAACTGTCGACATGCCTTCTCCCTTGGGTCTGGGAGCTTGACAGAGGTCTAGGTCTAGGAGCACGAGAGGGACGATCAGGCGCCCCCTCCACAACACTGTCACTAAACACTTCCACTTTGTCCGTTAACCGTTTAATCTGATCTCCCATGGACGCAAGGGCAGCGAACACTTTCACAATTTGTGGATCAGTAGTATCCTCAGATACAGCAACGGGCGCAGGAGAAACCTGAGGGGAAGGTGCTACATCTACATGTGAATGAGCTGGAGAAGACACATGCAAAGATTCATTCATAGGCTTACTCGAAGACCCCGATCTCTCACTCCTAGAGACAGATCTTCTCACCCGATCTTTTTCCAATCTCTCAACATACTTCATAAGAGCCTTCCACTCTTTCTCATTCAGACACTGACATTCATTGCACCTATTGTCCCACGTACATACAAACTCCCGACACTTCTTACAAATAGTATGTGGATCTACCGATGATTTCGGCAGTCTCACCTTACACCCTTCTTTCACACAAACTCTAAACATACTTCCTGAATCAGACATACTAAACCAAAATCTAAACCAAATGCGATTGCCACGCTAACTTCGTGAATACGATACCAATATCCAAAAAGTCAGTCAACGAGCAGGAAATTCTATCAGAGAACCAACAACAATGTTGCCGGTTCGGCTGGCAGAGAAAATCTGAGGAAAACGGGAATAGTTCCAAGTACCAGCGCCACGGGAACGGGGTGGCCATCACCTGAACTACCAGTGTACTAGCGGTTGCCGCGAGTTTTGAAATTCTGCCAGTGCGTCAAGAGGATAAGCTATATATATACCTGCCAGGTAAGTGCCATGCATAAAAATGCAGATTTACCCCATGTAAATCCACCTAATTAACAAAATCAAAATTTTCAGAAAGCCAATTCTAAAGTAGTGCAAACCATTAACTTACCAGAGTCTATTACTCTGACGTCTTAAATGATAGAACATCCAGAACTGAATGTGAGAAAAGCATACGTGTGATTTCTGGCAGGTGACGACCACCTTGGAAATTGAGGCAAAAGTTACTAAACCTGCCTTCATCACGTTTTCTTTATTTTCAAATAAAAACACACCTGCATCTAAATGAAAGGGATAGAAGCATCAAAGATGTGCTCGTTCTGATTATGCAGACTTGGATGAGTCTACATATGAAATAAAAAATAATTGCCTTAATAAGCATCCTAGCGGGAGGAATGATATTAAGACTTTCCTTGGAATATACAGACTTATTCGCATAAGCACAATATGTCAGAAACCTTTGTAGTTGCTGTCATAGCAGATGACTAACAAGTGACCTCAATAACCTTTTATCTTGAGGAGAGTGAAAGCAATGCTTTCCTAGGTACAGGGACACAAGGAGGTGAGATTTACTTTTTACCTCATTTCATTATGACAATGTTGGTGGTGATAAAAAAAGGGGGTCATATGACCAGGGGTGGGAGGCCAGAGGACTTGGGGACTGTCCAGACAATAAACCACTGTCATGTCTTGGTTTACATGTGACAAACAAAAGAGTGACCGACTGGTTGTTGAATAACAACAAGGGCAGACACCACAGAAGCAGAAGTGTTCGATACAAGTGCAGAAATTACAAGATGTGAATTCCCCTTTGAGATAACAGGTTTGAAGAGGATGTCTTGAATAAATCAAACTCCGTATCTGCTAAGGGAAGAGTGAATTGAAAAAAGGAAGGACTCAGAAATAACATACAACTCAAAAATTACAGAAAAAATACACTGGTGTTAATTATGAGAAATGGGGGGGGACAAAAAATGTATTATAAATGAAGAAGCAAAGGTATTTGGAAAGAGATAAAGAATTTATTTCACTTGAAACATCAAGCAAAAGTGACCAAGAAACGTCAGGAATTTTGGGGATACAACTGGAAGGGCAGCCTTTACCTACCTATGAACAAAGGTGGTTTGTATCTTGTAGCTTGCCCTTTGAGTTACTGCAGTAATAGGCTCTAGTAAGTCTGATTTGGTGTTACGCACAAACATGAAGCTTGTAAATTTTAATGTGCCCAGAGTTTTTTGTTAGATTTATCATTTAGGCTGAGCAATATGACCTTAAAACACAGATAATTTTCTTTGACCAACTTTACAAATTGCATGTGTCTTCTTCAATGTTATGTAGAAAACAATCATTTTTAACTACAAATCATTGCTTCACAATTGACAGTACAGGTAAGTTAATGAAGGGTTTAGGTTAGCTCCTATGTAAGATGTCACATGGTGAGCAATGATTTGCATTTTGTATGAACACGAAGTCCTTCAACAGCCTAGTATTCATACAAAATCACAAAACTTATAAAATTTGTTCAAACTGATTTTTATCATCATCCTTATAACTGAAAAGGTTTATATCAACAGAAGCTGCTAGGGGATGCTGTGCTATGAAGCAGGACACTGAACTCAAAAGAACTACAGTCTATCGTAATTGCATTCTTGTTCGCTCTAAGAACACAGACTGTGGGTTCCTACACCAAACTGGTTAAAGTGTAAAAGGGTTTTAGAAGACATCTTCAAAGGGGTAATACCTGAGGCTACCAGGCTAGAAGTCCAGGGCAGCTCGAAAGCTACAAACCCAAAACATTGAAAAAGAAGAAGAAGAATATATTATTATCATTATGTTAGATCATACTGAATGTCTGGCTTCTGGGTGAAAATCTTGAAACTAAACTAAACTACATGGGAAAATATCTTCACAAAATGTTTCTAGCTAAAAAATCATGTTCGTTCAAAAGAACACAATTAAAATTCATACCCAGAGCCATTTAATCATCTCACTGAAGAAATCAATAACAAAAACTAAAGGATATAACATATCATGACCTCGTACATGCCAACCTCTGAGCTATTCTTTACATGAAACATTAATGGGCATTTTATCCAAAGGAGTACCATGGCATACATCTGAGGGGTAGCGAATCTGTCAACAGCTTGACTTCTCAAAAGCCCGCAATATAACTGATCAGGTGATATCCCAGCAACCATTACACAGATTTGCAATTGATTACTAGACTATATTGTTATTTTAGTATCCTATGGAGTCTATATAGGTCGCCTAATAAAAATTAGTACAGCAAACTAACACGCAAGAGCTGTCCCCTTTGATATTATTTGATAATTTCTTTACCTAAACTAAACTTGACAGTTTCCCAAATTTCAGAAGTTTAAAAAGATGTTAATTACAAGGAACCAAGAACCAGCCCGAGAATAGCCTTTATTAGGCTCAAAGGTCTGGATAAACTAATCCTTTATAATAATAAATAACAACAAACTAAGATAATGATACAGCAGATTCTAACCTATCTGTAATATGCCAGGATGCGACCTTGGTTGTATTGAACTAAATTTGAGCTTTCAAGGTGAAAACTCAACTCTCATACTTCTAGAAAAAGCTTTAAAACTACTAGAAAATCAATTCCATTACCACTCTTCAAAAAGGGTCCTCTATATACAGCTATTTAAATAAATACACAAGGTCTTCTACAGGAAAAACCAGAGGAGAACTCTCCAAGGCATTTTCAGTGAGGTTGACATGTATAAATACAATTGCTGCAAGCATTACGGGAATAGATGAAGCTCTTTTTTTCTCACAAATTAAGAGGCAAGAAGCACAATTACTGTACCACAACCATTCAAAAATTATCATGCTAATTATCCTCAAAGATTATATTATAATGCCACACTTAGCCACAAGATAAATCATAAGTTCAATATTGTAATCAATGCAGGTGATGATCTTACCCCTATGTTCTCTATACCAAAAGAAGTAACGTGACTTGATAAAGACTCTTAGAAGGTGAAATCTTTACACACACATTAAGTTGAATAAAAAAAGAAGTGACTCATTAAAGTGTAGTCATAAATGCAAGAAAAACATTCACCATGTACACTTATTGATAAACTCGAGTAGTATAACTAAGTCTAAAATGCACATTTTCAGACACAGTACGTACCAAAGAGTGGGACGGCCATATTTAAAAAGTCGGAACATATGGAGAGAACGCGGCCCCCTTGTAGCAGGTATCTGTTGGTGAGGAATTTCTCAGGGTCAGTCCAGACATCCCCAAACACGATAAGCTTGGTGACATGAACATAATACAGGCAGTCCCTGGCTTACGACAGGTGCAGCTTACGACGTTCTGAGGTTACGATGCTTTTCAATTATATTCAACAGAAATTATTTCCAGGTTTACGGCTCATGTTCCGGGGTTATGGCGCTTACGACACCAATCTGGCAGAAGATATATGACTCCAAAGATGAAAAATAATCAATATTTTAAGGTTTTTTTTTGAAGAAAAATGCAATAAAAATGCAGTTTACATAGTTTATAATACACCCTAAGCATTAAAAGTAAGGTTTTCTTAGGATTTTTGACGCTTTTCCAGCTTATGATGCATCTCAAGAACAGAACCCAGGTCGTAAGCCGGGGACTGCCTGTACAACGTAAATATGAAGGGTACTAAAACTCTGAAATGACACTGCAATCTAGTTTACATCTGTGAGATCTGGCAACTCCTGCGCATACGAGGTGGGAGCTGGTCAGTGACCACACACAGCACTCCGTGACATAATATTTATAATTGTCAAACTCCCATCATCTTAAAACACTGACTGGCAGTTTTTTCCCCACCAGCAACAAGCTGATTTCCTAGAGCACCTACAGCATTCCTCTACTGATTACTTTGGGGTTAGGCTATCCTCTTTTCTCTTAATATTCCTAAATTTTAAGATTATTTGTATCTTTCCTGGATATACTACAAACTGGAGACAGATATTAGAGTATAGTAACAAGGTGGTTAATCAGTGGCAAGTAGGTGATTGGCAGAATACAACCCACTCACCTGCCGATATCTAGTTCATATGTTAGGCTGATTTGTAACTTGTCGATAAAAAAATCTAATAATCTCCATTTTCCAACAAATGTAAGCTACTTCATTTGCACCTTCGAAGCTTAAATAACCTAACAAAAAATATGTCAAATGAAAATTACAACTGACGTGCAATAAACCCGTAATGGTTGCTTCTTCCTTGTTATTCTTCTCAACTTTACCTGATAAAGGCTGTGGAAATATGAGCTGGGACATCACCGCAAACAACCAGTAGTGTGGTGCTTCCTAACCAGGGAGACTTGAAAGCCATTTCATCCGTGAGTTGATACATAATATACCTGGGACAGGGAACAGGTACAAAGGATTAAATCACACTTTTGAAAAGGTCAGAACAACAATTAGTTCTTTGGTGAACAATAAATGTCACTTCATCCCAAACCCTATAAGATAACTATAAAGCATTTTCTATCAGATGGGACAAGTTAAATTTTTTATGAGATATTATTTCCACACAAATTCATCAATCATTCATATAGAGCCTGGATCACTGCCCATGATGTTAACAGACATGGAAATTCGAAATGCTGACAAACGAAGAAGGAGCAAAGATTATGGAATTATCACATCAAAGGAATCTGATTAATCGAGAATGAGGGGCAGTATGCATACTGCCTTAAATATGGGTCTTACCTGTCCTGATTTAGACAATTTTTGAGTGTTTCTTTGATAGCAACATAATAATCTGTCTTATTGGCTGCATAAACAAGAACATTTGGAGGTTTTTCCGTTTCATTATCCAAATTCTTCCGGCAAGGTCCTTCTTCTTCTACTCGCATCAACTGAGAACCTGGGGTACCGTCTGGTGGTGATGGTCCTCCTAAAATTAAATAATTTCATACAAATACCTTAATAAATTCACATTCCTTAAAATATTTAGCATAATCTTGGTACAGGCCACTTGCAACATAAGAGGGGAATACATAAGTTCATTAGTGTATGTGACAGACATTCTTATGAAAACAGTAGTACAGATATTATGGTTTGTTATGGAAATATTGCCATATGCAGGTGCCAGATTATTTACTTATCAATAAATATTTCCTTTCAAAGATGTTATACTTGAAATAAATTAAATTAGAGTTGAGTATATTTATTTAACGTATCAAAAGATAATTATTTTGTAAAGTAAGGAAAATATATAACAACAGGTCCATGAATTCTAATTTTATTCTCAACTACGGCTTCGTGGCAGCAATAGCATAAGCATTTGGAAGTTGGGTTTACTGCCACTCAAGTCATGACCCAATGTACCGTACTGTACTGGGGTATCGTCAGTTTGCACCCACAGCCAATAAATAAATACATTAAGCCTGTCAACATTCTTTAATAGCAAAGTGTGATTCAACTAATTTTGTTCTTTGATCAATAAAATGATATTGTTATAATACAATAAAGTTTCATACATACTTACCTGGCAGATATATACGATTAATGGCCCACCCAGCCTCCCCGCAGGAGACAGGTGGAAGAGAGAAAATATGATAGAAAACGGGAATGGTTCCTAGTCCTGCCGCCCAGGGCAGGCCGGTAGATCACCTGACCTACCTGTAGCGAGTGGCGCGAAATTTGAATTTCTGTCGGGGACGACGGAGTCTTAGCTAAGTATATATCTGCCAGGTAAGTATGTATGAAACTTTATTGTATTATAACAATATCATTTTCATACAATGAACTTACCTGTCAGATATATACTTAGCTGATTGGCACCCATTGGTGGAGGGTAAGAGACAGCTAAAATGGAATAGACAGGTAAACAACATATGTTGTAGGTATAAAAGAAAAAACCTTGGTTCCTACCTGATAGGTGGTAGACTTCGTGGCTGTTGCCCGGTAGTCTGCATCACCTCAAGACTTTAGCGAGATATGTGATCTATGGCTAAGAGTTCTTGTGGGTCTGTCGATGGGTATATGAACCGCTTATTCGGCAGAGCCTGAAAGGACTTTGTCAATGGGTACTGGACCACTTCTATGACAGCACACCTTATGAAGGAGCACACAACCAATCCCGACCACCTGATCCTAACCACCATGTTAGTATAAAGAATTGTTCTGAGTTATCCCCGAACTCATTACAAACAACCCATAACTCGAAACTAATACGCATTCATACAAAAATTCCAAAAAATTTTTTTAAAATACTCCTCCAAAAGATATCACAATAGTTCCTTACTGAACAACAGTGACTGGCCGCCAGTGCAGCACCGAGCCCTCTTTGTCAGCAGAAATCTTGAACATATCTAGTAGAAGGTATGTACAAAGTTAAGGATTGGTGTTTGCTCCCGTACCCAGTATCGTATCCGCCGATACGAAAGGCCCCAGAGAAAAACATTTCTCGTAGGTCACGCGAACGTCTTTAAGATAGTGAGATGCAAAAACCGAATTGCACCTCCAATATGTCGTATCAAGTATTTTCTTTAGCGACATATTCTTCTGAAAAGAGAGAGACGTCGCCACTGCTCTGACTTCATGAGCTTTTCCTCTTAAGAGTGGAAAAGAGTTGTCAGGACAGAATTTGTGAGCATCTGTAATGACGCTCCTTATGAAGAAAACTAGTGCAATCTTTGACATGATTCTTGTGGGATCCTTAATCGAACACCAAAGACCTTGCCTAGAGCCTCCCATTTGTTTCTTTCTTTGTAAGTAGAACTTCAAGGCTCTTACCGGGCAAAGAGACCTTTCTGTTTCTCTACCCACAAGACTCGATAAGCCTTTGATCTCGAATCTCTTGGGCCAGGGATTCGAGGGGTTTTCGTTTTTCGCTAGAAAAAGTGTTCTAAACGAGCAGAAGGCCGAGTCTCTGTTGAAGCCTACTTCATCTTCAAGGGTGTGAAGTTCACCAATTCTTTTGGCTGTCGCCAAAGATAAGAGAAACAAACATTTCCTCGTTAAATCCCTAAACGAAGCTAAATGAGGAGGCTCGAATCTTTCAGACGAAAGGAACTTGAGAACTACATCCAGGTTCCAGCTGGGAGGAGTTAGTTCCTTAGATTTCGTTGTTTCAAACGATCTAATCAGGTCGTGCAGATCTTTATTATCAGCAAGCTCTAGGTCTCTGTTTCTGAAGACTGCCGAAAGCATGCTCCTGTATCCTTTTATAGTCGATACAGACAAGTGAGAGTCCTCTCTCAGGAACAAAAGGAAATCAGCGATTTCGGTGATAGAGGTACTGGAGGAGGACAACTTCTTAGACTTACACCACCTTCTAAAAACCTCCCACTTAGACTGATAGACTCGTCTAGTGGAGGCTCTGCGGGCTCTAGCGATAGCGCTTGCAGCTTTGCGAGAAAACCCCCTCGCTCTGACAAGTCTTTCGATAGTCGAAAGGCAGTCAGAGCGAGAGCGGGGAGGTTTTGATGAAACCTCTCGAAGTGTGGCTGTCTGAGAAGATCCATCCTTCTTGGAAGGGATCTGGGGAAGTCTACTGACCACTCCAGCACCTCTGCAAACCAATCCTGTGCTGGCCAAAAAGGGGCTATCAGGGTCATTCTTGTTCCATTGGACGCTACAAACTTTCTCAACACTTGCCCCAGGATTTTGAAAGGGGGGAAAGCGTACACGTCTACATGAGACCAGTCTAGCAGGAAGGCGTCTACCACGAGAGCTCTTGGGTCTTCCACCACTGAGCAAAAGACTTCCAGCCTTTTGGAAAGGAATGTGGCGAACAGGTCTACATGAGGAGTGCCCCAAAGATCCCAAAGACTCTGACACACCTCTGAATGAAGGGTCCACTCTGTGTGAAGGACCTGGCTTCTCCTGCTGAGTCTGTCCGCCCTGACGTTTCTCGTACCCTGAACAAATCTTGTCAGGAGGGAGATGTTCCTCTGGGAGGTCCAAAGTAGCAGATCTCTTGCTATTTCGTACAGGAACAAGGAGTGTGTTCCTACCTGTTTCCGAATGTAGGAAAAGGGCGGTAGTGTTGTCCACATTCACTTGGACCACACTGTTGGTCACAAAAGGTTCGAAGAACTTTAGAGCCAAGTGTACTGCCAGAAGTTCTTTGCAATTTATGTGCCAGGACACCTGTGCTGCCTTCCAGGTGCCTGACACTTCTCTCGGTCCTAGTGTTGCTCCCCAACCCTTCTCCGATGCGTCTGAATATAACACTCGGCTTGGGTTCGGAACTTCCAGAGAAATTCCCTTGTTCTCTTTTAGAGGGGGACAACCACCATTGCAGGTGTGGTTTCATCTCCATTGGAAGGAGAAAACTGTCGGAGAGAAGTCCCATCTTCCAATTCCAAGATCTCCTTAGGAAAAACTGAAGAGGACGAAGATGAAGTCTTCCTAGAGGAAAGAACTGTTCGAGCGAGGAAAGGGTCCCTAGAAGGCTTAACCATTCCCTCGCCGAAGTTCGTTCTTTCCCTAAGAAGAGAGAGACTTTTTCCAAGCCTCTCACGATTCTCTCTTGCGAAGGAAATACTCGAAAACCCCGAGAATCCATCTGAATCCCCAGATAGACTAAGTTCTGTCTGGGGATCAGCTGTGACTTCTCGAGGTTCACGAGTAGTCCCAACGACTTTATCAGGTCTAGGGTCAAAGAAAGGTCCTCCAAACACTGTCTCTCTGTTCTGGCCCTGATGAGCCAATCGTCCAGATATAGAGAGATGTTGACGCCTTTGAGGTGAAGAAACCTCGCCACATTCTTCATCAGGTTTGTGAAGACCTGAGGAGCTGTGGACAAGCCGAAACACAAGGCCCTGAACTGAAAGATCCTTCCCCCCGTCATGAAACGGAGGTACTTCTTCGAAGAAGGGTGAATCGGGACATGAAAATAAGCGTCCTGGAGATCCAGCGACACCATCCAATCTCCTTTAGAACAAACTTGTTCAGAGCGCTGACGTCTAGTACTGGTCTCCAGCCCCCCGAGGCTTTCGCAACCAGAAAAAGACTATTGTAAAACCCCGGAGAGTTTTGCTCCAGTACTAATTCTATAGCTCGTTTGTCCCACATTTGATCCACCATCAGACGAAGAGTATCCTTCAGTACAGGGTCCCTGTATCTGGCTGACAGTTCCCGCGGAATAGTCGTTAGGGGAGGACTGTCCTGGAAGGGGATAAGATATCCCTTCCTGATTATAGACATCGAAGAGGCGTCCGAGTTTATGAATGTCCAGGCGTCTGCAAATCACCGAAGCCTGGCACCCACTGGTGTTTGGAGGTTGGCTGTCTCACTTCCCTTTCTTAAAGGGACGGGAAGAAGTTCTACCTCTCCTCTCAGGACCTCTCCTTTTTGAGGGAGCTCTGGAGGGAGGGCCTCCTCGAAAGGGCTGAACAGTAGAAGTAGGTCCTTTCTTGTCAACCGCAACAAGGGGTCTCTTCTTCCTTGCAGTCTGAAGGAGAAGATCTTGTGTCGCCTTCTCAGTCAGTGAGTGAGAAATGTCCTTCACTAACTGAGAAGGAAACAAGAAGTCTGACATGGGAGCGAAAACCAGGGCTGCTCTCTGTGAGGGTGAAACCGCCTTGGTTAAGAAGGCACTAAAAATACTCCTCTTCTTAAGGAGTACCGCTCCAAAGAGGGAGGAGACTTCTCCCGATCCGTCTTGTACTGCCTTGTCAATACATGACAGTATACTAAGAATGACTTCGGGGTCTAGACCTTCGGAGTCATGAGCCTTCTTAGACATCACCCCAAGGGACCAGTCTAAGAAATTAAAAACTTCCAAAATATGGAAGAGGCCCTTGAGGAGATGATCAGTCTCAGAAATCGCCAAGTCACAGCTCCAGTTCATTCAAAGCGTGTCTACGCGATGAATCAACCAAGGTTGAAAAGTCCGCTTCCGCCGATGCTGGGAGAGAAAGGCCCATGTTCTCCCCAGTTCGGTACCACACGCCTCTTTTTCCAGAAAGTCTGGCTGGAGGCATACAGAAGGTGGTTCTGACCAGATCCTTCTTTGATAACATCCACTTGTCAAGCGACTGTAGAGCTCTTTTCATCGAGATAGTCGGTCTCATCTTCAAAACCGACGAAGACTTAGGTACGATTGCACTCGAAAACAGAGATCGAGGCGAAGGAGGAGCAGCAGGAGTCAAGGAATCTCCATACTCTTGCAAAAGAAGGTCTGTCAAAACTCTATAGTTAGAGAAGCCTTCTCTACCGTTAGCCTCGTCTTCCGAATCTACGTCCACACCGTGCGGAGAATCGGCTTGAAATACGAGAGGATCTTCACCAAGTTCTCTCTCTACTGGCGACAAACTCCTACTAGGAGAGGGACTCATCGAGTGAACAGATTCTCTCTCAAGTCTACTAGATGTTTCGCGTCTGCTTGACTTCTCACGCCTGGCAAGCTCTTCGCGCTTGGCTGGAGCTTGTTGCTTGGCTGGCGTCTCGCGCCTGGCTGACGCCTCGCGCTTGTCTGGCGCCTCGCGCTTGGCTGACTCCTCGCGCCTGGCTGACGCCTCGCGCTTGTCTGGCGCCTCGCGCTTGGCTGACTCCTCGCACCTGGCTGGCGCCTCGCGCTTGGCTGACTCCTCGCGCCTGGCTGGCGCCTCGCGCCTGAGAGTATCCTTGTCTAGAGCAACTCGCTCGGAAAGCTCCTGACGCCTGAAAGAATCTTCGCGCCTG
This sequence comes from Macrobrachium nipponense, assembly GCF_015104395.2. Taxonomy (NCBI): domain Eukaryota; kingdom Metazoa; phylum Arthropoda; class Malacostraca; order Decapoda; family Palaemonidae; genus Macrobrachium; species Macrobrachium nipponense. The sequence continues at coordinate 63,024,692 of NC_087214.1, read as the reverse complement.
GAATACGTCTCGCGCTTGTAAGGCTCTTCATGCCTGGAGGACGCTTCACGTCTGGCAGGCGAAAGAAGACGAGACTTCTTAATAGGAAGTCTAGCGTCCTTCTTGCGAGGGGGATCCCTCGAAAGAACTCCAACTAAAGAGGCTAACTGTTCCTGCACAGCTAACAATATCCTCTTGGAAGCCACACCAGCGTCCTCTTCAATAGAAGAAGCAGGAGACCTCGAAGGTGTGCGATCCTCAACTACCGATCGAGGAGGCGTCGAGACCATCTTAGACTTCTTGATAGAAGAGGGGGCTTCCTCCGAGAAGCGCTCCGGGCTCGAGTCAAACGCGGGCTCTTTCCAGTGCCTTTTCAATGGCCTAGAAAGATCCGAGTCCTTCCACCCTCGTTTAGGTGAAGGAGAACCGGACGACGAGAAACAATCTTGTAGGACGCTTCTATTAAAGCGGTCCTGAGCAGTCTGTAGCGAAACAGAACCTGCTGAAGGGACGCCTGACCGTTGGGGATTCCCCACAACCTCCGTACGGCTTTCGACTTTCCTTCTCCTCTGGGTATGTGAGTTTGGAAGAGGTCTAGGCCTGGGAGCATCGCAGGGACGGTCAGACGCCCCCTCCACAACACTGGGAACACTCACTTCACTAAGTAAATCACTATCACTTCCCTTACCTTGCATGGCCGCCATTTTTGTCTTCATCTTACGAAGAGTAGCCTTCAGAAGCCGAATCCGAATGCAAAGCCTGTGAGGGTTCAGATACAGAGGGAGAATCAAAATCATTAATTACAGGAGAGTTAGACTCAGAAAAAGGCTCAATAGGCCTTGTACTCACACCCTTTTGTGCAGCCCGTCTAATTCTATCCCTCTCTAACTTCTTCAAGTAAGAAGTTAGAGTCTTCCATTCATTAGCATTCAACTTTTCACACTCAATACAGGTGTTAGCTAAAGAACAGTCAAACCCCCTACACTTACGACATACAGTGTGAGGATCAACCGAAGCCTTCGGTATCCTCACCTTGCAGCCTACATTCACACACACTCTCACACTAACACTTGAATCAGACATTCTATCAGAAAAATCAAAAGCAAGTCCAAATCCAGTCCACGGTAGCGAATGCCAAAACAACGATCCAGTACGTCACCAAGAAATCCAATAAAGATGATCAAAAAGTCTTGAAAAGCGAATTCCAGTCAGGAGGTAGTAACAACAATGTTGATACCACCAGCGACAGAGAAAAATATGATAGAAAACGGGAATGGTTCCTAGTCCTGCCGCCCAGGGCAGGCCGGTAGATCACCTGACCTACCTGTAGCGAGTGGCGCGAAATTTGAATTTCTGTCGGGGACGACGGAGTCTTAGCTAAGTATATATCTGACAGGTAAGTTCATTGTATGAAAATGCTTTGCATGCCACATTTAGTAGGCCTAAATTTAACTTCTGATTTTGACACCTGATTAGCCTAGGTCTATTTTCAGCAGCATACTTTCTCGGATACATAATGTGAATTAATATTTAAATTCCCAATAACTATATTAAACTGCTTAATTTTATTATTCCTTACTCCCTATATTCTTTTTTATTGGCCATATTCTAATTTTTTCTAATCGTTTTCATTATTGCTTAACATGATTTACTCAGACCTAGCTGTCTCATGTAAAAAAGTAATCATGAGAAATCAAACGAATACAATTTAGTCTTATTTTTTTATCTAATTCCTTACATATCATCCTGTTTCATCCGGAAATGTTGGAAAGCTGCGTGAGTCAAAGCTGAAGAATAAATTAAGAAAGGCTTACTTTCATAAAACTTTCTTGGGTTAATCTTTCTGTAGTTATTCATTTCTTCTAAATAGAAATAATTAAAATGTGTTTCACAAGTATGCCTAGACCTACTGCCATAAGCATATGATAAGTATCTGAAAGGATACAAAATATGAAAGGTGACTTCCTCGTTTAAGTCTATTTCAGATATTTTTACAACAAAAACCTACTGCTGTAATCAGGGGTTGTTCTTTGACAGCCGCAACAATCATACGGTGTAACACGAGTTTATGCAAATATTTTGGGGAATGAAAGAGAAAGTAATTTTGAGCATAAATATGTTATTGTTATAATACAATTAAGTTTGTTCATACTTACCTGGCAGATATATATATAGCTGTATTCTCCGAAGTCCGACAGAATTTCAAAATTCGCGGCACACGCAGTGGGCGGCCAGGTGGTAGTACCCATTGCCGCCGCTGGGAGGCGGATATCAGGAACTATTCCCATTTTCTATTCATATTTTATCAGTGCCACTGTCTCCTGAGGGGAGGTGGGTGGGCACTTTAATTATATATATATGCCAGGTAAGTATGAACAAACTTAATTGTATTATAACAATAACATTTTGTTCATGAAACTTACCTGACAGATATATATATAGCTGAATCCCACCTTCGGATGGTGGGAAGAGACAGAATAGGATTTTTGGGAAACTAAATTAAGTAGATGATATACATCTTGGTTCCTCACCTGTTAGCATAGCCGACTTCATGATTACTATCACCAAAGTCTGCTTCTGCGTTACTAGTGTTGCCGGCGAGGTAGAGACCTGTAATGCTGGTGCGCTCTAGATGATCTGTCAACGGGGGCGTGACCACAATGTGACTAGACCATATGACCATACTTCTGAGGGCAACGAAGCTAAAACCACCACCTGACCTAACCTATCAAAGTTAGTTCCATAACTTCTAGGCTAAAGAAAAGGAACGAGCCTCAAGCGACCAACCCTTCAAAGTTAAAAGCACACCTATCCCTTTTCTATAGGATAGGATTCGTGTTGCTTCCTGCCCCCAACAATATATCTACGGATATGTATGGTCCTAGCGACTTACAGATCTCAAATGTCGTCTTCACATCCCGTCGGGAGTGTGAAGCGAACACAGAGTTGCTTCGCTAAAGCGTGGCACTCAGGATGTTACTGAGTGTCATGCTCTGTTGAAATGCTTCCGAGGCCGCGCCCTCACCTCTTGAGCATTCATATTAAGAAAAAATCTCAAATCTTTATGCAAACATAATGAATGAGACTTCTTAAAAGAACTCCTTGACTATAATGCCAGGGTGTTCTTGGACATGAACCAGTCTGGTCTTTTACGGAACACCGCAGATTGTCCGTTGACCTCGACTTTCTATAGTTTTATCAAGATAAAACTTGAGAGACCCGACAGGGCACATGACTCTCTAATGCCCTTGCCCAATAATTTGTGCCATACCCTTGGTCTCCAAGCCTTCGGGTCAAGGGTTAGATAGGTTTTCGTTCTTATCAAGAACGGAAGGCTTAGAGGACAGACCGCATTATGTCCTTTAAAGCTAAAACCTCTGATGATGGCTAAAACCTCACTAACCCTCTTTGCCGTGGCTAGAGCGGTTAGAATGTTAGCCTTTCTGGTCACGTGTATTAAGTTCGCAGAAAGGATAGGTTCGAAATGCTTTTGGCATCAGAAACTCAGACTACGTCTAAGTTCCATGCCGGAACCTGCGATCCAGAGAATTTCAAGATCTCCCCAGACCTCAAAGATCGTGAAGCTTTGTTGTTTGACAGAACCGAATCTCTGAGCCTAGAGGCCGTCAACAACATATTTGCATATTCTACAATAGTTAGGACTTCTAGCTTATCTCATACTTCATACGGAAAGATAGAACCATAAAGAAATTCACAGAGGTCGAGGTGGAGGAACAGTCATTTCCCTTCACTATTATAGAAAACACAAGATATGACGAATTGCTTCAAGAACCCTTTGTGTTTTGTGTTTGTATGGTGTTTTGACGTTGGATGGAACCATTGGTTATTCAGCAACGAGACCAACGGCTTCCGAACCACATCGAGAGTGAACTTCTATCACCAGAAATACGCATCTCTGATCGCTCTATGGAATGCCAGAGAATCGAACTCGCGGCCACCTAGGTGGCAGGCAAAGACCATACCAACCACGCCACTGAGGCGCTCCTCCAGAAACGGCCCCCTCCGATTGAACACTGAAAATAGGCAGCACTGCTTTGCCTTGGCCAAGAGACTGCCATTAATCTTGAAGATCTTATCGCTTCTCTATAGTCTGAACGCCTTCAGACTCAGAGAGGAGAGATATTAGATACTTCACTAAGTGACGATGTTAGATTACCCCAATTCTCCCGGGAAGGGTCTGGTTTGGGACACTTTCTCTGAATTACCTGACCTCTGTGAATCCAACCTCTTAGAGGCCAACATGTGGCGACTAAAGCTAATCCTCTAGGATCATGAATAAGGGAACAACTTAAGAGGAAGCTCCTTCGTCTTCAATATTACGAAAAACTTAACGAAAGGACGCCCTCAGTCTCTCCTCAACTTTCGACATACTTCTAAGTGAGGATTACTCAGACGTCAGTAGTTGTTGCCTTCGATCGAGTAGACCCGCACGGACGTGCACTAGTTTAACGAACCTCTTGAGGATCGTTACGTTCCGTGCCCAAGCCCATAACCAACTCTCTCTTCTTGAGCTATGAGAGAGCTGAGAAATTATCCGAGATGATTTGGGCCACTCGATCCAAACTCACCCTTCGAGGAACTGAAGAGCCGACCAATTTGGCTTCCAATTCTTTCAGACAATGTGCCAGAACATCTGTTCCTCTGTTCGGATGTCTGGCACCCTCTCGCTATCACCCGAGGTGATCCTCAAGCCGTTGAGAGAAAATTAGAATTATTACTAGATCTTTGATGTTATTCCAATTTCTTTGTGAGGAAAAATTGTAGAGGTCTGAATTGCTGTTTATTCAGGGAAAACAAGCTTCTCCAGCGAGGAAATGGTCCCCAGCAAACTCATCCATCCCCTCACTCAGCCTGCTTCCTTCCCTAAATAAGGCTGCGCTTTGCATAAGCAGAAGAGCATTATTCTAGTGCTATGCCGCGGAAGATTCGTACAGAATTCCGTTACCGTGCGGTAAACCCGCACCGAACAAGTATAAGAGATATCTTGTTGAAAATTTTCTAAGTAAACGGAAGGCATGTTCATTCATGATTACTAGAAATTTCCTCAACCCGAGGCTAAAATCCATGATTGTAGGGCAGAGAGACGGCTTATTCAGCCATTCCCGCAAGGGAGAGAGACGTAACCAACCTCGCATGTCACCGAGCTAGCCGGTACTGCGTAGATCACAGTAACAGCAGCCTTGTTCATCGTCTCGCACTATCTGCCTGAGTTGCCAGCTACTCCTTTTACGAAGGGATAGGTATGAAATTATCGAGCAAAAGGAAACTCTCAAGCAGGCATATTTAAACAAAACAAAATTCGCTAAATACAGAAGCTGAGTTGGTGTTGTCGTAACAATACCTGAAGAGTTGTTCTTACTCCGAAAACTCTTGGAAGGTTGAAGGGAGTGTCAATTAAATACATTAGAACAACAGTTCTTTCGGCTTCTATCCGCAGAGGTAAATACGATATGCGTATATGACTTGACCCATGCGTTAGCAAAATGACGCAAAGATAAACTACGTAAGTATTGTAGTAATTTGAACATTGAATTCTCTACTACATCTTTCCTCGACGAGGAAGAGAGAAAGAAAGGAAAACGACTGTCCACGTTCTAATGAATGAGACTTTTTAAAAGAACTCCTTGACTCTTTGCCAAGACCCTTTGCCAAGAAAAGGGAGTAATATTCGAATAGAGATCATCAAGAGAGAACCGAGGATCGAAAAGGACCGTTCAATGTTCTTATGATATTGGACATAAGACTTCCTGGATCTAGTCTACAAGTCTTTTTCTTACTCCCCGGATGAGCCTCTGAAAATGAATGAGAGCTCTTCCGAAATTTGTTAATGAGTTTATCCGCTTAAACGATAAAAACGTTAAAATCTATGTCAATGAGAACTACCCCATTTATGAGGGGTCCCCCACTTAAATGACAAAACGTTTAGTATCTTGACAATGGGGAAAACGTCCTTACTTGACAAAACTATTAGCACTTTGCTAATAGGGGAAAACCCTTTAACATGCCCGAAAGTCACCCAGGAATCCGAGTATATAATCTTCCCGATTCTCAGAGAAATCGATGAAGAGGAAGAGGGATCGAAGAAAAAATTCGGGTATGTCTCTCCGCTAACTCCGAATCCTTTTTAAAAATGTCTGTAAAGGAATGTCCTGTGGAGAGTCCTGAAAAAACCTCCTCTTGACGAGCGTTTAGAAAGCGTCAAGCGTCCTAAGAAACGTCCTGAACAGCAAATAAGACGCCTTCTACAAGTCTTTTATCTCGTAAAGCGTCCTGCCGAGCTTCCACCGAAGCGTCCTGGCGAATGTCCACAAAAGCGTCCTGCTTAGCGTCCTGGAAAGCGTCCTGCTGAGCGTCCTCAAAAAAACGTCCTGCTTAGCTACGAGCGTGTCTGAGCAGAGAACACCAAGTCTTCTGAACGACGTTTCAGAGAGGAACTCGTTGAGCGCCCTGATGCATGCAAGGCCCGCCAAGAGGCGTCCTGGCGAGCGACCTTGCCAACATCTCAATGTTATGACGAACCGCGTTTTGCGTATGACGTTGAATATTTTCAAGGGACGTCCTCATGCGAGTCTCCATGGAGAGCCGCACGCTGCTCCTGAAGTGTGTGAACACTAAAGGAAGACGTATGGCTTTCGTCTTCAAGACGGGCCTTAAAGACCTTCATACCTTCTTACAAAGACAGTGGCCGCCTGTGCGACAACTTGCGTCTTAGTAATGCAAAAGAACATCTCCAGAAACGCACTCAGCAAAGGAACGCCGAGCGTCCGAAAGACACCCTCGCAAGGTGCTTGCCGAGCGTCCTGGAGAATGTCTCTACTTATAGGACGTCGAGCACCTCCAAAAGCTTCCTCACGTCTAAATTGCCCTTCTTATGCCGAACCAGAGACATAAGTTGTTTGACTGTGCAAAGCAGCTTGCCGGACGTCAAACTTATCAGCTTGCTTTTTCGAAGTAAAGCGAACGTTACATAACGTATACGGAGCGCCATGAGGAGAGGAGACGAATACTGAGTTGCTCCTCCAAAAGGTGGAATCAAGAATGTCCTTGATTACCATATTCTTTTGGAATGCTAGCGAGGTTGAAACAGCTCTAACTTCATGAGCGTTCACTCGCAGGAGGCTCAAATCACTCTTCTGGCAAGATGAATGAGCCTCCTTAATAATGTCCCTTAGGAAAAAAGCCAGTGCATTCTTCGAAAAGGGTAAATATGGTCTCTTCACTGAGCACCATAAATTACCCGAAGGACCTCTTACTTCCTTCGTTTATGTAAATAAAATTTGAGAGCCCTGACAGGGCACAGGACTCTTTCATCTTAAAAAGTATACCTCACGTCTACTGCCGAAAGGACGCCAGATCAGCGTGTACGTTCTCTCGTGACGAGAGAGAGGACGTGAAGCGTCCTCTTCTCTAAAGCTTCTTAAGAGGGCGCGAGTCCTTCCGAGAGCTCCAACCCCTGTGTGGGGAGGACGCCTCGGAGGACGAGAAGCAAACCTTCAAGATTCGTGCACGTGCTCGATCTTCGGCAGCCTGGGAAGCGACAACAGGACCTGCCGAAAGGAAGCCAGATCAGCATGAAAAACCCGTAACCCTCCTTCGGCTTTTGACATGCCCTCTCCCTGGTTTCCTGGGAGTCCGACAGAGGTCTAGGCCTAGAGGCGTTATGGGGCCGATCTGACGTTCCCTCCTGACGAGAGAGAGGACGTGAAGCGTCCTCTTCTCTAAAGCTTCTTAGAGGGCGCGAGTCCTTCCGAGAGCTCCAACCCTTGCGCGGGGAGGACGCCTCGGAGGACGAGAAGCAATCCTTCAAGATTCGTGCACGTGCACGATCTTTAGCAGCCTGGGAAGCGTCAACAGGTCCTGCCGAAGGGACGCCAGATCGGTGGGGAGCCCCCGTAACCCTCTTGCGGCTTTCGACATGCCCTCTCCCTGAGTCCTGGGAGTCCGACAGAGGTCCAGGCCTAGAGGCATTATGGGGCCGATCTGACGCCCCCTCCACAACACAAGGGGCACTACACTTCACAACACTGATTGGAGAGCGAGCACTTTAGTCTAAGATTACTTGATGTAATCCTCTAGCAGACACTTCTTCTAGGCCCGTAAGCCATACCACAGGGTTAGGCAAAATAAAATCTACAGGAGGTTAGAAGGTTCATTATTTCTAACTTCTGTTTACTGTGGAGGAAAACTCCTGATTCTAACACGCTCTAAAATGCGTACATGAATCCTACTTCTTCCGTAATCAGTCACACATTACACTAATTACATTGAACTTATGCAAAGAAAACATGTAAACGTCATATATACTAAGCGAGTGTCTACCGAAAGTTCCGGTAGCCTCACCTTACCCCATGCAGACAACAAAGTCTGAAACTAGGCTAACTAGCTTCAGACATCAAATGCAATGAAAAAATTTACGAAAGCGTATGCCTAGCCACAAATCCAAGTCAATAATCGAAAGAATAATTAGGATACTTAAGCAGCTAATGAAGTTTCAAAATCCTAGGCGGAGGTCTGTAAACAGTTGTTCACCGACCGGCGACAGAAAAAATATGAATAGAAAATGGGAATAGTTCCTGATATCCGCCTCCCAGCGGCGGTAATGGGTACTACCACCTGGCCGCCCACTGCGTGTGCCGCGAATTTTGAAATTCTGTCGGACTTCGGAGAATACAGCTATATATATATCTGCCAGGTAAGTTTCATGAACAAAACGCATTTTAAGGCTTAGTTTGTCAGTGAGGGGAATTTTATAATAACTGTTATCTTTAGTGCGGCTTTCATGCGATGGAGTTTGTAGAGAGAAGTTGGAGTAGGCTGAGATGTGGGGGAGTGGTGGTGCCGTACAGGAGGAGGATAGAGGGATTAGGCTGATGTGAATAAATTATCTCTCAATAAAATGTATTATTTAGGTTTTGAAAAGAAAAATGCGTGTATCATGCCATAATTTATGTTTTACTGCCAATACGTCACTAAATGACCTAGTATTAAAATTATGCTTCCATCTTTTGCGTGTCCTAATATCAAAGAACTATCAAGATGCAATAATGGATATTATGCGGGTCATTCCTCATACCTGGGGTTGACAATCCTCTCTTAGCTGGAGAGAATACAGCAGCAGACGAATGTGGTCTTCTGAAGGGGCTGGAGGTAAAACTGGAACTGTGGGGAAGGCCCCGAACAAATGGTGATCCAGTGCGTTGAAGGTTTGGATTAGATGCTGCTATCTCACGCGAGCCTGAAAGATGCATGTTGTGAGGTAAACTAAGCTTCTTACCACCAGGGCTATGATGTGAACTCCTTCTATGGAAGTATTCTGAATGTCTGTCAATTTCTGAATCTTCAAACAAACTACAAGATGATCCATGATGAGAATCATTCTGGGCATGTAATTCTTCTAAGTATTCCTGATAATCCTTTTGCGTACGGCTAGACCTGGGACTGGTTTCTGGTAGTTCAAACAATGTCTCTACCGATATCTCTCTATGGAGACGAAAGCTACCCTCACGAGAGAAGGGGCTTCCACCTGGGGACTTCCCTCCATCTGAGCAATGTTCCCTGATTTTGCCACACACAAGAATTTCCATGGAAGATGATCGCTTATTAAGTTGTGTTAAAATGCGCGACCCTTCTTTTCTTTTGGCAGGAGAAAGAGAGGTCTTATTGAGATCAGCCCCTTCACTCATGGTTCTATTTCGCTTTTCAACAGTAGGTTTAAAGCCAATTGTTACTGAAAAGCTGTTACTGGATCCACGAAGTGCTCGCGTCCCCATGACAGGGGCTGGGGGACTCATATCTCTACTGGCAGGAAGACTATATGAAGAGGCTGAAGCAGGCATTTTATTTCTTTTGGGTGAAGTGTGTGGAGATGACTGAGGAGAGGAATGAGTTGAAGACAAAAGGGGGTTGTCTACGGATTCCTGACTACTTGAAAGATGGCGAGTAAGAACATGTCTATACAGTCTAGGGGACGGCTGGTTTCCGAGACTAGCTTTGCGGGGATGGCTTATAATACGTTTCGGAGAAGACTGAAGACTCCCAACGGGACTCTCGCTGTCTGATCCTGAGGTACCAAGTGCAGCGCTACTTCTACGGAGGGTTGTTGCTACACCCGCATCCATGGGCTTACTTACCTGCCTGACACTAACTGGGCTACTAATGACAGGGCGGCTTTTGACATTACTTGATACTGGGCTAGAGCGGGTCTTCTCTACATCTCGATTAGGGCTGTCAGAGACATTACCTTTCTCCCCATGTTTGTGCTCATCATGAGATGGGGACTGTGTGCTGCCTCTGCTCTTCCTATCAAACTTCCTAAACAAAGAAGGAGAGGAGAGCTTCTCTTGGGATGATGAGTCTTTCTCTTTATCCTTGTCCTTCATCTTACTCCTCTTCAACAACCCCTTCAAAGACATCATGGTGGATTTTTTCTCACTGCCACCACTTGCCTCCTTTTCTTTTTTCTTTTTCTTGCTCTTATCCTCCTTTTCCTTCTTCTTCTCTTCCTTTTCCTTTTTAGATGATGCTAACGTTCCAACAGGCAATGTGGCACTCCTGTGCATCTCCTTATTCTTATTCTTAATGCCTTTTTCTCCTGAATCAATGTCAACAGAGAGTATCTTTTTCCTTGCACCTCGTGCTCTTTGCTGTGCACTGACCTGATCGAAATGTGGAAATTTATCAAGAGAACCCTGAGACTTAAGACTAGCTTTATCACACTTCATTGACAAATCTTCCGACTTTGCACTCGAGATTGAACCTTCCTTCCTCGACCGTAGTCGTACTTCACCACTGTGCTTTTCAAGGAATTCCAGTGAACCTCCAACACACCAGCCAGAATTTTTTAGTGAGCTCACACTATGTTCACTGTGTCCCTTGGATGGTCGTCTTGTATCACTCTTAATGCTTATAGTTGACTCACAAGATTCAACTGAACTTTGATTACGAACCTTCTCAGGTTCACTCTCTTCGCTTGTTCTAGATTCAATTCTAACAGAAACTCCTACACTGTTCTGACTGTCTGAAATGCTTTTCACTTCTCTTTTGCTTCCCAGATCCTGTATGGATGATTCCTCTTTTCTACCACTATTTCTCCTTTCCAAATCTTTGTGTTCACCTCTCTGTCCACTCATCTCTTCCTTGTCACTCACTCTGATCATTTCGTCGTCAGAAATACTCGCTGGTTTCGAGTGCTTTTCTCTCCGTAGTTCAGCCACGGGAGACAAGACAGGCAATTCTCTTGGTCTACTGTCAGTATTATCTAAAATCTTTATTTCAACTTTTTTCACCGGTAAAGACTTTTTAACAGTACTACTACCACCATTAACTGCCTCTGCACCTTTCTCTTCCGAATTAGGAACATGTGAGGAGTGCTTAGGTTTAATTTTCTGGGCGCCTTCGACTACCGAGGATACTTTAGAACTGTCCTGTTCAGCCAAGTTCTCTCCTTGAGCATCTGTTACCTCAGAATCAATGATGTCACCTGTAAAAGGATCGTACGTAGCCCGAGGAGAAATTGCAGACTGTACAACTGGAGACAATATTGGTTGCTTGGCTGGTGTAACTACTGGTATCGTATCACTTTTCCCTGAGGGACTAAAAATAGATGTTCTATCTAATGTTAAAGATTCTGGCTCAGACACACCTCCCCTTGGTGATTTTTTGGGAGTTTCCATTAAATTTACCTCTTGTTTCCCTTGCATCTTTGTTCCTTCATGCATAATACTTGTTGGGGAAGACGTGCACTGCTTATCAGTTTTAAAAGTCACATCTTTTACAAGAGGTGCAATCACTTGGACTCTTTTGGCATCACCCTCTTCTCCTGCAGCTTGTTCGGGAGACAATTCTCTCTCATGTGATTCATCTCGACTGTCAGAGGGACACTTTTCTTCTGTCTGAGAAACAGACGTTTTGATTTCAGCTTTATTTGTGACTGGTTCCTTTTCTACTACATCTTCTGGCTTGACACTTTCAATTTGACTGGACTCTTTTTGTTCTGAATCTACCTCTTCACTTGGAAGCGAGCCATCCAAGTGACTTTCTCTTGTACTCTCATCACTCAAGGTTGATGTGTCAGAAATACCATCCTTGGCTGAAGGCTTCATATCCTCTTTCTGCTGATTATAGAAGTCTTTCACTGAAGGTAGGGTTCCCATGGTACTCAAATCTCTCCAATCTTTACTCTTGCTACTGCCAAGCTCTTTAGATGGTACCACAGTAAACACACTCATAGCCATTTTTGGTGGCTCTACCTTGACTTGATTTGCCATGTCTATCTTTGGGCAATAAATGACTGGCCTGCCATCAAAAATATAGTTCTCACTAGGTGGTAAAAACACCTCGTCCTCAAGATCCGAAATGCCACTCTTGCTGGAATGACGACTGGGTCGGTCGGACGTGCTGTACGTTTCTTGATTGTTGGGGCTTGACCTATCACTGACATCACTCTTCCTGGTTGCATCTGATCTTCTTTTAATACTTCCATTGGGTCCTGGGGCAGGTGATTCTACTATCTTTGGGCTATCAACATGAACACTGCAGCGAATTTCAGATGAAGGAATAGTTTCTTCGATGTCACATTTAACACCATTCTGTTTTCCAGATCTGACTATGGCACCCTGATGTTCAGCAGCGTTCACAGTAGGTTTGGATGATTTACTGCTCAGTGTCCTTACTCTCTGTGTATTATCCTTACTGTCATACATTTCGATTAGGTCAGCAACTGAAGGCTGCTTTCCTTGCTCTCCCAAAACAGTGAAACCAGAACTTTTCCGAGTCCTGGCTCTGGATACAAGGTCTTCAGATGATCCAGATTTTTCTTTAACTTGACTTCGTGATGCTTTGCTCTGTTGTTCTGTGTCAGTTGGTACAATACTATCATCAGCAGCCGGTCTTGTTAAAGAGCCTAAATCAACTTCAGTTTTATTCCCATCGACACCGTTCATGTTAAACTCTCGAGTTTCTTCACCAGTTTTCTTCAGTCCGATTCCTCCATCTACAGGGGTAGAGGAGGCCCTTTCTTCTAAAGGTGTAATCTGTATCTGACCATCCATGAATTCAATCTGCTCTTCTTGCGACCCCTGACGTAACATTTTCCCTGCTTGCTCTTCTAACGATACTCTCGACACCACAGTATCTTCAGACGACAGAGACTCACTGGTGTTCATCTTCAAAGAGTCGTGGCATTCATCCGAAGTGCATTTGCTCTTGTCATCTCCATTAACAGATACAGTTTGCAAGCTTTCCTCAGTTTTTGAACTTTCCTCCAAGTCCTCTACGGCATTGCTTTTGCTCTCGGGTATTTCTGCACTGAGACTGGACGAGTCCATAGAGCTTTTCTGGGAATGGGATGCTGATCTAAATCTACCTCTTATATCACATGCTGCATGGTAAGGAGTGCTCTGGAAATTATTGGGGATGCCAAAAGCGTCTAGAGTAACACCTGCTTGTTCACTTGCATGCATTTTCATAAATCCACTCTCCTGAGTGATAGAATCTGACATACTTCCCCTAGCAGACCCTTCCTTCGAGACAGGACCACTTTCAACTAGTGTCAGATCTCCTGTGGTAGACGACAACGTCTCCATGTCGTCTGAGAGTGTGTCAGTTCCAGGAAAACGGTCTGTATCTGTCAAGTCAAGGCTGTCCTTTGATTTACTTAGAGAAACACCATCATGGCCGCCATACTTTTCTTCCTCGGGTGCTAAACTCTCATTTGGCAACTGTTCCTTCAAACTCGAAAATCCAGATTCAGTCGTTGACTCCACAGGACTTGGCAGTACCTTTGCTATGGAAGATCCTCCACTGCTGTTCTGATCACTGTGCATACCCTCCACTCCTGAATCAAAGAGAGAGCTGTTAAAAGGGTCTTGATTTGGGTCCTCTTGCTCAGTACTACTGTTTATGCCATTCAGGTTTAACATAACATCCTCACGAGTAATCTTGCTTTCTGGCCCGTGTTCCTCAGGTGAAAAATCATCTTTTGATTCGGTCATATACTGACTGGCCATTGAGATTGCATTCATACGTTCCAAACGCAGAAGTTCTTGTTTTGCTACCCTCAACTTCTCCGAGTCTATTGGCGCTCGCGTCAATTCTATAACCACGTCGTCCGTAAGACTATCCGGTTGGGAGCTGAGCATTCTATAAGGCAAAGATTCAAAGGAACTTTCACTAGCTGTGCTTGACTTTGTATCTAATTTGTGAGTATCCTTCAAACACCTAGGCTTTTGACTTCCTCTGTTGTTATTTCCTTCTAAGAATTCACCCAAACTTTTCTCAACTGCATCATTTATGATATCTCCATCAGCCATGTCAGAGGCTTCACCTACAGGCTCTTTGCCTTTGCTTTCTTGTTCCACAGTTTTTTCCTCCAAAATGATAGATATTCCAGCAAATGTGTTCTCCTTTCGCTTACTTCCAACGCCATCTTTATTATTAGTACTATATGAATCTGTTAACTCTCCAGATATCAACAACCCATTAGATTTCTTCTCTGGCAAAATATGAGGGTCTTCTAGTTTAGCAAAACAAGAATCATGAACAACACTTCCATTCACCAAATCCATTGCACTTACTACATCTACCCCAGAATCCAAAACTCTGTCCACTTTTCTTGAAATTTCATCTCCATTGACACAAGTTTGGTCTTTTTCTTGTGTGGTTTTGACAGGCAGAATAGTTCCATCATATTTCAGTTCCAGTGTCTCTGAGGCTGTTCCATTATGTTCTTTCATTTCTGACAAACATTCTACTTCAATAAGATTAACTGTAGAAATGACTGGAGATTTTGAATCATTACTTATCTCTGAAGGAACATTCTTCTCCATAATATCAAACTGCTTTGTAATCTCCTCAGGTGTTAGAACCTTCCTGGTAATATCAATCTTGTCTGTGACATTTTCACATGTTACACTCTTTTCTGTACTACCAGCTTCATCCATTATTTGTTCACTTGTTACAATCTGTTCTGTAGCTTTTGGTTGATCTGCCACTTTTTCAAGGGCCACCTGTGAACCTGACAAATCTACCACACGCTTTTCACCTCTGGGCACTTCTTCTGAAACTGGGTGTTCTGGGCCTGCCTCCTTTGATACACTGTAAAGATCCACCTCCATACTCATACCTACTGGTATGTCAATGCGGCCTTCCCTCTTTATGGCTGGCAGAGGAAGTTCATCACTCTTTACCAACTTCCTGACAGTTTTTCCTGATGGTTTACCTACTTCTTTTGGCTTTACACCATGAACACCTGGAATATTGGCATCCACTATTTTCAATTTAAATTTATTTCCCCTCACAGTAAATGGTTCTTCTGGATCTGAAGACACTCTTGGCAGAATCTTTTCAGGAGGAATAGAAACTAAAATACTTCCACTCTGCTCTGATTGATGTACTTCAGTTGGACTGCTTTCTTCTGAAATTTCCGTCACTTTCCCTTCTCTGTCATCCTCTTTAGCTTCCAGCCCCCTAAATTCACTCGACTCTTCTAGTTCCTCACGTGTTGGTGTTTTGATCTCGGTTATAACGATCGGCACTACAGAACTAGGTTCCTCACTTATTGCTTCATCTTGCCTTCGTACCTGGATCTCGGTTACTCTACCATTCATATAAACCTCTGGTTCGATAGGGAGCAAAGGACGAGGTAATTTTAGAGTTGGATTCTCCATCTGGACTTTAGGAAACTGATATTGGAAGTCTGGTGATCCACTCTGCTTAACAAGATAATTTTCTACAATGTTAGCCAAGTTATCCTTGATTAAACTTGTTGCTCGACTGAGATCTGCTTCACTCTTTATTCGTACAGGATACCTTCTGGGTTCACGAGTCACAACTGATTTCTCTTGGATATTGTTTCCTGAGAATGAATGCTGACTGGAAGCGCCACCATTGTCCTCTTCTCCTGATGACCCAAAACTTCTATTCTTGGTCCAAGACCTCTGTTCTTGTGATGATGTAATTGCCCTACGATAATGTTCTGCAGCCTCTCTTACAATCTGCCTCTCTGCCCTACCAGGTTCTGCTTGAAGACTCTTACAGATAACAGCTCCTGATATGCAAGTGTAACGTGGCAAACATTCAGGACCAATCCTATCACCTTTCAGCAAGGAAGTTCTGTCTTCTTGCTTAGAGGAAGGACCATTCAAGCAGGAGGATCGCTGCAAGCTATACAAAGTACAAGTACTCCCTCTTCCTTTACTACTGTCATCGGGATCATTCCAGAGGTCTTCCATGGGATTTGTTACAATAGAACATGGCTTCTTATATTGCTTTCCTTCTAATTGATTTAGAACTCCTCTTACAGACAATGGCTGTCCAGATATTACATGAGATCCAGAAATAGCCCATCCTCTTGGATAAAAATTGTAAACGTTGCAGGGGACGTCGTCAGTATCTGACGTAGGGTAGTCACTCACACTGTCATAAGATGACTGGGGATCAAGGCTAGATACATGTTTATCACTATCAGTTGAAGACTGAGGGTTGAGAGTAGTGGAGGTATCTTCCGTGGAGTTTTCAGAGGACTGATGGCGCATGGTATGTGACAGTGACGGAGGGTGAAGGGAGTTGCTGCGAGCTTCTAAGTCTTTGGCTGCAATAGCTGGTAGTTGATGCACTGTAAAACAAAAGAAACACTTGAATTAGTTCTTTTGAACTCCTTGCACAAAAGGTACAATTATCAGGCACCTATCTTGGACAGGTAATATTTTAAAACTATCTTAAACTTATAATAATAGAAATAGAAATTAAGATTTTATTCTTCAATGGTATTATGAAACATAGTGCTAATGTAGCCTAATACTACGCTCATATTTTTTTATGGGAGGAATGACTAACAATTTATTGAAATAAAACAAGAAACTTCTAAGTCCTGGCAAACGAGGACCACTCCTAAAGTGAACACCTCTGTGGCAGTAAAGTCGACCCCCACCTATTTGCGGTTCTGGATTTGCAGACCCACCAATTCGAGGATGTCTCTATGGGACATATATGGGGCAGTCCCTGGTTATCAAAAGGGGTTCCATTCTGCCGGCATAATGATAACCGAAAATCACTGATTTTTGGTTATCGGCACCTCTGTTAGATATGTATTTCTTCTTTCCCACCGTTATCCCTACTAGATTAAAGGGTCGGCTGCCTTATGCACCTTCTCCACTGCCTTCTATCAAAGGCATCAGCCTCCACCAAACCTCTTCTCTCCATATCTTACTTCACTTTACCTCACCATCTAATTCTGTCTCCCTCCCAATTATCTTCCTCACAAGCCCTCTCCACTCCCTCCTCATTATCCATCCTCAACACGTGCACATACCATCTCTGTTAGGTATGTATTGGCGTCAATACCCAATCATTGGTGCTGATAAGCGGACATCGGCGCATATTGGTGCCAAATATGACAAATTTTCTAAGACAATTTGTATTTTTCATAGCTACAAACCTGAGGTCTTAACAATAGGATAATTTCTAGCGCCTAGCTGGATCCGGTTAAAAAGCAGATGAAAGCAAGGAATCTTGTGATATCTGGCAACACATGCGTAGATCGGGTAAAGAGTGGTCAAGGACCGCTCATCTACGCCAGTCTTTCCCAACTCAGGATGACTTAACAAATAGAGGGGCCGCTAGAGGTGGGCAGTATAATGTTAAGACCTCAGGTTTGTAGCTATGAAAAATACTAATTGTCTTAGAAAATTTGTCATTTGTTCATACGCAAACAAACCCTCAGTCTTAACAATAGGATAGACTCATACTTGGAGGGAGGTATAAGACATCCTAGACCGGCTGGGGGCCTACCCACCAGTCCAGCTCTCAAAAGAAATAGTGGGAGCTACTCAGGACCCCAAATCATCTCTTCAGCTGCCTTTGTCGGGGCACGTTCAGTCAGTCTTGCAGAAGGTTAACGCCTCTGTTTCTGACCGGGACGGTTCACTTCGGTCTAGGGGCTCTACCAAACTTCTACCCAATCCCCCTCTCGCGAGACATAGGAAGTACTATGCTACGAGCTCTGCGTTTTTGTTGTCATGCCATCTTAACCCAGACATCATTCGCCCAAAGCCGGGTTTGACATTGGAACAGGTGAGGTCAGTGGCTCCGTCCTTGTCTCCGCAAGATGCCTTGGCATTGGAATCTACGGCGGCCTCCATGTTGCCGACGGTTTCTTGGCTGGACTTCTGGTCAATGGTTATTGCCAAGATAGCTTCTGACAGGTCCCCTGATGGGTTGGTGAGTGCCGCCTCGCTTGCCAGTCTATTGCAGTCTGGGGGCAAGGCGTTTTCATATTTGGCTCACCTCAGTGCCAATTTATGGGCTAATCTTCTTCTGATTTGTGGCTTTGTCTAGGATGGAGAGATCGCTTGACACAAGAGTCTTTGCTGGCTTTGAGGAACGGTGATCTGTTGGAGTCACAATTTTTGTTTCTATGGACAGAACTCGAAAATGCGATAGGCAGGCGCCAGGCAGACACCAAGGGCCGACTGATGCACCAAGCCATGTCTAAGTCAGAATCTCGCCCTCGAGACGTCCGGCTGCTCCTCCTCCCCTGGTCCAGCAGCAGTCGAGGAGAGCGTCGCCTGGTAGGCCATCAAGGACCTCAAGTTTAGCAGGGCCTTCCAGTTCGACACAGCCTAGGTCTCAAGATCAACGCCCCTTTCGCTCTTGTTCCTTTAAACCAAGAAGGGGCCCAAGGGGCAGAGGTCAAGGGGGCTGTCAGTAGGTTAGGCGCTTCTCCCTCTCCTGCGCCACGGGTGGGGGGGTGCCTGGCTGGCCATTGGGCCAAGTGGCAGAGTTACGGGGCAGAGAAGTGGGTGGTAGATGTCCTTCGGGTGGGATACCTGTTGCCATTCGACTTCTCTCCTCCTCTGTCGGACAAGCTGCAGCTCAGGAAGGTGTATCCTCCAGATTCTCTGAAGTTCTTGGCTCTTCGGGAGGAATTGCAGAAAATGCTGGACAAGGATGCGATAGAGGAAGTAGTGCGTCCGTCCCCAGGGTTTTACAGTCACATCTTCTTGGTCCCCAAGGCGTCGGGAGGATGGAGACCTGTGATTGACTTACCCACCTTGAATCGCTTCATCAGGAAGACACGGTTCAAGATGGAGACCCCGTGCTCGGTGTTGGCAGCCGCGAGGGAAGGCGACTTCATGCTGTCGATAGACTTGAAGGACGCATAATTCCAAATCCCTGTTCATCCCACGTCCAGGAAGTTCCTTCGCTTCTCTCTTGTGGACAAAGTCTTCGAGTTCAAAGTCTTGTGCTCCGGGCTGACGACAGCCCCTCAAGTGTTCACAAGTCTTCTCTCTCGTGTCAAGTTGGGCCCATGCTCAGGGGATCCGTTTGCTAAGGTACCTCGACGATTGGTTAGTCTTGGGAGTTTCCAGGGAGAAGCTGGTGCAAGACGGATCATCTAATTCGGTTCTGTTTGGACTTGGGCATATTTGTCAACCAGGAAAAGTCAAACCTCGTACCCATAGTCATCGATACGACAGTGGCAAGGTATTTCCGTCGGATCAGAGATTGGAGAAGTTGCGGGCTGTAGCGCGCAACTTCATGTCAAAGTCACATCAGTCAGCTCATCAGTGGCAGGTTCTTCTGGGAATCTTATCTTCCCTGGAGAAGCCGGTCCCTCATGGGCGTCTTCATCTTTAGTCTCTGCAATGGAGACTGGGAGAATTCTGGTCTCCGGCGGGGGACTCATCTCCCGTTTATGGTTCCTCTGTATTTGGAAGTGAGAGAAGACCTTCATTGGTGGTTGGACGACCAGAATCTGTTGAAGGGTGTCCCTCTGCGTTCTCTCCCACCGGACTTCCTTCTGTTCTCGGACGCCTCCCTCGCAGGTTAGGGCACGCACTTAGGCAGCCTCATCGCTTCAGGCATTTGGAGTTTGGAGGACAAGCAGCAACATACCAACGTCTTGGAGTTGAAGGCGGCTTTCCTGGGTCTGAAGGAGTTTCAGGGGAAGGTAGAGGGTCACTCTGTCGTTATCATATCAAACAACATCACGGTGGTAGCCTATGTGAACAAACAGGGAGGCCTGGTTTCACATCAACTTCATACCTTGACCGTCGAGCTTCACCAGTAGGTAATCAGCAATTCGGTAGAGCTCTCAGCCAGGTATATCCCAGGGAAATGTAACATGGTCTCAGACAAACTCAGTCGCCGGGATCAGATCCTAGGCACAGAGTGGTCCCTTCATCAAGTGGTGGCAGACAAGCTTTTCCAGATTTGGGGGAGACCCATGCTGGACCTTTTCGCAACACGCTACAACAGGAAGCTGGAGGTGTTCTGTTCAGTGGTTCCAGATCTTTTAGCATTGGCAGAAGACACATTCCAGCATCCCTGGGACAACCTGGGGGTGTATGCTTTCCCTCCGTTTTGTTTGATCCGTCAGGTTTTGAAGAGGCTGATGAGTTTGCAGGGTCTCAGAATGACTTTGGTAGCCCCTCTGTGGCCTCAGGCAGAATGGTTTCCAGATCTGCTGTTGTTGTTGTCAGAGATTCCGAGGGAGATTCCCCTTTGGCAGCATCTCCTGTGTCAGCCCCATGCAGAAAGGTTCCACCAAAAAGTAGAATACCTGTCTCTTCACGGTTGGAGGCTATCAAGTATCTCCTCCGAGCGAGAGGCTTTTCTCAGAGAACAGCTGGGCACATGTCCAGTAGTCTTAGGAAGTCAACCTCCGCAGTTTACCAAGGCAAATGGGCGATCTAATGTGATTGGTGTCGTAAACAGGGTTTTTCTCCATCTAATGTGATTGGTGTCGTAAACGGGGTTTTTCTCCACTCACGACCGCTATTCAGCGAATAGCAGACTTTTTAACCTTCCTCAGAGACGAGAAACGTTTGTCTGTTTCTGCTATTAGAGGCTACAGGGCGGCACTGAGTTTGGTGTTACGCCTTAAGGGTATCGACATCTCCTTTTCCTGGGAACTTTCCCTGCTAGTTAAGGGGTTTAAGCAGTCAAGTTCTCCTAGAGAGCTCAAGCCTCCAACATGGGATGTTTCCTTGGTGCTTTAAGAGCTTAACTAAGAGTCCATATGAGCCCTTGCGTCGCTCATCTGACAGGAACCTGACGCTCAAGACAGTTCTCCTTTTGGCTTTGGCATCTTCCAAGAGGGTAGGAGAGCTCCACGGTCTGAGTTAGGAGGTGAAGCACACCAGGGGTTGGAAGTCGGTGTCCTTCGAATTTGTCCTGGAATTCGTGGCCAAGACCCCAAATCCCTCAGTGCATGGTGATAGGTTCACTTCTTTTTCCATTCCATCACTGATTGACTTTGTGGGTGGTGATGTGCAAGAGCTTTTGTTGTGACCTGTCCGGGCCCTGCGTTACTATCTTAAAAGGACTCGGCACCTTAGACCAGGCTGCCGCAGACTTTTTGTTAGTACAGGCCATACAAAGAAAGATGTGTCTAAGAATACTATCTCTCTTTGGATACAGGAAGCCATCAGACATGCATACTTGATTCTTGATGATTCCACCACATCCGTGCAGGCTAGAGCACATGACGTTAGATGTGTTGGTCCCTCTCTGGCTTTCAAAAAGAACTTGGCTGTACATAGAGTGCTGGGCGCTGGTACTTGGTTACGCCAGTCCACGTTCACTTCCTTCTCTCTTAAGGATGTTACCCACAGATCTACGGACATGTTTTCCCTGGGTCCTGTGGTGGCTGCCCAACAGGTTGTGTAACTCATAGTTGCCCTTAACGGGGCACCTTTGTACCTTACCTAAGATGATTATGTGGATGAGAGAATGAGTGAGTTGGCTGGTCTCCTTCTTTCTCTTGTACTTTTCCTTCTTCCTTCGGGCGGTTTAAGGATAGACACGTCATTTGCTGGACTGGTCTGATACAGGTGAGTGAGGTAGTCATACTGATAGTGTGGTCGTGACTCCCCATACTTCCATCGATGAATCAATGGAAGAAAAGGAAGGAGAAGCAGGGACAACGCTACTATGGGGGTTGACTACTGCAGAAGACAAAACATCGGGAATAGGAGCAAAGCCCTCCCAAATAGGAAGAGTGGAGACTCCGATGTTCCCTCATACCATAAAAAAACTTCCTCCACTGCTCCTTAGGCCATGCCCGGCATTCCGTACAAGGATTCATAATAGTACAAAAATTCGAACGACACCTACTGCATGTGATGTGAGGGTCGGTCTCTGCCGAAGCCAAAAAGTGAGAACAGGGAACCCAGGAACTCCGGGGCACATACGCTGACGCCAAGAAGGGCAGAAGAAGCCATAATACCAGGGAAAAACACACACACACACACACACACACTAAAAGAAACGAAACGGGCAATGAACCGGGAAAAGGCCAAGAGAGGTAAACACAACTCTCACCCAGGAGGTTAAAGAAAAGACTGGCGTAGATGAACGGTCCTTGACCACTCTTCACCCGATACACGCATGTGTTGCCAGATATCACAAGATTCCTAGCTTTCATCTGCTTTTTAACCGGATCCAGCTAGGCGCTAGAAATTATCCTATTGTTAAGACCTCAGGTTTGTTCGCGTATGAACAAATTGCCAATCTTCGTCGCTAGACAAGCCCCACAAAACTGCATTGCCGATAACTGGGGATTGCCTATATACACATTGCTCGTGGAAAATTCGGCTATTCACTGTATTTTTCACTGAGAAATATTCACTAATTACTTACTGTCTTTTCATATTTTCATGACTAAATGCATGTTTTGTGATAAAAATATTTATTAAAATACTCAGGTTTAAGTATTTTTAGATTTTTTTTTTTTAACTATCAAAATAGGGGTTTTAATCTTTGTGGGGGTTTGGGGGGGTTGGAGGGGTTATGGTACACATCCCCTGCAAATACCAGGGGTGGACTGTAAACACCACCCTGTCACCACTCCCTTACCAATCGCTTTGTCCTCTAGTGGACTTACCACTTATCAGAAGGGAAGAATGTGACTTTCAATCCAAGAAATTATTTAAATTCCATGAAAAAAGTTTTCCAAAGAATTGTGTCCAATTAAAGAACAAATAACTCCCTTACTAGAATTAAATAGCTATTTCAATAGAAAGGCGAATACATAACAGAAGTGAGAATCTTGTCTGAAATACCATCATGTATATCTATACCTAATCCAGAAAAATAATTGACAAATACTATGGGGATAAGTGAGTGCTGGAGCCTGCAGTTTTTCCTTTTTAAACTCTGGCCTGATGGACACAAGAGTTGTAAGGTTAGGGTAATTATTACCAATGCATACAAAAACCAGACACACACACACACACACAGTAGTAGTAGTACAATCATGACCCAGTCTCAATACGAAGAGAATACTGTTGTAAACGTATAAAGAAAATTTTATGAAAGGATAGTCTTGGAAGGAAGTCGTCTACAGAAATGTTTATAAAAGCTAAACCTTGTCCACTTAATCTGTTATGACCTTAGGTAACTTCAGTATGCTAAATAACTACTTTTGCTTTTCCAAGAGCTAATTCTTCGATCCAGGTTGAAAAGAGGGCAGGTTAAACAATCTTGTACTACTCAACAATTAAATCAGGAAAGCTAAGGAAGTGCGGTAAAGGTTACCCTAAATAAAATTTCAAAAAAGACAGGCCTCACATGTCAGAAATAACAAGTGCTTCTTACGCAAATTCTTAGACAATGTGACCCTTCAAAACTTGGAAGGAATATACTCTGGCAAGAGAATACTTGAATATTTATATGAAAATACAACAAGTTAATTAAGCAAAATTAAACATGAGCTGAAATAAGGCTCCAAAACAGCCTTGTATAAACTAAGGTTATAACATATAAATGACTAATTTCTCTCACACCTAACCTCCTGAATAGTTCTTCACTTATCTGTGGAACTAAATTTACCAGCATGGAGAGACATAACCATGTTGTCTATTGTAGTATTATGTAGTTTTATTTCATCTTGGCCAGTCAACTGACCATAATTTTTATCCAAAAAGACAAACATGGCTGTGTTTTGCCATATTTGATCTCTTTCATATGAAAACCTACAATTTCCTTAGCTGGTTGAAAAAATTCCAGTTGTTAACAATTGAGTGTATTTGTTTTATCACAAAACCCATCATTTTTACACAACGCATCTTCCACCTGGATCTTTAGGGCTGTAATCAGAATCTTGAGATGGTGACATTTTAAAGTGCTGCCAGTGAAATGGCTTCACTGTGTAAGAGTGAAGATATTGCTACTACTGTATTTCCAGCATGACGGAATACTTGGTACCACTAGTGCTAACATATCTGATATTGCTTGGACTACAACATCTGTAGTCTGACAACATAAGGATCTACCTGACTGGTCCACAAAAGCCGGTTATGTGCTACTTAGCTAAAAACCTGAGACAGGTGAACAAGGTAGTGATAGGAGGGCAGCAGATTTCTTTGACTCAAAACACTGAAAACAGCAACAAATTTTGTATGCCAGAAAGCTCTTCCCTTCCTGCTACCATATATTTATCTCATCCCATACAGAGTCTAAAAGCCAGTCTTACGTGGGCCCTTTTCCAAGGCAAATCTGTAGAACATATTTTGCTTACCCCCAATAAGTACACCAAACTGTAGCAATATCTAGTGTCTTCACAAGTGAATCCTCATGCTATAAAAGATATACAAATACAGTACAAGCAAACAAAAACCTTGTGTTTGCAAGATTCCTGAGCACTTGAAATGGCAATAGGCTCAAAACAAGGTAGCACTAACTCCAGAAAAACCTAATCTTACCAATAAGTAATTAATAATTTTGGAACCTAACATTACAAGCATGAAACAAGAGACACACACAAGCACACAGCTGTGTCCAGGACTCACTTGTTTTTGTACTTCCATCTGTACAAAAACAGGCTGAAACACTAAGTTGCTTGGATGTACACAAGCTACACCAACATGCACAAATATACATGTACTGTATCTGCCAATAATCATCTCAACGAAACCAAGGAGAAAATATCTTGGTAATGATACTGTTATCTCTTGGATAATAATATGCCTGAATGGAAAACCAATGATCAAATCTGTAGCAACCAATGGCAATCAAGTAAAAGTTATAATCACTTTACATAAGCAGTGAGTCACATTTCTAAGACTCACACGAAGTGAACACTGAAACATTAAGGAGAAGTTAAAAAGCATGACAGAAAGACAACAAGAACAGACAAAAAGTTAAAATCCAGATAACAATGCAGCCAAGGTCAAATGGACGTTGCAAAGGACCTCTCAGTACAGCTCAGAATAATTGGGTTTAGGACCAAACACAGACACACACAAACTTGTCATGAACACCCAATGATCCTCTCCATCCATGCAAGACACCTGGAGGAGCCAAGCAGCGAATGCTTAAGTCTCTGTACATATACTTACACTGCCATCTACCACCCGCCAAAAATATTTTTTCCACCCCTTGCTCACAAGAACACTAAAACTGCACAAGTGAAAAATATATTTAAGTAAAAGTCTGAAAAAGGTTCGAACTTGGGATCAAAGGAGTGAAATCATTGATGACTGTTTGGGGACACGGACAATAATATGAAGAGATAAGAGAAAATGAACATTATAAAGAGGTAAGAAAAAATGAAAAATCAGCAGGAGACCCTGCGGTACAAATCTACATGGAAGACAATACCAAGTCAAGTAGTACTTTTGGCAAGATGTAGGAGAGGTCCATTAAATTTTTAGTCATTGCCTCATTCACTTTAACCAGCAACTGACCTGATACTCAGTTTGCTGGTTAGTCTTGACTGGGATTTAAAGTTTAAACACAAGTACTGTAAGGGGTTTGAAGTTTGTTCAAATATCTCATAATTGAATTAATTTCCAAACAAACAAATTATAGCATAACATTTTTAAATGACTGAATAAGTAGTAACACAATACCATTCTTAATTCATTACATTACAAAATTCCTATGATTTGTTACTGCAGTTAGTAGAGACACTAGTCTACTGTAATATATAGTAGTATATCATAAAGGATGGTGTATAAACACCATTACTACATAAATACCGCAGTTAATAAGACAACAGATGAAATGTGAAATAGATTCTTATGATATCATGCATCCTATACATCAAACAATAAAAAATAAACTGCATGCAAAGCCCACATACTGCGTGCAACATTAGCCAAGTCAAAACAACTGCTGCTAGTCAACTGAAATAAAAAGGAAACAGTAACAATGGCATGCATCCATAGGAACTTGCAAAATAATAAACTAAAAAGAAAAAAAGAAAACGTAACATAAAAACTTACACCGAGACAAAGAGACCCGCCACTCGGACCCTCAGCACCAATTTTCAGTAAGAGAGTTGTATCTCCTGAGCTCTGGAGAATCTACAGTGAGACAGGCATGGGGGGGAGAGTGACCGGAGAGTCCCGCATCAGATATACTTTTTTCCAGTTCTCAGTTAGGAAATTGATTCTCGTGTCAAAATCCAAAGTATTTCAAGAAATAAAATAAAGGAAATCAATCAAAATTAATTTTCAGTATCAACAATCCTGAGGCAAATTTGCAAAAAATAAAAATAAACAGGTTTGGAGTCTAAATACTATACACATAACTGGACGAAGGAATGATAACAAAAGCTTTCATGTATCCTACATACAAAAGAAGTAACTTAATGGATAACATAACTCAATCAAAAATTTAATTCAGGTAGCTTATTATATACTATCTATTACACTATGCTAAATCTTATGCAAAATCAAGTAAAACAAAGTTTCTTAGATGAGGATTCAGCAAACTAGGATTTAAATGAAATAACTAAAAATCTTCATCCAAATAAAGTACTATAAAGTCTGGATGCTACACTAGACTTTATTCTCACTCCCGTCTTGTTCATAAGTTGAGAAAGAACAAGTAAAACAAAGCCAGTATAATGTCACAAGTGCCCGATACAAAATATATCTGAGGAGAGATAAAAATGAATGTAGGATGCCACTAAGAATACAGCAATAGGGAAAAATATTGCATATCAATTACAAGACAGCATGGGTTCTTAAATGCATTTCATGACAAAAAATATTCTACAGAGGAAGGCAAAGAATACCATATTCTAATGAGTAACTACACCAAAACAGCATCAACAGTAACAATGACCAAATAAGTTCAGTATGTATGTACCTTTACCCTGCTGGAAGTCATGTGAAAGCAGGGGTTCATTGAGGGAAGGGGGCCAAATAAAAAAATTGAACATAAGGATATCGAGAAAGGAGGAACACAATGCAACTGCATTATGAAGCAGTTATTTCAACACTTCCAGATTAATTGGTTTGCCACTTAACCTGCTTTGATCAACTCTCTCATTATCTCCACTCTTTCTTGTGACATTTCCAGGCTTTGAGGACTGTCCCAACTCATAACAAGACGAAGATAAAAGCAACCGAAAAAAAGACAATGTAACAATGCATTCCCCATGAGAAAGCTTGGTCAAATGAAAGGTAAAAAGGATAAAAGTGGCAGTGCATCACAAATACATATTGCCATTTTCCTAATCCTGGAAATCTCTGAAGGAATACTTGAACCTTTACTATAAATATTCAAAATTGAAAAATGATTTAAATCAGTCCCTCTTTTGAGGCCAAACCCTACAAACAGTGAAATAATGTAAAACAACTTTAATTTTGATTACTATTCTGGAAAACAAAACTGCTACATTGTCTTTATGTCTATTTCAAAGAAGCATTTAAAAGTAATTACTATGCCTGGAAAAAAATAATGAAACAATAATTCAAACCAAATGAAGCATAGCATCACCCAGTGGAAAGGAAAAATAAAAAAAACTAAGAAAAATTGCATGTGAAGTATCAGATACGAAAACTAATAACACCAATATTGCTAGCAAGCTGAATGAACACATATATACCTGGCATATTCTAGCTTGCAAATTCCACAGTGTGAAGTAAATGCATGAATAACTTGCAAGCATATAAAATGAAAA
The DNA here is from genome assembly GCF_015104395.2 of Macrobrachium nipponense. Lineage (NCBI taxonomy): Eukaryota > Metazoa > Arthropoda > Malacostraca > Decapoda > Palaemonidae > Macrobrachium > Macrobrachium nipponense. The sequence continues at coordinate 62,996,776 of NC_087214.1, read as the reverse complement.
TATAAAGAGCTTATTATACTGCACAGTGTTGGACTATACACAGAATAAAGTAAAACATTCAACTTGGACAGTGCATAAACCATTTAAGGGATATTTCAATTTTCTGTCTTCAAAAGAAGATCTACACAACACCAAGTCAGGATAGTTCTAACAAAACCTTTATCTTGATTATACTATATTTATTCTACAATACTAATAGTTTTCACAGCCTTTGAATAATAAATTAATCGAATGACTAAAAAATACCGTATTAAAAAAAATTATTAAACAAAGCTCATTCATTTCTTGAGCAAAAAGTTCTATGTCTTTGTCATGACTAATTAACTCATCAATTATCAAATTTGTATCTAAACCAAAACTAACAACACATTATCTAATGCCAGTACAATTGACTTTCTTTACCACAACAGCTCCCTAAAAGAAGCGATATTTGTTTACACTGTCCAAGTTGCATCTATAAGACAAGGTATGAATTATAGATACAACAGCAAGAGTAGAGATAAAAATCTAGAAACCAGAAATACCAGGAAATCCGGACGGAGAAATACTCCGTGCATATTCCAGTTGGCTGAGACCTCGATCTGCAAGTGGGCCCCCTGGTGTGACACTTTCAGGGATACTCAGAGGATCATCAAGCGTTGAGGGCTCACCAACAAGATCAACAGCTGGAAAGAAATGTTAACTATCATAAGAGTTGTCAAAAAAGCCTCTGTTCTGCATTCGTGGTTTCGGTTTTCGCAGGTTTTTCTGTGGAACACTTCCACATCATTCAATGGAAAATTCCCCCATTTGCAAACTTTTTCACAGAGCAGTCTGTATTTTTATATTTTCATGACAATTAAAGGTTTTAGGATGATAGTTTAGGTAGAATATCGACTCTCCTTCTTTAAAACTTACCGTAAAACCTGACTCTCAAGTGATGTTATGAGACTAAAATGATGAAAAAGCTGAGATTTTGGGACTGTTTTACACATACCCCATTGCTACTGACCTAATTGAGACCTATTTTGTTGCAAAATACATACAATTAATATTATTGTCTTCATTGTGCATAAAAACATGCCAAGTTCTCTCTTTATATAGATAATGTCAATTTATTTTAAAAAGTTCATAATAGTAAATATTTTCTTTTTTTTGGCAAAACATGCACTCATCGACAGAGAAACCCCTCAGACCCCACTAAATATCCTGGTCAGCAAGGCATAGTGATACAGTTTGAAAGCAAGGCATAGAAAGAAGTTTATACAGTGGACCCCCCTATTCACAGGGGATGCGTACCAGAACCCCCTACCGCCCGAATAGCTAAAATCTGCAAATATACTTAATCCCCCTCTAAAAATGCTTATACATACCCGAATATTTCAATAGTTTTATCACAAAAAGTGCAGTCATGAAACTGATATGAAAATACAGTAATTATCAATATTTTTCCATGATAAATACCATTAATAGGCAAGTTTCCCATGAATAATGGGTAGATATGGTACATTGAGAAACCCACGAATACTACACAAGTGCAAATCTTGAGAACGTAAATACCGGGGGGGGTCCGCTGTACTGTCGTAACAATTGCAGTACGTATTACAAGATATTTAAAGATTGCAGTTGTATACTTACTCATTATCTTTGTGATGATAAAATCATCATCTATCAAAAGGGCATTATTGAAGAAGGCTTGAATCATAGCTAAGAGTTGAGGAGGAGTGGCCATAACAATCACACCAAAAGTGCCCCGGGCTTTCCAGGCGTACGGCTGCGACAGATGTTCCACCTGCACAAAAGCCATGAGTCAAGACTTGAAAATACAAATGTAGAATACTACAACCTGAGAAGAAGTAGCTGGCCCCCTCAAAGAACTGCAAAGCGTTCATGATTTTTCATGGAAAACTGGTGCTATGGACACATTCAACCTGGTCTTATTTAGCAAGACCTCACTCCTAAAATCCAAGAGTTGACTATGCTACAAGACATACAAGATTGTTCTTAGAATTGTGTAAAAATGCTGTAGGTAAGTAAAAGAGCAATGAGATAAAACAGCAGAAAGATCAAAGCTACTGACAATGACAAAAACAATTAGCTTGTAATCAATGACCAGGTACTTGAACTGGATTAAAAAAAAAAAATTTAAGTTTCAAAACAAGATGTTAACTACAAGAAGCAAGGACAAGTCTCATTAATTGAACTTTGCAATCTAAACAAACCATCTTACCATGACATGGTGATCGAAAGCCACGTCAGTTTCGTGATCTCGGTAAGAGGCTTCGAGAAGGATCGTAACAGTTCCCGAGACATCAGAGCTCCCTGCATTATGCTCATGATTTTCAACTGTTTTACTGTGTGGGCTACCCTGGGTGAAGGACGAGGCAAGAAAGAGTGTCCATCGTTTCAGATCTACTTGTTGCTGAAATAAACAAAAACAAAGAGTTTACAGTATTACACATATGCTACGTACGTACGGTAAAAATCCAACCACGTCAAATTAAAAAAATAAATTTAATGATGAATTATACAAATACTGTATAGTAGTATACAAGAATCTTCATGATTCTTCCTTAAATCCGATGTTACCATGCTATCCCACTTTTTTGCAGTGACAGGTTCCAAAAACCACGCAGAAATGCAAAATCCATGGAAATGAAAAACACCTCTAAAATACTTATATTATATACATGTGTATATATATATATATATATATATATATATATATATATATATATATATATATATATATATATATATAATATATATGTGTGTGTATTATATTTATATACATATATGTATATAAAAGAGCTCCAGCACATATCAAACTGGCTCTGCACACCTGAATATATATATAAATATACTATACATATGTCTATATATGGGCTATATGTCTACGTACAATGAAATCTGCGGTAGTGGTTCTACAATTTGCTGACTTGCAGCCTCTATGAGAACCGAACACTTGAAGGCCTTCATTACAAATGGCTTTGCATATATATTGTACGGAAGATATGTAACAAGACAAAATTATTTGGGAACATAAATTGTGAATTTGGGATTAATAATGAGGAAATAAATCACAAACAAAATATATTCATAACGTATCTGTTATTTTAGAGGAGTACATTCAAAGAACTGTTACTGTACGTATATCACACTGTATAAAGAAGATACGTACTGTACAATGTTGCTTTATATACTGCATATAGTACAATTCAAGTCTTAGTATTTCAAAATAAGGCACTCAGAAAAATATTTGGAAATAATTGGAGGGATAGGATATCAAACAACAGAATTAGAGAAGTAATGCTGGAATTGATTAGGCCATGTGTACAGAAGACAGGGAATAGCATGAGATACATCCGGGTGGGTTGCCCTTGGTAGAAGAGATAGAGATAGAGGTAGAGGTAGGCCAAAGTAGATGTCATTGAGAACAATGAGGCAGCAGGAGATGAGTGTTGGAGAGATTTAGAGGAGTTAGCTCAGGACAGAACGTGGTGGCGTGAGTTCATTAAGGACCTGTGCATCCCCATGGGGGACACAGGAAATGATTGATTGATTGATTTATATAGTGCAATATGAGCATATAACAACACCAGTGAACGTTATCTTCATTTCAGCTTGGAGGCGAAAGATATTCATCAATATCAACTCACATCAAAACAGTTAGGAGTTCAACCCAGAGAAGGTCACATTACCTAGCTTAAGTTTCCAAAAAGTCCAGACAAAAGTTTCCGTACATTTAAAAAAAATAAAAAACTCAAACAGCCCTTACCCTAGGGATGACTATAACAGCTTGTTTGTTATTATCACGCCATATCATCTGACCAACAGTGCCGTCACTGCTATTCTGACAAAAGGCGGATGTACTGTTTGGCTCATTCACTGTCACTGTTCCTGTAAATGATACAATGAACAAGGTAAATTTGATTCACACGTTATGGCACTTGAATTTGAAGTCAATGTACCCCTATGGGCTCGCTTCAAATGAGAAGGGCTCATCTTCTGAATACAGGCCGTCCCCGGCTTATGACGGGGCTTCCGTTCTTGAGACGCATCATAAGCCGAAAATTGTCTTAAGCTGGAAAATCGACAAAAATCCTAAGAAAACCTTACTTTTAATGCTTTGGGTGTATCAAAAACTATGTAAACTGCATTTTTATTGCATTTTTCATAAAAAACTTAGATATTGATTATTTTGGATTTTTTTTTGAGTAAACCTGGTAGTAATAATTTCTGATGAATACAATTGAAAAGCGTCGTAACCTCAGAACGTCATAAGCTGGGGACTACCTAATAATAATAATAATAATAATAATAGTTATCTTCAACAGCCCCCTACAGAATGCAACCTGTGAAATACTGAGAGAGGAATTACATCTCAAAAATGAACACCAATACGTAACATCCTCCTGAAACAGAAGCGTTCCAGAATCAAAATTCTACATCTGATCACTGCAAGACAAACACGCATCAAGCATTTACAAACCTGAAGACGAGTCGACCATGTTTTGCACAAGGAGCGTCGACTGCGGTTGCGAAAGGGCCTTGGCCATGAGCATGACAGCCTCGCTGTGCCGCCATCCCCGCAACATGCGGCACAACAGCCCACACATGGACAACATCTTGGCATTTGTGGATTGGTGTTCGAGGCTAGGACCTCACTGATACCTCACGATGGTGGCCACTGTCGAAAACGTCTGAAAGAAATGGAGAGAAGCTTAGATTCGCCACTTTATCTGTAGTTCAGAGATCAATTTCACAAAAAAACCCAAATGCATTTATTAGGAATACAGGCAGTTCCCGGTTATCCACGGTCTCGGATTTGCATAAATAATAATGAAGAAAAAAATGGACATGTATTTGGCCAAATGACATTGGGACATAAGGATAACATAATCAGTTATCTGAAATACAACAGAATATAGAATTTAGGCCTATCACGTCACTTGGGCTGAAATGGCAAATTGAGATTAAAAAAATGTTTGAAAGGTGTGACAGGACGAAAACCTCAAAGCAGTTGCACTATGAATCAATTGTTGGGAGAGAGTGGAAAGTAGGATGGAAGAGAATATGAACGGAGATACAGTCAAAAGAATTATAGGGGTTGCAGATAAGGGCCCTAAAGAAGGGGACGTTGCAAAGAACCATAAGTGAAATGGTAAACCAGTTGCTTCCCAAATACTGTCAAATTTTTTGTCTCTAATATATAGGATTTTAGACATCGTTTCAACAGTTGCTAAAAAAAATTATTTATATTTTTGGCTGGCAATACCCTGAACCAATTAATCAGCCTGTAGAATAAATTAAAATAAATGTAGAAAATCATATATGGTTCACATTTGGGGATAAACAGCTAGTAAGCATTTTATTTTCGTATAATTCAATCAAAAAGTATTTGCATACACCCCTTATTCTCCTTGAGTGTCAACCTTAGGATGAGTCATTTCCAACATTATCAAGCACCAAAAATATAATAAATAAAAATGATTTTTTTATTTTCATTTCGGAATACGTCAGACAACTAGACACATTATAAAAATAAGTTTATGATTCTAACATGCTGTTTTAGATTAAGCTGACCTTAAGCCAGCACGGGTTCTTGCTCATAGAGCAGCCCGTAATGGTTCTAACAACGCATGGACATAGCTCCTACCTATTAGCATTATTTTCAATTTTGAAACGCACCAATCAATTCGCTCTCAACGACAGCATCGCCTATTATACGACTGAGCAACCAACTGTTTCGAACGGCCTGGTTCATCTAAATGCTTTATAAACCAACCAGGATATGTATATATAAACTTCAGGAGTTCCACTTTACCTACCATCGGTAAATCCGAGAAATCTTTCGCAAATGTCCCCCATTATCATCAGCGTAACGTACAACGGCTTCAAGTTGAGATAAAACACTTGTGTTGATCTCATTCTAAAGGCTAATTTTATTTCTATTTCGAAGAGTGGTAACTGTCTAGTTATTTTGTCATACTTGCTATATAATATAATCCTGTGAAAATGCCCGGTCTTCAAAATGGTTTCATAAATTTTCGTTGAACGCAAATAAAAAAAAATAAATTTTTTAATTTTATAGAAATTTTTTTGTTCACTTTTCATATGGCAACTTCTCTCTGTGCTTATCAACTTTGTTATTCTAATCTAATCTTTCCGTAGTATTTAAGAATCAAAATAAGCCTTTAAAAGGTTCACAGGAGTTATCGTGGAAGGGGGGGAGGGAATGTAGTATAAATATATTTAATTCTTCGTACATTTCACTTCAACTCCATAGTTTAGAATCAAGTTCCAAGTTCTATGTGAATGTTTCGTTCGGTCACATTTATGGTATATGCTTTCCACTGACTATTAATAGCTATGTTGAGTGTGCGACCGATGAAGGGTTCGATATGAAGTTCACTGACCGAAGTCAATGCCGGGTTGGTTATACCACTTTCAAAAGCGTATTTTATATATAAAAAATACACTGTTTTATCACTGTGACTAAAAGGGGTGCACGAACCAAATATTGCTCACGCTATTACCTGCATTCATGAAGCTTAAAAGGAATACTACGGTCGAGCAGCTATCTATCGTGCAAGGACAAATACTGAACGCTTTTTATTTTAAATTTCATATCCTTGCCTTAATCTTACGATATATATTTAAATTCATCATTATAGAAATTAAACTCGTAGCTAAATTTACCGTGCCGTCCATATGCGTTTCATGTTAAAGAAAAAAAAAACTCTTAAAATATGACCAACGCTCAATCAATTGAATTGTATGTAGTTCTCATGAATGGTGGTGAAGCCGTGAAGGAATCTTCATAGTTTACATCAAATAAATATATCTAATAATACGTGCGTTTCTCTAACCACATAATTTTGGTTGTTTATTATAGCTCCAACAACATGAAAAAGAGGTGTTTTTGTATTCGATTTTCTTAAGTTAATAAGTGCATGTTTTAAGTACTGAAATAAAGCATGTGTATACTATATATATATATATATATCTATATATATATATATATTATATAAGTATATATATATATATATATATATGATATATATATATAATATATATATTATATTATTATAATAGATTATAATAATATATATAATATATATTATATAACACACAACACCGTCTACAGGAAGCACACGCCATGCTAAACAATAAAAAAACCTATTAATTAAACAAGGTCATAAAACTAAACATCACGCGTCTGCTATAATACAAAGCAATTGCAATGTCATATATAAAGTTTGGCCATATTTTTTGACAGGCCAGATATATATATAGACACAGACCTAACCATAAAAACCACCCTACATACGGCACGTATAGTATAGGCTTTCCCAAAAGAAATAAAATTTACCCCCTCCACAGCACCGTACGTTGCTGGAAGGTAAAACTCCAAGGCAGTGGTCTTGACAAGATGATTAGGGGTCACTTATATGGCCTCCGCCCGTGCTGAACGATCACTTTCTCTCTCTCTCTCTCTCTCTCTCTCTCTCTCTGCTCTAGATGAACATATCGGCCCATGATTCCATTATAGACGACCCGAGGAGGTCAGTCGGTTCTTGAGAGGGTTTTACCTCATCGGCCTAGCTTGGCGTGCAGATCGATAGGCTTAGGCTATTTTTTTTTTTTTTTTTTGTGGGGTGAAGGGGGTTCAGCCTATAGTTTGGATTGAATTGAATACAAAGTTTAGGCCAAGCACTAGGACCTATGTGACTATGAGGTCATTCAACGCTGAAAATGATGTTGAAACAACTGCGCAGAGATGGTGGAAAGTCAGTTGGGGCCTATATATAGCCTACTGTTTCGAACAGAGGTAAATTTTGTTTGAATATTTTCCAAAACCCATAACGGAAGACAAGGCATAAATATATATCTAAGATTATTCTAGTACTACTGGAAAATCGTGGTATCTCAAATGCCGTAGCATTATTCCAGCTTCCTAAATATTTTCCCTTCTTTCGAGGAGGTGAAAAGTGAACATACAATACCAAAATAGAAAAATAAATCAACATTGATCTAAAAGCATGTCACAGAAGCCCTTCAACGAGCTATTTTTGTGTATATATCTGAGCCGTTGTTAAGTTAGTGTGGTAGTAAGAGCAGGAGAGAAAAAGGTCTAAGAGAATATCTCAACACGAATAATAATGATCCATCGTCTATTAAAACGTCTATCAACTTTATTTTCGACTGCTTGTATTACTGAACAATTACAAGTCACATTTCCTTTCTGGTTGTTCTAAACTACAGAACAGTTCCATTTCATGAATCCTTCAGCCTACATTAATTGGCTATCTACGGGCCTCAAACCAAATTTCCCGATAGCCATGATTTTACACAACTGGAACTTAAGCCTACACTTCATTGGCTATATATACCCAGTACAAGAACATCTATTTAGTCTTCTGCAACAGTAGTTCAAGCTTTAAGTCTTTTGTCTCGTCCGAGAATACTAGTGTAACTATAAAGTCTACTGCTAGACCAATTCGAACTATGGACGAACATTCACACACTGAAGAGTCGAACGAATTCTTAAAATATAACCTCAATGACAAGTTATTATTATTATATATGGGATGAAAAAATGTGACAAAGTTCAATTAATATAACCGCACAAACAGATAGTTTGCTGAGAGAAGAGAGAGAGAGAGAGAGAGAGAGAGAGAGAGAGAGAGAGAGAGAGAGAGAGTAGAGAGAAGAGAGAGAGAGAGAGGAGAGAGAGAGAGGAGAGAGAGAGAGAAGAGAGAGAGAGAGAGAGAGAGAGTCTAACGTGTTCTTTCTTAAAGTAGCTTGTTCCCAACGTGACAATTACCGTTTGAGTAAACCATCCAAGTGCAGTATGTACCGTTATAATTGGACTTACGTAAAGTAACATAAAAAAAATGCCCTCTCTTTCTACGTTGTTTAAATGCGAAAAAGACGAAAATAGAAACTTCACTAACTCTGCTACGAGATTCCAAGATATTCGACATACGAGCGCACATAATACCCTCAGAGTTTATTACCATTATTATTATTACTTAATAAAAATACTGGCCAGAATTGCCTACAACTGTTAAATATGTTAATCTTTTATCAACTCCAACCTGTGTGTGTGAATCTACTTTTAACTATAGCTGGTTCACTTAAGGTAGATTCTTGGATGAGCCGTATGCTTACGAGACGTTTGTTTGGAGGCCGCTGATTGGCTGATACCGGGAGGTAGGCAGCTCCCAGCCAATCAGCGCCCTCCAAACAAACGTCTCGTAGCCATAGGGCTCCCCCAAGAATCTACTTTAAGTGAACCAGCTTTAGTTAACTAAACGCCATGAGCTATGGCCAAGTATGGGGTAACTAAAGGAGAAAGTATAGGTCTATGGTTTAGCGGCGGTTAGAGACATCGCATTAACATATAAGTACTTCGTCTCACAGTCTGCTTTCACATTGAATACCATTGCTCGCTCTCTCTCTCTCTCTCTCTCTCTCTCTCTCTCTCTCTCTCTCTCTCAGGATATGGAGACACACGTGTGTGACAGAGAGCGAATCATTACAAGGCAGACAACATATAAGGAAGCGTTCTGACGAAAAAAGACAAACACAAAAATGGAAGCAGCTATAATTCTTGAATCCTTCCTTGTCCTACTAAAAGGTTCATCTGTTATTTGTATAATACAAACGACGAAACTAACTGTATAGTGTCAGACCTTTGAAAAAAAAAATAACATTCCCTGAGCACATGCATGTATCTTTGATTAAAAGGCACTAATACTTCATGACATGCATTATTACATTTCATGACATGCCTAAGTCTGTGCTGCAGCAAACTGCTTATGAATAAAATAAACAACAAAATTCAGTTTCATATGTCAACACTAGTAGGCTAACAATAAAAGATGGTCAACTCAATTAACAGCTGCTCTTGAATTATAAAAGACACAGCAAACTTCGTGTTTATTGTAATTTAATGGCAACCACTAGGGGTTAAATATAGCAAAGACCCACGTTAATCCATGCTGGTCTATGTATTACATAGATATTATTGAGCTACAAAACATTTCCAACAGTCACTTATTACCAATTTTGTTGAAACAAGCAACTGCTTGGTGCTTGCAAGCAGCCAGAGTGGAAAGACAAATCTGGTCAGTTTCCACTCAAATCCTTCATCAACCGATCACTTCCTGTGGCACCCTAATGTATATTTTTAAGACCACCATTACTTCTAACTGTAAATGTCTGCCTTCTGGTATCAACTCCATGCGGCTTAAAAGAATGTTTCACCTTAGAGGAGATGCCATGATTTTGTTAGACAATTCCATTTATACCTTGGAGAACCAAAGTACTATTAGCAGGGTCTCCTGGTTTATGATAATGATACCTTATCAGGCTTTCAAAATCTCTCTCTCTAAAAAGAATATGAATTTGCAGATTATATTCATTAGTAGTTACTTATATCACCTGACATAAATTAGATCACCAACTTGTTAAGAGTAATGAACAGGTGCTCTGATTAACAATAGTTATGAGCCTAATTCAAGCAACTTATCCTAATGTAGCTCAGAATGAACGAGGTTTTCATGGAGTTTTGGGATCTAATTGGGGTAACGCCTTCAAGTCCTTGTAGTAAGGGTTCTGTAGCTATAAACAGTTGCTCCATATTACTAAATACGTAGAACTCTTATTACTAAAGTATCTCCCAACAAAAATGCCCACAGTTCAACTATAATACAAATGTAGTTCAGAAATATATGTTAAAAGCTTAAAGCTATGCAAACCCCATGTACATAATGTACTACGTACTCAACAGCAAATTTAGACTAAAGTAAAACTTTTATTTTGGCTAATTGAATCACATTATTACACACAGCTAAAACTTATAGGAGGCTATACTACTCTGTAACAATAAAAATTAGGTGCATGGTGCACTGTTTTGTACAAAAACAATGGTACAATGTATTACTAACATTGCACTTTATAGCAAAACTTATCCAAGAGGAATTTTATAAATGCTACTTTTAGGAATTTTAACAATGCTACTTTTAGGCAAATTAAAATTGCAAGATCATTAATATTTGTTGCATACAAATATGCTGTCTACTTCACCAGCAGTATGGAATACTATACACTTTTATCTTCAATGCTGTATAGCATGAGACAACAACTAAAATGTATATGAATTACAATTTAAAACATATTTTTACTAGGTCCGATGTCAGGCTACTCTAGAGCAGGATTGAATCTATACACATGTAAAACTCAGCTATGAATAAAAAGTTAAACTTATGTCCTAAGAACAATGAAGTAACTTGTAAGGAAAATAAAGTTGTAGATGTAATGAAAGATAAACAAAAATGATATTGTAATGATACAAAGTTTGTTCATACTTACCTGGCAGATATATATATAGCTGTATTTTCCGAAGTCCGACAGAAATGAAAAAACTTACGACACACGTAGTGGGAGTCAGGTGGTTAGTACCCATTCCCGCCGCTGGGAGGCGGGTATCAGGAACCATTCCCATTTTCTATTCATAATTTTATTTCCACTGTCTCCTGAAGGGAGGTGGGTGGGTACTTAAATTATATATATCTGCCAGGTAAGTATGAACAAACTTTATTGTATCATTACAATATCATTTTGTTCATGAAACTTACCTGTCAGATATATATATAGCTGAATCCCACCTTTGGTGGTGGGAAGAGACAGAATAGAATTTTAGGAAACATATACATGCAGATAATTGATATCTTGGTTCCTTACCTGTTAGCATAGCTGGCTTCGTGGTTACTGCCACATAAGTCTTGCTTGTGCTACTAGAGTTGCCAGCGAGGTAGAGACCTATAAGCTGGTGCACTCAAGATGATCTGTCAACGGGGGCATGACCACGATGTGACTAGACCATTGACCATACAATGAGGGCAACGAAGTAAAAAACCACCTGGCCTAGTCCACCAAAGGTATTCCACTAAACTAGACTAAAGAAGGGAGATCCGCCTCGGGCGGTCGACCCCACAACCAAAAAACACACACAATTAAAAGCTCACCTAACCACTAAAGGAAAGGATGAGTGCTACCTCCTGCCCCCAAAACAGTGTCTGCAGCGACGTATGGTCCAAGCGACGAGCAATGTTCGTATGTCGCTTTCACCTCCCGCAGGTAGTGTGAAGCGAACACCGAGTTGCTCCGCCAATATGTGGCACTCAAAATGTCACTGAGTGCCATATTTCTGTGAAAGGCTATCGAGGTCGAAATAGCCCTCACCTCGTGGGCATTCACTTTTAAAAGCTTCATGTCACTATCACTACATGTGGAATGAGCTTCCTTAATGGTGTCTCTCAAGAAGAAAGAAAGCGCGTTCTTTGACATGGGAAGATCAGGCTTCTTAACAGAGCACCACAAGTTGCCCGAAGGTCCTCTACAGTCCTTCGTTCTGTCTAAATAGAATTTGAGAGCCCTGACAGGGCACAGGACTCTCTCTGGCTCACTACCCACGATCTCTGTCAAACCCTTGATTTCAAATGTCTTGGGCCAAGGGTTGGAAGGATTTTCGTTCTTTGCTAAGAACATAGGGCTTAAAGAACAAACTGCATCAGAGTTCTTAAACCCAACATGCTTGCTTATTGCCTGGATCTCACTAACTCTCTTTGCCGTCGCCAGAGCAGTTAGAAAAAGTGTCTTCCTTGTAAGGTTTCTAAGCGAAGCTAAGTTGAGCGGTTCAAAATCACTGGACATCAAAAACTTTAGAACAATGTCTAAGTTCCAAGAAGGAACTCTTGGTTGAGATACCTTCGAAGTCTCGAAAGACTTCAGGAGATCATGAAGGTCTCTGTTATTGGCTAAGTCCAGCCCTCTATGCCTAAAGACTACAGAAAGCACACTTCTGTAGCCTTTTATCGTAGGCACCGCTAAGCGAACTTCATTCCTCAAGTAGAGAAGGAAGTCTGCGATCTGGCTCACAGAGGTAGAGGTGGAGGAAATGCCTTTCTTCCTGCACCAGCTCCGAAAAACAGCCCACTTGGATTGGTATACGGCAATAGAAGAAGGTCTCCTTGCCGTTGCGATCGCTTTAGCCACAGGTCTTGAAAAACCCCTCGCTCTGGCCAACTTCTGGATAGTCTGAACGTGTCAGACGTCAGTCAGCGGGGAGGTTTTTGTGATACCTCTCGAAGTGGGGCTGTTTGAGTAGATCTATCCTTGGAGGCAGAGTCCTCGGAAAGTCTACTAGAAAAGACATGACCTCTGTGAACCAGTCGGTCGCTGGCCAGAAGGGGGCGATGAGAGTCATCCTCGTTCCCTCTGATGCCACGAATTTCCTTATTACTTCCCCTAGGATCTTGAACGGGGGAAAGGCATATACGTCTAGTCCCGTCCAGTCCCAAAGAAGGGCATCTACTGCTACTGCTCCTGGGTCTAGAACTGGTGAGCAGTACAGCGGGAGTCTCATTGTCCTGGAAGTTGCGAAGATGTCTACGAGAGGACATCCCCATAACTTCCACAACCTCTGGCATACTTCCTGATGAAGGGTCCACTCCGTCGGCAGAAGTTGACCTTGTCGACTGAGCAGATCTGCACGGACGTTTTCTACTCCTGATATGACTAGTCAGGATAGAGACGTCGTGTGCCTTCGCCCATAACAGGATCTCTTTTGCAAGGAAGAACAGGGATCGAGAGTGGGTTCCTCCCTGTTTCTTGAGGTATGCCAGGGCTGTGGTGTTGTCCGAGTTGATCTGCACCACATTGCCGGAGACTTCGTCCTGAAAGAACTGGAGCGCCAGATGAACTGCTGCCAGCTCCTTGAGGTTTATGTGCCAGGACACCTGTTCCCCTCTCCAGGTGCCTGACACTTCCTCCCCCCCCAGTGTTGCTCCCCACCCCGCGGAAGACGCGTCGGAAAACAACACTAGGTCGGGGCTCTGAAGCTTGAGGGAAAGACCCTCTGCGAGCTTCAAAGGGTCGGTCCACCATCTTAGATGTTCCTTTACCTCTTCCGATAACACCAGAATCGATTCCAAATTGTTTTGGTGCTTCCAATTGTCCGACAGGAAGAATTGAAGAGGTCTGAGGTGCAACCTCCCTAGGGAAACAAACTTCTCCAGTGAGGAAATGGTCCCCAGCAGACTCATCCATTCCCTCACCGAGCATGATTCTTTCCCCAGAAAGGTTGACACTTTGCTTAGGCAATCTAGTTGTCGTCCCTGGGACGGAAAAGCCCGAAAAGCCACTGAGTCCATCTGAATCCCCAGATAGACTAAAGACTGAGAAGGGGTCAGATGTGACTTCTCGAGGTTCACCAGAAGCCCCAGGGACTTCGTTAACGACAAGGTCGTGTGAAGGTCCTCCAGACACCGGTCTTTCGAGGAGGCTCGTACGAGCCAGTCGTCTAGGTAGAGAGATCCTGACTTTGGAAAGATGAAGCCACCTCGCAATGTTCTTCATCAGTAGGGTGAATACCATCGGAGCAGTGCTGAGTCCGAAGCAGAGAGCCCTGAATTGAAACACTTTTCCTTTCAGGACAAACCGCAGGTATTTCCTGGACTGGGGGTGGATGGGGACGTGGAAATACGCGTCCTGGAGATCTAGTGAAGCCATCCAATCCCCCGGTCTTAAGGCTCCCATCACTGACTGAGGTGTCTCCATCTTGAACCTCTGCTGACAAAGAGGTTCAGGTTGCTGACATCGAGTACCGGTCGCCATTCCCCCGACTGCTTTGGCACCAGGAACAGTCTGTTGTAAAATCCGGGGGAATTCAGGTCGGAGACCTGTTCTACGGCGTGTTTCACAATCATCTGATCTAGCAGATCGTAAAGCACTTGTTGCTTTTCTCCCTGATAAGAAGGTGACATGTCCCTGGGTGTCGTAGACAGCAGGGGTGGTTTCAGGAACGGGATCCGGTAACCCTTCTTTAAGATGTCCAAGGACCATTTGTCCGCACCTCTCTCTCCCAGGCTTGCGCAAAAAGCTGAAGCTGGCTCCAACCGGTGACTGAAGGACTTCTGTTTCACTTCTTGTTCTTGGCAAGCGCAGTGGCTCTGCCTCTGGAAGTGCCTCTTCCTCGAGGGGCTGGTCTCGAGGAAGAACTACCTCGAAAGGGCTTCGATTTCTTGAGAATCGAAACTCCCGAGGACGAAGGAACCGCAGGTCTCCTTGAAGATTGTGCGAGGAGATCTTGCGTGGCCTTCTCCTGTAGGCTGGTAGCAATGTCTTTTACCATAGCCTGGGGGAAGAGATGATCCGAAAAAGGAGCGAAGAGCAAATCTGCCTTTTGTGACGGAGAGACAGATTTAGCTGTAAAATTGCAAAACAGGGATCTCTTCTTCAAGAGCCCTGTGCAAAAGTGAGCTGTAAGCTCCTCCGAACCATCTCTGACGGCCTTGTCCATACACGACATTACGCTGGACAGCTCCCCCAGACTAATCAAGTCAGAACTCCTAGACTTGGCATCCAGAACTCCCAGACACCAATCTAGAAAGTTAAAGACCTCTAATGTCCGAAAGAGGCCTTTAAGGTGGTGGTCCATTTCCGTAGTAGACCAGGAAACTTTCGAAGAGGACAGGTGAGACCTCCTCGAGGCATCCACAATGCTTGCGAAGTCTCCTTGAGCTGACGAGGGAAGTCTAATACCTACGTCTTCTCCCGTCTCGTACCAAATGCCAGCTTTCCCACTAAGTCTCGAAGGTGGCAGGGCAAAAGAAGTCTTTCCCTGAGACTTCCTTTTCTCCATCCAGTCATGGACTTTACGAAGAGCCCTCTTAGTTGAAAGGGACTTCTTCATTCTGACAAATGCCGAGACCTTGTTGATCTTGGAAGAAGAAAGTTGCGAGGGAGGAGAGCGAGGAGCTTCCGGATGAAACGCATCTCCAAACTCCGATTGAAGAAGGCGGGTCAATACCTGGTAGTCAGAAGAGACTGCCGCCAAAGGTTTCTCATCATCAACTTCAACCGAAGCATCGCTAACCTCTGCTTCCGACACAGGTGAAGTCGGAGGAAGTAAGGCTGAACTAAGACTATCTGGTCTAAGTTTCCAAGAGGAGCGTTGCTGTGAAGTGGAAGGCAAAGCTGACTCCTTAATAGAAACTCCGGTTGTCTCTCTAAGACCCAAAGTAACTTGCAAAGTCTCATCAAAAACAGGTGGGTGACGACGAAAATCCACATCCTCGTCCACCCGAGCGTCCGCTGGCGCACACCTGGCGTCCACTGGCGCACGCCTGGCTGCTACTAGCGCGGGATTGGCGTCCACTCGCGCGCTGCTGGCGTCCGCTGGCGCACGCTTGGCGTCCACTGGCGTGCGTATGACGTTCACTAAAGCGCGCTTAACATCTCGCGCGCGCTCTGCTTCCGCCAGTGCACTCTTAGATGCCACTGGCGCTCGCTTGGCTTCCGACCGAGCGTCAAGATGCTGAACTTGCACAGAAGCGTCCACACAAATATCGAGCTCTCGCACCGCAAGTTTACGAGCGGGTAATACCGCTTCATGCGCAGAGCGAGTAAAATCCTCTTCACGTCCTCTAGAGAGCCGCTGGGGAGTCGCACGAACTCTAGCAGGCGAAGAAAGTGGAGAGATAGACGAGCGAGGAGAAGGAGAGGGAGACCTTCTAGATCTCTTCACAGGAAGACGGTCATCCTTTCTCCTGGGACGTGGTTGCGTCCCTCTCTTACAAAGAGCATCAGCAAGTTGTTGCTGCAAAGAGCGCAGAATCTTCTCAGTAGGAGAGGATTCCTTGTCAGGTGACGGGCTGATCCTGTGAGAAGGCGAGGGGCGAGAAGACGCCTTCTTCCTTCTCCCAGGAACTGCCGTTGAACGCGCTCGGGAGCGACTGGGGCGCTCAACAAAGTCATCATCCGATGACTCCTTACGTTTCTTCTGTGGCGGGAAGGCTGCGAACATACTCTCAGGCGAAGATCGCCGCTCGAGAGCAAAAACTGGACGTGAAGCGTCACGATCACCAACGCTCCTTTTCAGCGGGCGTGAAACAGACTGAGAGCTCCACACCTTGTGCGGGGAGGAAGCCTCTGAAGAAGAGAAGCACTCTTTCAGGAGACGTGCACGCGCACGCTCCTTGGCAGTCTGGGTAGCGTCAACAGATACTGCCGAAGGCACGTCAGATCGGTGGGCGTTCCCCGTAACCCTCCTGCGGCTTTCGACATGCCCTCTCCCTGAAACCTGGGAGTCCGGCAGCGGTCTAGGCCTAGAGGCGAAATGGGGCCGATCTGACGCACCCTCCACAAACGAAGGAGCACTGTCACTGCACTTTGCACCTTCACTTTTGCCTTCTAAGGCGAGCACTTTGGATTCTAAATTACGAATCGACTCTAAGATAAGCGTAAGGGTATTACCCTCCACAGACACTGTTTCAGGGCCCGAAGGCAACACTACAGGGTTAGGAGTAGTCATTAAAGGAGGGTTAGTAGGAGAAACATGAACTTCCTGACGTTTACCTGAAACGCTCCTGGAGGAAGACCTCCTTAACCTATCCCGTTCAAGCTTACGAAGATAGGACTCATACGCTCTCCATCCAGAATCAGAAAGACACTCACATTCCTTGCAGCGACTTTCATACATACAATCATGCTCCCTGCAACTCTTACACAAAGTATGAGGGTCTACTGATGCTTTCAGTAGCCTACCTCGACAATCACTCTTGGTACAAAACCTGGCGCTAGCCGAACTAGAACCAGACATCTTATTTAAAGAGAAATCAAGCCAAAATCAATCAAATCCACAATTAACGTGTGCCTAGCCACCGATCCAAAAGTCAAGATACCAAAAAATCAAAAAGGGGTACTTATAGTAGCCAAGTTTCCTAAATTCAAGACGGAGGTGCTGAAAACTGTGTTTACAACACCGGCGACAGAAAAATTATGAATAGAAAATGGGAATGGTTCCTGATACCCGCCTCCCAGCGGCGGGAATGGGTACTAACCACCTGATTCCCACTACGTGTGTCGTAAGTTTTTTAATTTCTGTCGGACTTCGGAAAATACAGCTATATATATATCTGACAGGTAAGTTTCATGAAAAAAAAGCAGTTTCTCATCTGCTACAGGTGACCAATTTGCATTCGCTGCAAAACTGTAACATATTTTAGTTGCACATGCCCATATTCATTCAAGTTGAAAAAGATGAGACTTCCCAGTACAGATCAACTACGAGGGAAGTAAGCATAATAATTAAAACTACAGTAGTATTCAGCTATACAGAATTCCCAGTAGAAAAGCCTGAATTGTCATGTGACCAGACCTTCATTCATCCAAATAAACTACACCGCAATTTGACAAAGTTCATTCAATAAAAAGAGCCTTATGATCAAATATTTCTGATGTGGTAAAAGGCATACATGCTAACACCACTGCTTACATTTCCTTGGGTGCTTTAGATCAATTTGAAGTAAAATATTGTAAATTATATTTAATGTATGTAAACCAGAAAGTGCTGTGGGACTCAAAGGTAAAGGGGTCTCTTGCCACATAGTCATCAAACTACTTTCATGAATGTCTCGGTCTCCTTTTCACCACTCATTTACAAACAACAGACAAATACTTAAGGTTAGCCCTATGAGGGCTCACAATTGTAAATCAGTGGGTTCACTGAAAAGCCTGGAAACTAACTAATACTAACTTCAAGGTCTTCAAAGAAAAATATAAATGACGATGTTCATTCGATGTCTAAAAAACTGTCAGACAAGTTTCACAAGTAAGTCAACAAACATAAGGAACATAAAACTGTAAGGCTGCTTGTTTGACAGATATTCACCCAAATAATAACAAACAAATGTACAGCAAGACATTATTACAGTATTATATAGGAGCACTCGACTACAAGACCCTTATTCTAAGAAATATATATACTACAGTACTATAAACTTGAGTCACACAACAGCTGTGTTGATAGACAACTAAAATGACCTGTTCTTATTTTACCACATGAAATCTGTATATACTGAGATAGAAGCTGTATGCCCAGTAATAAGAACTGCAGTTATCATGTCTAGACAATTTTAAAATTCTTAGAAAAAAAAGTTAATCCAGCACAACCTCAGGCTATTAATATAAATAATATCCCTCTCCTAAATGATTTTGCTATATTGATTGTTATATTTGAAGGCACCTTAAAGAGAAAACTTCTAACCAGATTGGAAACATGAACCCAAAAGAAAATGGTAGCAATGAAGTCCCAATAGAAATTATTGCAACCCACTTACCTAACCTCCCACCACCATGCGTAGCCTGTGAGAAAATACATTTCATGGAGACACAGTCAATGAAGGGGAAAGGAGACAAACTGAATGAACTAACCTAACTTTCTACAGGGTCTTTGACCCTGGGCCCATATTACAAGTTTCACATAAAAATGCATCCCACCTGTAGCCTCCCGTTAAAAAACAGGTCCAGACTGAAAATATGCCATACCTACTCTACAAGCTTAGGCTAAACTGTATATTTGCCACTAAACACAACCTACTCCACTTAGGTCAATTTGCAAAATGTCTGAGTTTCAAAAGTGAATCACATCTTGACACTCTGGATTTGATATTTGCTTTCCACCAACATGATAATGGATAAATTAGTCTTTTAATTAAAAGATAGAAAATTAAAATTTTGTAATCCACTGTGATTTTCTTAAAACTAATTTATTTTTGGAAGACTGTTGGTAATTTCTTACTCTGAAACTCAGATGTATACGTGATATCCTTAACCCATGCAGTGTAGAACTAAAAAATAGCCTTTTTAACACACAAAATATCTAATTAAGTAGTTCTCTTGATAATCCTGTCCAAATCAAGAAAAAAGTGTTTTTCATATACCATTTCAGCACTTATAAACATTATTGCCTACAGACAAAAGGTTATGACACTACAGTAAACGACAAGTGGCTGTATCCAAAGGTCTACTTTTCAAACTATGGTTCATAAGATGAATTGAAGAGTCCTTTATGAGCCAGTGTGATATAGGGGTTAAGGTTTAAATCAAGATACAATAGTTTACTCAGGATAGAGGCTACACAGATCATAGTAGTATGGCGGGAGGTCAGACAAGATGGCACACTGCCCCAGGTAAGATTAGGTTAGATATGGATATACGTATCCCTTTTAACCGACATTTTACTCTCTTTTAAGGAGAATGTCTCTGAGAAAAGACATATTTCTCCAACTCATATTAGAAGTTAATTTATCCCCTGCTGTTGGTGGTAACGACGAGGGTTTTTTTTTATAGTTTACAAATATACAAAAACCCAGTATATCTCTCCCATGCAGCTCCCCTACAAAAGGTGTAGGATAAGCAAACCCTTCATGCTCTTTATGATAAATTAGTCACATTACTCAACAAGTCACTATAAATAAATATAAAACATAATTTTTGCTACTTGCTCCATTCTGAGGTCTCCTTAATACTATATGCTCAATGGAAAAATCATACCATTATTCAGAGGACATTAGTCACCAAGATATTCACTAATAAATGCTGTTACCCGGCTGCACTTTTTCTAAGTTCCGTTAATGCGGGATTTTGGACTCAGGCTCTGCTTGACAAACTGGTTTCACTTCTTAGTCATGGTTCCTTCGGTGCAGATGCCTAACTTGTTTCTTGGGTTAATTCAGCCGATATGACTTCTTTTTTTGTTTTTACTAAATGTTTTTGACAGTCATTTCAGTAAAGTAATAAATCAATAGTTAAAGCGACACCTCACACTAGGTCAGTAAGGATCCTTGCCTACAACTGGTCAGGTAAACACCCAATACCCTAGATTACGATAAATAGGTATATCCTAAATATACTACCCTTTATTATAGCCTAGATACAATACGTCCTAAATCTACCCATGTTTCTCACTATGGGCCCCATAATTGTAGGATATAAGGGGGGGTGGGTTCCAGTATCTCCAAAACTAAAAATTGCTACCAAAATGAATGTCAGAAATATTCAAAACACAATAAAACATAGGAAAATCATATTTTCAATTCTGAAATACACTTAGGCCTACAGTTTAAAACAAAAATTTACCACAATTTTAACCAATTGTTTAGGGCCAAAGGGAGCCAAACCACCTGACCTGGTATAAAACCGCTATCTCACACAGCTTAAGCAAGGATGCAGCCTGCCACGGCTTCAACCACAGGTTGGGGAGGGGCTCCATGAGGGGCAAAACCCCACCCTTGGAGAATAGCAGAGTTGTGTTGTTTCAGGGAAGGTTAATTGGGTCGAGTTACTGTGAGTTATGATTACAGACATAAACCATAGTACTGTTGTTTTGGATGAGTGTTTTTCGGCATACCTTACTTTAACCTTGCTGCTCAGGCTAGTAGTATCCAAAGACCCCATTTCCCAAGTACATACCCACTTCCCCCTCCATGATAGACATACCCAGGTCTAGGGTTAAGTACGGTTGGAAATTTGAACCATGGTTTATCTTGTATTTCGCGTGATTTTTATTCCTTGAAATGAAATTGCTGCAAAATTGTTTTCTTTGCCATTTATCGAACCTTAAAAACCCACATCCCCATAACCAATTTTACTTGGTGGTGTTCCTTTTTGGGGGGTATTCCTTTTTTGGGGAGGGGTCCATTTTTACCGAGGTGGAAAAAGTTATAAACCATGATTTTCATTCCTTCTGGAATACCAGTTGATGGCAAACTTACTAACGTAATTGACCCCTAGATCATAACAGTTTCTTGCAAATATTCCAGAAAATTAAACGTAATACCCTGAAATCATTCCGGTTTCATGGAAATATTCCAGAAAATAATACTTAATACCCTTAAATCATTCCAGTTTCATGGAAAATATTTCAGAAACAATCAGACCCAGAAAGGTCACGATAAATACACGAGATTCCAGCCACCCTAAAAATAGCCTGGTGATAATTACTCTGCGAATATATATCGGTTAAGTATATCGAATAAGGGCAGGTGCTATTAAAATATGGCTTGAGGAAGCCCCTAAGTAGCATGACAGCCCAAATGACGACAAGTATTCAGGGGGACAATTATTAACGTTCACCCTAAAACGGGCGAAATCAACATTTCGGTTCCTCGTCTCTTAATCGGGAGATCGACAACAATCCCTGAGGAGTTTAAAACGTTTGTTTTTTCTTTTCCTTTTTTACGAGCTGTCAATTAATCTTTCCAGAACGTAATAGAAGAAGTAAACGTTAAAAAGACCAGACATGACATGTAAGACGAGACGGCGTCGCTAAAAAAAACTGGTAAAAAAATGATAATAAAATTCTTCGTCAGCGAAGGGTTCGTCGTCGTCGCTCGCAGCAGATTATTGAAAAGGGACGTCTTTCCCAAATCAATACGCCCCCAACCATAGACTGAATGACAGCTGCACTGTCACATACTTACGTTAGAGTGTCTGCAGCGCGATCATTCTCTCCCTCTAAGGACCAACATGTTAAATTATCCTGTACGTTTCGACGGGGTAGGGTTGGGGGTCTGCCTTTCGCCCCATCGAATGAACGCAGGTGATCATAACAACGTCTGCAGTGACACTGAGATCGAACTTCTGTTTTCTGCTACACGACCGATCAAATTAAAGTCTATCGTGTAGACATGTCGTCTGAATATTTGGGAAACAATGATAAAACTTCGTCTTATAAAACTAAATTCACATTAAAATAGTCTTTTAACACCTAAAACGTAAAGTCTATTTTCTATTTATTTCGTCAAATGGTAAGTATATCGATACTTTACTGATCCCGCAGTTTCGAAATCCTCCCAGTCTAGCAGACGAAACTAATTGAAAATGCTTATTGGGCGTGTTTTCCTCGTGACATAAATAATATTTTGAAGATGAAATTCTTTCAGATCACGTCTCTGCGTCTCCTTTAGGAGGTATTGGGTATTTTGACAATATACAGTCCTGTTAATTCAAAAGACGTATTTCGCGGGTTAGCAGACGAAACTAAGGCAGACGCTCTATTGGCAGACGGTTTTACAATTTCATTGCATCTGCATCATAATTAAGGCTTTTGTTTTTAATTTTAATAAAGCATCTCAAATGGACTATAATAATGCCCAGTACTGGCCATTTATAGACGGCTATGTTGTGTGAGATTATCCCATTAGCCCCCAACAAAACCACGAAGAAGAAACTATACCAAACAATCAATAATAACCAGTTGATTACTTTCATTTCCACTTTAACTGCTGTTTACATTTTAAGACTGATTTGCCTCATCTATTACAGCTTCTAAGATCATTGGTCCCTCATTATCTCCCCCATGTAAGAGAGCATACTACCAGGTGAGTATAAATG
Source organism: Macrobrachium nipponense (assembly GCF_015104395.2). Lineage (NCBI taxonomy): Eukaryota > Metazoa > Arthropoda > Malacostraca > Decapoda > Palaemonidae > Macrobrachium > Macrobrachium nipponense. The sequence goes on along the minus strand of NC_087214.1, from coordinate 62,973,547 downwards.
AATTACTAAAACAAGATTACCAATGTATAAAAGCTAGCATCACCCAAACTTTCCCATAAACATCGTTAAGAAATTACTTGAAGCAATATGTCACTGGAATTCAGAATCTTAGTGAAAATTGTTAGTTTTGTAGAATGTAGGTGCGGACCGCATACACAACATGAATAAGAATTCTTTTATATTAATTCACAAATACATCTGTAAATCAACTACTTCCATTCTTCCACTATCTATATTAGTAGCCACTGGTCCATCTTTCTGTTTCCATTTTATAACCATACTATTGACTGCATTTATTCTCTGTTTTCGTTTTTTCATGATTGAATATAGAATTTATGCAAAATACATAGCGTTGGGACCTATGAGGTCATTCAGCGCTGAAAAGGAAATTGAGAGTAGAAAGGTTTGAAAGGTGTAACAGGAGGAAAACCTCACACTTGCACTATGAAACAATTGTTAAGGGATGGTGGATAGCAAGATGGAAGAGAGACAATATGAATGGACACACAGTAAAAGGGATGAAGGGTTTGCTACTAAGGGCCAAAGGGATGCCGCAAAGAACCTTGAGATAATGCCTAGAGTGCGTCACATGAGGTGCACTGACGTCACTACCCACTTACAGGAACTTTTCACTATATTCCACATCAGTGCAGTATCACCCATAAACATCAATTATTTCACACTCAATAACCAAATCTATTATTCCACAACCAGCATACATTAACTGTCCTTGCTCTGATCTCTTGTATTACTCCATTCTCCATTCATAAAGATTTTAAATAGTCAAGAAAACACAAGATACCATTCTCTCAGACTCCCTTTTACACCAAACTGATCAATTTGCTACATCTGTAAAGTATGCTAAAAGACCCTTCCATTCTATTGCAAAAATGTATTCACCCTCAAAAAAACCCAGTCTTCAATCATACTATAATGGGCGTAATGTCTGTCTGCTGTCTGTCTGTCACGGCCAAACGGCTGGTCAGATGGGCGTGAAACTTGGCAGGGTTATGGTAGGGACCCCTAAGATGGTTTGTAATGGGGTTTCATCCAACCTAACCCCCTCCTTTATAGAAGATGAAAATTATCATCAATATCCGCAAGATTTTTTGAATAACTTAAATCCATCGGGACTGCCAGTGCACAAAATAATGTTGAAGAAGTACTGCGCGGTAAGGTTGCTTCGGAATTTCGATCCTGCCAATGGACATAATAAAAAGGAAACTGACAAGTTCCTACTTTCTACTCTTTTTTGGAAGACACAGAATCATAAGAGCATTTATTAGTAGCCATAACACGCTGACATACAAGTTGCGTCTTTGCAGTAACATAATGAAAAGAAAGATACTTTATTATTCGTATCACCGTGCAAAGTAATTGACAAAGAAACGAACCAATCAAGATCCCTGTTCCGTTAAATGAAAGTCACTGACAAGAGAGAGAGAGAGAGAGAGAGAGAGAGAGAGAGAGAGAGCCATTTAACGACATTAATGCACTACAATTTCATAATTTTATCTTGCTATCAAAAAAAGTGAGAGAGAAAGAGAGAGGAGATAATTTGTGATTTGAGGGCTAAGTAATCTGATAATCCCTTCACTGTCTTCATTACTTGACTTACATTGAGAGAGAGAGAGAGAGAGAGAGAGAGAGAGAGAGAGAGAGAGAGAGAGAGAGAGAATCATTAAAAGAGGGTAAACAATAATGAATACGAACTTCTTTACATTCATTGATCGTCCCTTCACTTACTTTAAGAGAGAGAGAGAGAGAGAGAGAATATCATTAAAAGAGGGGAAACAACAATGAATAAGAATTTCTCTGCGTTCAGTGATCGTCCCTTGAATTACATTACGAGAGAGAGAGAGAGAGAGAGAGAGAGAGAGAGAGAGAGAGAGAGAGAGAGAGAGAGAGAGAGTATTCGTGTAATTGCCCTTATTTTAATATTGCTGAACAAATAGTACATATAAATTTTTCACTTCTGCACCCGTATTTTATCACCCATCGTAGATGGGTAAGTTTGCTAGTAGAATGAATTGGCGCTAAAGCCTGAACACTGGGGAATCCTTTGAAATGTTTAATTTAAGTTACCAGAATGAGAGGATCGTCACTTGCTCTCTCAACCCTCTCTTAAATTATCATTGCCATAATAACACAAAAAAACGTTGGCATTACAAGATCTCAGGGGTAATAAACATAAGAGCAGTAAGGAGCACTGTTTATTCAGTTTCAACCAATTAAAAATTATAACCATAATAGTACTACAAAACTATCGTCTAGTTTTTACTATGTATATAAAATTCTTACCTTAATTGCATTGATTTAGTTGTATAATATGAAGGCACTATATTAACAATGAATATAAGCATAAATCTCAAGCTGCTCAATGCCTCTGTAATTGTAAAAGGACAAAGTAGATGCCTCTGATTTCAATCAAGTACTACTTAATTGGAATAGTACTTTCTTTTGTGCTACCAAACACCAGTTTCTTCTGCAAAACCATATCCAGTTTAATGCTATATCTTAAGTAGCTTATGCCTGGATGCATAGTAACAAATTAAAAACTATTTATGTTATCTATTAGGTGACAGCAAGACTCAATTTATGAAGTGTTGATTTTTCTCGAGATTTTGACTAAGCACTAAACAAGAGCATTAACAGCCTTCAAGAAATACAGTTACATTCTTGGGAAACACTTTTCTTACTCACAAATGAAAGTTTATAAGATAAACAAAGAAGATAACAAAGAATCTGAAAACACATATTATATTACCTGTATAGAAAACTGCTAAAAAGGGTTGAAGAGATGCTACATAGAACCTTAAGAACTCCTGTTAGTGAGCCTTGGTTTATCTACATTTACTGGATATAAAGATTTCCATAAGGTAATAGCTTTGTCCTTTGCATGAATACGTACAAGCTTACTTCAAACACATAGAAGAGGCAGGTCCTAGCAGGTCTTGGACCTGCCATGTCTGAGCTAACAAATGAAAAAAGTCCCTGAAAAGTTCATACTGCTAAAATATAGCTCAAAATATCTAAAAATATAGCTCAAAATATCTAAAAATATATAGCACCAGTTTATTTTTGTATGGCTATTTGAAGCCATCATTGTGGTAATTAAATTGATGAAGTCTTCTATCTGTGATCTTCCTAAAAATGCTCGAGTAAATTACATATATTTACAAATGAAGATTTCTAAAGCCTGAACACTGGGAAATCCTTTGAACTATTCTCTAGTGTTTCCTGTTGTCGGCAGATTTGCAGGCATTTTGCAACAACCTGCAACAGAAAATGTTAGGTTCTAAATGTGAGATGTCCTATTCAATTTAAATTTGCTACTGGTCATTTTACATTATTAAACATTATTTCAGCACACATTCACAACGAATTTCATCAGCCTTATTTCATGTTCAAAAAGTATCCAACCTTCAATAATAAAAAATACTCATATTCAGATAGAGCAATCTTACACTGATCTCTTTGAAGTACGTAGTCCCTTTGTGGTACCACACACTTCTCCCAGTGGTTCTACCATTGTTGGAAGTAGCGCTGTAACATCTCTTTTGAGATGGTGCACAGCTGGTACCATCGCATTCAGCACGATGTCTTCTCCATACTGAAATCTGGTTTGTTTCAGGGGCATATTCAGCTTGGGAAAAAGCCAGAAGTCACACAGAGCCATGTCAGGAGAGTAGGGAGCCTGATGAAGCACAAGTGTGTGGCCAGGAAACTATCAAATGTGAAGAATCGGCGGGTGCATTATCGAGATGGAGCTGCCAAATTCTTGAGAGAGAGCGCAAATAAAAAGTTCTGAGAAAAGCTGTGCAATTAAAGTTTGTGGGTGTGGCCTCTGGTTTTTTCCCAAGCTGAAAATCCCTCTTAAAGGAACCAGATTTCAGTCCGGAGAAGACATCATGCATTAATGTGACTGTCCAGCTGTGCGGCATCTCAAGAGAGGATGTTCCAGCTCTGCTTCCGACAGTGGTAGAACCGATGGGAGAAGTGTTGTGGCAGGAGATTCGTGATTAGATTATTATATCTGAATATGAGTAATACATATTTTTTATCAATAAAGGTCGGATACTTTTTGAACACACCTTGTAAATAAAATACTTCATATTTCAGAATATTGTGGTAATATATACTTCAGAGAAAGGATCAAATATGTCAAAAACAAATCAATGGCAAACAGTACAATCCAGTTCTTAAGTCTACTTTGTTCGTATACACTACTCCATTTCTTCAAAATGCCACACTAACCTTCCTTGTATCTGACGGAACAATGATCCCATCTATGAGAGACTCTGCTGCCATGTAAAATGAACTTCCAACGGGAAAACTAAATGCCGAGAGAGATCTGGGTTTCTTTTTGTCCTAAAAAATGAAAAACACTAAGTGATAGCTTAAATACAATGCTTAATTACTGAATTAACGACACTGAATGGATTAACATACAAGAATTCATGTACATATACCTAAAAATTACAAGCAAATCCTTCCATAAAGTGATAGGAAGTTTTTTGCAGTAAACATGTGTATAAATGTATTTACACTTTACCTTGATGCAAGAATGAATGGCCATCTCCCATCACTGAACTGAACAATCTGCAGATACTTGTCATGAAAGTATGGATGCAAGATGTTCAATGAGATAAATTTGCTACATTAAAATACAGTTGTACCCTTTCCAGTTTAAGTAGAAAATAAAAATGGAAAAAGGAGAAGTAATCAATAAAAGCTGATGATTACTAAATTTATGCTCCCTTGAATCGGGAGATAAAAACCCTGAAAAAATTTGATCACTCATTTCTTCATTACTTGTTCAATTTAATTAAATATAGTATAGAATTTAGGCCAAAGGCCAAGCATAGGGACCTATGATGTCATTCAGAGCTGAAAAGGAAATTGAGAGTAGGTAGGTCTGAAAGATATAACAGGAAGAAAACCTCACAGTTGCACTATGAAATATTTGTTAAGAGAGGCTGGATACCGAGATGGAAGAAAGGTAATATAAATGGAAGTAAGGTCAAAGGAATGAAAGGGGTTGCAGCTAGGGACTTAAGGGTCACTGCAAAGTACCTTTAGTAATGCCTACAGGGTCCTTATTACTTGTGTAAAATATCACACATGCAGAAAAAGTTGAACATTTTACTGACTTATTATCAACAATACCATTGTATTAGTGGATAGCTCACCTTTCCACCTGCACTTGGAGCTTCTAATGGCTTTGCAGGAGCAGGCACACAAGGTGGGTTTAAAGTGTGAGTCACTGTAGTCCCTGGCCATGAAAAAATGAAGTTTGGAGAAAATGATGGGCCACACTGAAAAAGAAAGAATCAAAAGCTATACATATAAGGAAAATTTACATAGAAGTACGTACAATAACTTACATATCTGTTATCAATAATGTCTACAAATGTTATAATTCTGTTCACTCTATCTTACCAGAGCAAAATACAACAAATTTTTAACCAATTTGTATTTTTCATAGCTATCAAACCCTCAATCTTAACAATAGGATAATCTTCTTGTGCCAGCTGGAAGCCAGTTAAAAACAATCAAAGATTGTAAAGTAAGCAATCTGTGGCATCTGGCAACTCATGTATCAATGGCTACTACAGTATTATACTATATTAAATGACATTATCTGACATGCATAAGCATCACTATGCAATCCAAGCAAATCATGATAGTATATAAAAATATACCTCCACCAGAGCATTTACAGAAATTAACTTCCACAGCAAAACTTTCTTAAGATTACATTTTGAAATCAGTTTGCAAATCATATAAAAATCCATTGCGAGTATGAGCATTTACAGCACAAAACCAAATACAGGCAGTCCCCGGGTTCCGACGGCGAGGTTACGACGCTTGTCAATAGACGTTATTTCCAGGTTACGACGCCTACGCTCATCTGAGAGATGAAATATGACACCAAAAATTATATTGTTATGATACAATAAAGTTTGTTCATACTTACCTGGCAGATATATATATAGCTGTATTTTCTGAAGTCCGACAGAATTTTAAAAACTTCCGACACACGCAGTGGTCGGCCAGGTGGTTAGTACCCATTCCCGCCGCTGGGAGGCGGGTATCAGGAACCATTCCCATTTTCTATTCATAATTTTTATTTCCACTGTCCCCTGAGGGGAGGTGGGTGGGTACTTGATTATATATATCTGCCAGGTAAGTATGAACAAACTTTATTGTATCATAACAATATCATTTTGTTCATGAAACTTACCTGTCAGATATATATATAGCTGAATCCCACCTTTGGAGGTGGGAAGGGACAGAATAGAAGGATTTTGGGAAACAAATGCATGCAGATGATTTACATCTTGGTTCCACCTGTTAGCATAGCTGGCTTCGTGGTTACTGCTACGTAAGTCTGCTTGTGCTACTAGAGTTGCCAGCGAGGTAGAGACCTATATAGCTGGTGCACTCCAGATGATCTGTCAACAGGGGCGAGACCACGACGTGACTAGACCATATTGACCATACCATGAGGGCTAAGAAGAAATTAAAATATTAAATATAATTTAATAAAAGAAACTATATATTATATAATATATATATATTGAATATATACTACTATATTATAATATATATATATATGTATATATAGTATTATATATATGTATATTGTATATGATATGTATACTGTTATATTGTATTATGGTTATATGTTATATGTATATGTATTATATATAGTATATTAATTATATTGTTTATAAAATATATAGTTAAGTATTATATATATATCTATATATGTATATGTATATGTATAATGTAATTGTATAGGATATGTTATATGTATATATATATATATAGTATATATATTATGTGATATATATAGTCTATCTATATAATATAAATATATATATATATATATATATATATATCACCACCTGACCAACCTAGCCAAAGTTAAGGTGTTTTAACTAAGGCTTAAGAGTTAAGAAGTCGCCGTTGTCGGCGACTCAACAACTAAATTAAGAGCTCTTCCTAACCATTTTCTACAGGATAGGATGAGTGGTACTTCTTGCCCCCAAGATTGTGTCTGCAGACACGTATGGCCCTAGCGAGCAGCAGATCTCATATGCCATCTTCACATCTCGCAGGGAGTGTGAAGTGAACACAGAGTTGCTTCGCTAAAACATGGTACTCAGGATGTTGCTGAGTGCCATGCTCTGTTGAAATGCTTCCGAGGCTGCGCCCTCACCTCGTGAGCATTCAGATAAAAAGATTTCAAATCTTTGTGCAAACACAATGAGGGAGCATTTTTGAAAGAACTCCTTTACACTAAAGCCAGGGTGTTCTTCGATATGGGCAAGTCTGGTCTTTTTCGGAACACTGCAGATTGCCCGAATGACTTCGACTTTCTTGAGTTTTATGTAGATAAAACTTGAGAGACCCGACAGGGCACAGGACTCTCTCTGGCTCCTGCCCACTAACTTGTGCCATCCTTGCTTCTTCCAAGCTCCTGGCCCAAGGACAAAACGGGTTTCCATTCTTAGGCCACAACGGAAGGCTTAGAGAGCACACCGCCTTGTGTTCTCTAAAGCCAAAACTTGTGACGATGGCTTAAAATTTCACTAACCCTCTTTGTCGTATCTAGGGTGGTTAGAAGAAGGCCTTCCTGATCACATGCAAGAAGTTAACAGGTAGGAGAGGTTCGAATGCTTTGACATCAAGAACTTCAGACTACACGTCTAAGTTCCATATTGAAAGCTTCGATCTGGACATGCACAGTCAATCCGTCTGTACTAAAGTCAGGTGACCGACCAGTTGACCAGTCAGACGAATCAAGGACAGCAAGGCTGTACCCTGAAGACCATAAGGCACTATTCTTCGCTGAAGGATGAGTGTCTGGACTGCCTGGGCGATTCAATCTAAGCAAACCTTGGGGGTGTATCAACACAACCCAACGTCGTCAGCGAATCAACTCCTGACTCGAGCTTCTGGTGCCAGGAGAAAGGAGCGAGGAGCAAAAAGGCGATTCAGTCCCGAAGGAAGAATGCCTGACAGTCCAACCTGGTCTCATGTTACACGATCATCGGGGGTGTATAAACGCAACCGACTTCGTCAACAAGAAATTCAGGGCTACTATATGTCGCCTGATCTCGCACGAGTGTCTGACTCCGAGAAAACAGGTGAGACAAAAAGTAGATGGTGAGCGAGTTTCGAGATTCCACAGAACTCAAAGATCGTGAAGGCTTTGTTGTTTGACAGACGCAAATCTCTGAGCCCAAAGGCCGTCAACAACATATTTGCATATTCTTTAATAGTTGTGACTGCCAGCTTATCCCATTCTTCAGACGGAAATGGAAGACGGTAATCTTATTCCTGTCAACATCTCGATAGTCTGAACGTAGTCAGACTCAGAGCGGAGAGGTTATAAGTACCTTTCGAGTTAGAGTAGACCGACTCTCTCGGAAAAGGTCCTTGGAAAGTGAACTAGGAAGTATGTGACCTCTGTGAATCCAGGATCCTGAAGGCCAACATGGGGCGATCAGCGTCATTGTCGCTCCCTGTGACGTCATAAACCCTCTTATTACATTTCCTAAGCGATTGAAAAAGGGGAAAAGAGACTAAACATCCATCCCCGTTCAATATCATAGGATGGCGTTTAATGGTACCGATCCCGGATCGAGAATAAGGGAGCAGAGAAGAAGAAGCCTCTTCGTCCTCAACATATCGAAGAGAAGAATGAAAGGGCGTCCCTAAAGTCTACACAACTCTCAACTTACTTCTAAAGAAAGATTCCACTCGGAAGTGAATAGTTGCTGCCGTCGATTGAGACGATTCGTACGGACTTTTGCAATCCTGTAACGAACCTGTAGAGGATCGTTACATTCTACGCCTGTTGTTATACTAATAGGCTCTTTCTCGTAAACTCGAACAAGGACCGAGAGAAGATACTTCTTAAGATATGAGAGAGCTGTGGAATATCAGAGTTGATCTGGACCACTGGTTCCCAAAAACTCGTTTCGAGGACTGGAGGGACTACCGAATCACTTTTACTTCTTTCAGATTAAGATCCAGGACATCTGAAACCCTATCCAGATGTCCGGCACCTTCTTTCTATCACCTCAGGTGATAGACGCACTGAGAGATGTTCAGAATCATTCCTAGATCTTGAATAATATTTCAGTTTCCCGGTAGGAAAAAACTGTGGTCTGAATTGCAGTCTATTCGGGGAAATAAACTTCTTCAGGAAGGAAATGGTCCCCAGCAAGCTCATCCATTCCCTCCCCGAGTATGCTTACTTCCCTAATAAGGCTGCGCTTTGCCTAAGCAGGAGAGCAAATAAAAGTGCAATGTTGCGGTAGACTCGTAGTTCCATAACGTGCGGTAACGAGCACCAAAAGGATTAAGAGATAACTCTGTTGAACATAGTAAGGCAAAACGAATGCAACGTTTATTCATTTACGTAAGAAATCCCCTCAATCTTAGGCTAAAGTCCGTGATTGTAGGACAGAGATACAGTTAGTCAGTCAATCCCGCAGGAGAGACGTAACCGTCAGCACAGAGATACGGTTAGTCAGTCAATCCCGCAGGAGAGAGAGACGTAACCTACAGCGCATGACAGCGCACGATCTGCTACTGGCTCGGTTGGACTGGAGGACAGACACAGCGTGACAGCAGCAGCCAGCAGCTTACGAACGTCGTCTCTTAACTTTATGTCTGGGTTGCCAGCTACCCTATTCTACGAAGAAATAGGTCCGTTATTTTTTGAGCAGAAAGACTCTCAAGCTGGTATATTTAAGCAAAATAGAAAACGCTAAATATATAGATGCGTTTGTGTCATCAGAACACTACCATACAACGGTAAAAGATAAATCGGAAACTCCTGGAAGGCTGCAGGGAGTAACGATTAAATGTCCTTAAAATAGACAATAGACCTCTCGGTTGCCATCCGAAGAGGTAACTACAGCAAGCGTATATGACTTGAACCAACCAGAAGAAAATAACGCAAGGCAAAATATGAAATTATATCACAATAAAGTTTTTTCATACTTACCTGGCAGACATATATATAGCTGAATTCGGAAATACAGCTACATACATATCTGACAGGCAAGTTTCATGAACAAAACTTAAGAGAATCGAAGCAGTCAGCTCAAGCTTCTTATGTTATTGGACATAAGCGTTCATTGACGTAGTCTACAAGTCTATTTCTTGTACGAGTCTGCGAATGACGAATGAGAGCTCTTCCGAATCTTGTCAATAAGAGCTTATTCGCTTACGCAATATCAAGTTAATGAGATGTTTGTCAATGAGAGGATACCCACTTACTTGACAAAACGAAAGTATATTGTCAATGGGGGAAAGTCACTGAATTGACAAAACGTAATCCAGGAAGTCGAGATTTCATTTAACTTTTTCCGATTCCCGTCTCAAACGAGGAAGGGGCAAGAATCCTGTTAAGAGACTGGGCTTACGGCAGGTAGAACGACGATGTTCAATTCGGCAGCGTAGTCCCGACTAGAAACTAACAAAATCTATCATCTGAAAAACCCTTTCAGATGGGCTAAAAAGCTTGCAAAATTATCCTGGGAAGAGGAAGAAACTCTCCAACCAGCTTCCTCTCCCGTATCACAACTAATGCCTGCTAAAGCTTAAAATTTATTGGCAGTATGGCAAAGGAAGTCCTGTCTTGCGCTTTCCTGAAGAGCGTCCTTTAGATGAGAGCCTTTGCAAGAATCCTACTGAACGTTGCCGAGAGTCCTGACGTGCAGGACATCGAGCCTTTCATAACCCGTAACTGCCTTATCGCAAAGTCTTGACTGCGGTAGTGGCAACTTAAATTTATTGGCAGAATGTCAAAGGTTGCGGTAGAGCAAACGAGATCTTCCCTTGAGCTTTCCTTAACTCCATCCACCTATGCGAAAAGCAATATTAATTGACAGAGACCTCTTGAATTCACGAAACCCGATGTCTTGCTGGGTTTCGAAGAAGAAGTTGTCTGTTCACTTTAAGCTTCCTCCGAAGCACTGCCTACTTCACATTCTTTGCAGGTGAGGTAGAAGGTATCACCGAAGGTAGAGGTAAAAATTCTTTAGGCCCAAATCTGAAACAAGAGCTTGAAGAGTTCAACAGAAACGTTCAGCCAGGCGACACACCTGGCATGCGCTGGTGCACGCTCGGCGTCCACTGGCGCGCGCTCGGCGTCCACTGGAGCGTGCTCGGCGTCCACTGGCGCGCGCGCTCGGCGTCCACTGGCGTGCGCTTGGCGTGCACCCGCGCGCGCCTGGAGTCCATCCGAGCGTCCCGGGCGTCCGCTCTCAAAAGCTTCCTGCTACTATGACTTCTTTTACGTATTTCTCGGTGGAAAGACGGACACGAGTTCAGGCGACGTTCGCCTTCTTACTTCTCACTGAAACGCATAACGAGAGAGAGGGAGAGAGGACGTGAAGCGTCCTCTTCTATAAAGCTTCTATTTAGAGGGCGCGAGTCCTTCAGAAAGCTCCAACCCCTGCACGGGGAGGACGAGAAGCAATCTTTCAGGATTCGTGCACGCGCACGCACTTTGGCAGTCTGGGGATTTTCATCAGAAACTGCCGAAGGCACGCCAGATCGGTGGGGGTTCCTTGTAACCCTCCTTAGGCTTTCGACATGCTCCCTCCCCGGGTCCTGGGAGTCAAGCAGAGGTCCCGGCCTAGAGGCGAAACGAGGCCGATCTGACGCACCCTCCACTACACAAGGGGTATCACTGCACTTCTGCACTTCACTTTTACTCTCTAAAGCAAGCACTTTCGATTCTAAGTTACGAATCGAAAGAGTATCAGAGAAAGGGCAATTCCTCTACAGACACTGCTTAGGGCCCGAAGGCAACACTGCAGGGTTAGGAGTAACAATTACAGAAGTAGCACTTCACAGCAATGAAGGAGAGCGAGCACCTCTCGTAGACATATTCATAGCCCGTAGGCCATACTACAGGGTTAGGCAAAATAAAGTCTACAGGAAGGTTAGCAGGTTCACTACCCTGACTTTTGTTACTGATTAATTGCGTACATACGAATCATACTTCTTCCTTACGGAATTAGACATGTTTACTGATTAATTGCGTACATACGAATCATACGTCTTCCTTACGGAATAGACAAAGTCTCACACTCCTTACATGACAAATCTCAACAAAGAAGCAAGACCCATACCCCTCGTACATACCAAGTGCGGATCCACCGAAGCTTTCGATGGCCACACCCTATCTTTGCAGACAACCCCGTCTGAAACTAGCCTAACTAGATTCAGATATTTTATGCAAAAATGAATCAAATTCAAATCAATTTAAGATAGCGTATGCCTAGCCACAAATCCCACAAATCCAAGTAAATAAATCAAAAGACAATTAGGATACTTAGCGGCAATGAAGTTTCCAAAATCCTAAGACGGAGGTACTGAAAACAGGTGTTTTCAGCACCGGCGACAGAAAAATTATGAATAGAAAATGGGAATGGTTCCTGATACCCGCCTCCCAGCAGCGGGAATGGGTACTAACCACCTGGCCGACCACTGCGTGTGTCGGAAGTTTTTAAAATTCTGTCGGACTTCAGAAAATACAGCTATATATATATCTGACAGGTAGCTATATATATATCTGACAGGTAAGTTTCATGAACAAAATACAAAATAATCAATATTTGAAGGTTTTTTGGTGAAAAATGCCATAAGAATGCAGTTTACATAGTTTTCAATGCACCCAAAGCATTAAAAGTAAGGTTTTCTTAGGATTTTTGACGATGTTCCGGCTTACGACGATTTTCGGCTTATGACGCGTCTCAAGAATGGAACCCCCCTCGTAACCCGGGACCGCCTGTAGTAGCACTAACCATAGTGTAATTATCATCTGCGTGACAGCTTCCGATATTAATGGTTATCTTCGGGACAGTTATGCATGAAAGAGCCCCCATCATGGCAGCCCTTCCTTTGATGGCTTGATATGATTCCTCAACAGTCAGACTTTTCACAGATGACTCGTAGGAAGGTAAGGGGCCAGAATTCTGAAATACTGGAAGGTCAATGCAAAGAATCCACAAAAGAAGACATTGTCAATTTCATCCACACTAGTAAGGTAAAAATTCTCATGGGAATGGTTCACAATAGATATAAAATACAAAATGATTTTATTAAGTAATGAGTGATTCTATAGCAGGATAAAATATAACGACTTTACACTTACAAGAATAAAGGAACAGAATACAGCCAACATAAAAGTAACATCCCACTGTACTTATGTTATTAAGAGTCATAACTACTTTAACACAGGATTCTTGTAAATGAACAATAACTTAAAATATACCAGATGTTCTAGGATTTTTATGTATTTCTGTTCCGATTAGTTCTAAAATATGCCATGAACAATATTCAGACAATTTTATCTTTAGATTTTATGTAACAAGAAAATCAACACTACATTATTCACAGAAAAATCAATAGCCATCATAACACTGACCTGGAAGAATATAACAGGTAATTTCCTTTGCTGGCATATCTGCAGGAAGTGAGATCCTTTTAATCCATCTTGGTAGGTTAAGGGACCAGCATTAGCTACCACTCCAACGCACCCCCTGAGATTGAGGATTGGAATCAGCATAACATACATACACACAATATCATTTTGGTCTTCATATAAAATACATACACAATGCAATAAGCAAGAAAAAGATGTTCAAAGGACCTCACTGCATGCTTGCTTCAAAGTACAAATTCCCTCATTAAAGTATACTTTTAAGACCACTAATTACTTCAATGGGAATATTTTCCCAGGGAAGTCTGTTCAACCTCCAAATCCATGAGGTCTTTGTTGTCTCTGCATAACCACAAAGACTGGTTCCAAGAACCTTACCATACAGGTGCAATCTACAGACAGCCAGGGTTTGTTCCAGCACACCAAAAATTCTCTCAGCACTTGGATATATTGCTATCATTTTCTTAATATCTTAATCAAATGTATTAGTACTTGCATTATACAAACACATGACATTCAAAATCCGTGAAAAAAAAAAAACAGTATATAAACATATCAGGCTAGCATATTTCCCATCCAAAACAGCATTATTTCAAATAATTGTTACCAGAAGAATAATGGTCAGCACTATATTACACAAAATTCAATCAAACTTGTTATGAATGCATAAAACTTGTTGTCTGTTTTTTTAACTTACCCCTCAATAAATGCATATCCTGTAGTAAGGTTCTTGCCATACTGCTGCTTAAATTCACGGAAACGTCCACCATCAACAACCCTTGCAATGACCGCATACAATTTATGTCTGTCAATAGCTTCAATGCCACTTAAATCTGCAATTGACAAAAGTCAAAAAATGATACAATACTATCATAAACACTTAAAACACACATAACAAACTTATGTTTCCAGTTAAAAAATGCTGTCACATACAGTCAGTATGTCACAGCATATATTCATAAACAGTGAGCCACCTGTATTCGCGTTCTCAAGATTTGCAGACTCAGCTATTCACAGGTTTCTTTATGGAACATATCTACCCTGGTTAAGGACTGGGGTTCCGTTCCCGCCGAGCCTCCGATAACCAAAAAAATGTAATTATGGTAATAAATGGAGTTTACAATGCCATAATACTAATAAACTGCTTACTGACACCAATAAACTGCTTATTGGCACCAAAAATTGCTTACCAATGCCAATAAACCATCTACTGATGCCAATAAACTGTATACCAACGCTGATAAACCACTTACTAGTGCCAAAAATCACTTACTGGTGCTGAAAATCTGGTTAACGACATTGTTAGCTGAGCACTGTAAAACCGAAACACTGTTAACCAATGCCACAGATAAATGGGGATTGTCTGTATACAGCATTGTTGGTATACTATGCATAATTCAACCCTTGAGATATGAACTAGTAGGGAATATGGGAACCTTAACAGTTTTAGTTACAAATTTTTCAAGCTTGAAGCTCTATAATACTGATTTTTGTTGAAGAATAGGATTCAAATTAAAAAAAAAATTTATTTAAACTTTTGTAAATTCACAAATTCACTAATAGTCGGGATTTTCAATAAGCACAACTTTATGTTCCATGACTGATATGGCAGAAAGTTTTGAAGTAAGACAGTCCTCATGGAAGTACCTTTACTGAACATGTGAGTACTATTAATGAGTGTATGCAGTACTTCTTCAATATGTTTAAAATCTATTTTAAAATATCTATACATTCTACTTACATATTCCTGTTTTTATCTGCAACATTCTATGTTTAAAGAAATGGCAGATTTTACATGAAACAAACTTATGTCGAGCATTTCCCTTCATAACCCAATTACAAGTTTAAATTTTGTACACTTAATATATGGCAATGTCATTGGATAAATTTGTGTGGTGGAAAAATGATATTGTTAGTATACAATAAAGTTTTGTACATACTTACCTGGCAGATATATACTTAGCTTACGTCTCTGATGTCACGACAGAATTCAAAACTCGCGGCACACGCGACAGGTAGGTCAGGTGATCTACCTTACCCGCCGCTGGGTGGCGGGTGTAAGAACCAAACCCACTTTCTTGTCAGATTTTCTCTTCCACCTGTCTCCTGAGGGGAGGCTGGGCGGGCCATCAATCGTATATATCTGCTAGGTAAGTATGTACAAAACTTTATTGTATACTAACAATATCATTTTTGTACATGAACTTTCCTGTCAGATATATACTTAGCTGATTGACACCCTTGGTGGAGGGAAAGAGACACTCAAGTACAAAGAAAGGGGAAACAACACATGTTATAGGATATAAAAACCTTGGTTCTTACCTGTTTTAGGCAGAAGACTTCATAGTTACTGTCTATTAGTCTGCGTTGCCTGAAGAGCTACAGCGAGGGCGTGACCTACAGCTGAAAAGACTCTTTGGGTCTACCAATGGGAACTGTATCCTCTTACTTGGTAGAATCCAGTTAGGATCTTTTCAAAGGGGATCCGCCCACTTATATGACAGAACCTGTCCACTACCATTGCAAGGAGCTTAAGCACAACTCAGATCACCTAACCAAAGTACTAATTATTAGTAATACGACTTGAAAGAGATGCCTACCTGCATCCTCTTCCATACAACCATAAAAACACAAGCCAAAAACCAAAGGGGAAAAAATTTAAAAAGGATATGCTTCAGTTCCCTGCCCCAGCATCGAATCCGCTGATACGTATGGGCCTAACCCAAAGCACTTCACATACGTAATTTTCACGTCTCTCAGGTAGTGGTTGGTGAAGAACAAGTTGCATCTCCAAAAAGTCGCTTTCATGAGATTCTGCAGCGACATATTCTTCTTGAAAGCCAACGACGTGGCAATGGCCCTCACTTCATGTGCCTTGACTTTCAGAAGCTTATAATGGTCTTGATCGCATGCCACATGAGCTTCCTTTATTAAGTTCCTAATAAAGAATGCCAGAGCATTTTTTGACAAAGGCCTACTGGGATCTCTTACAGAACACCAGACTTTTTACCTCAAAACTCCTGGGCCAAGGAGTGGAGGGGTTTTCGTTCTTGGCTAAGAAAGAAGGAAGAAAGGAACAAATCACGGAGTCTCCTTTGAATCCTACACTTCCTTCTAAGGCTTGCAACTCACTTACTCTCTTAGCCGAAGCCAAAGCCATGAGAAACAGGGACTTCATCGTTAGGTCTCTAAATGAGGCTGATTGAGGTGGTTCAAATCTCGAAGACCTCAGGAAAAGCAAGACTACATCGAGGTTCCAGCTTGGTGTCAAATTAGAGACTTTCTTAGTTTTCTCGAAAGATCTTATCAGGTCATGGAGATCTTTATCTTCCGAGATGTTCAATCCCCTGTGCCTGAACACTGAGGCTAGCATGCTCCTATAACCCTTTATGGTTGAGACAGCCAGACCGCATTTTTCCCTCAGGAAAAAGAGGAAGTCTGCTATTTGGGTCACAGAGGTACTGGAGGAGGAAAGCTTCTGATTCCTGCACCAACGTCAAAAGACATCCCACTTCGACTGGTAGACCCTGATGGTAGAAGGTCTTCTTGCAGTGGCAATAGCCCTTGCAGTCTTTGCCGAAAAACCCTTTGCTCTGACAAGACTCTTGACAGTTTGAATCCAGTCAGACTGAGAGCGGGGAGGTTCTTGTGATACCTGTCGAAGTGGGGCTGTTTGAGCAAATCGATCCTTAGTGGCAGGGATCTTGGAATGTCTACTAACCATTCCAGTACCTCTGTGAACCAGTCTTGGGCGGGCCAGAACGGAGCTATCAAGGTCATTCTTGCTCCTTCCGATGCTGCAAATTTTCTTAGTGTCTCTCCCAGAATCTTGAAAGGAGGGAATGCATAAAGGTCTAGATGCTTCCAGTCCAGCAGAAAAGCATCTATCGCTACTGCTCTCGGGTCTGATATTGGGGAGCAGTAAAGATCTATCCTCGCGTTTTTGGAGGTCACGAATAGATCCAAATGAGGTCTGCTCCACGTCTTCCACAGCTCCTGGCACACGTCCGAGTGAAGAATCCACTCTGAGGGAAGGACTTGGTTTTTCCTGCTCAGAAGGTCGGCTCTGACATTCCTTTCTCCCTGCACGAATCTGGTGAGGAGTCTTATCCTCCTTTCCTCCGACCACAGAAGAAGTTTCCTTGCTGTTTCGTACAGGGAGAAGGAGTGCGTCCCCCCCTGCTTCCTGATGTAAGCCAGGGCTGTGGTGTTGTCCGAGTTGATCTGAACCTCCTCATCCCGGACGAGGAACTCGAAAGCTTGTAGGGCTAACCAAACCGCCATCAACTCCTTTTAGTTGATGTGCCAGGACACCTGTTCCCCCTCCCAGGTGCCTGACACTTCCCTTGAACCGAGCGTCGCTCCCCAACCTGTGTCCGACGCGTTGGAAAACAACACTAGGTTGAGGTTCGGTATGTGCAGGGATATACCTTCCGCGAAGCGAAGAGGGTCTGCCCACCAGAGGAGATCCTTCTTTATCTCGTTCGAGATCTTGAAGCAGAATTCTAGATCTTGAGACCTGCAGTTCCAGTTCCGGTTCAAAAAGAACTGTAGTGGTCTCAGGTGCAACCTTCCTAGAGAAACGAATTGCTCCAGCGAGGAGAGTGTCCCCAACAGACTCATCCACTCCCTCGCTGTGCATACATCTTTCTCTAGAAAGGTTGCGACCTTCTCTGAACATCGAGTTATCCTTTCTGGAGAGGGATACGCCCGAAAATCCGGAGAAACCATCCGAATCCCCAGATAAATCCGATCTTGGTTGGGGATTAACTGAGATTTTTCAAAGTTCACTAATAGTCCCAGAGAACTTGCCAGGGTCAACGTCTTGTGAAGGTCCTCCAGACATCTTTCTTTCGATTTGGCTCTTACAAGCCAGTCGTCCAAGTAGAGGGAAACCCTCACTCCCTCCAAATGTAGCCATTGTGCTACATTTTTCATGAGCCCCGTAAAAACTTGGGGGGCTGTAGAGAGGCCGAAGCACAAGGCCCTGAATTGGAAAACTTTTCCTTTCCACATGAACCTTAGGAATTTCCGTGAAGAAGGATGGATCGGCACATGGAAGTAAGGGTCCTGAAGATCTAGGGACACCATCCAGTCCCCCAGGCAAAGAGCTGCTAAAACTGAAGATGTCGTCTCCATGGCGAATTTTCTCTTCTTCATGAAGATGTTCAGGGCGCTTACATCCAGAACCGGTCTCCATCCTCCTGAGGTTTTGGGAACTAGGAAGAGGCGGTTGTAAAAACCCGCATAAGCTCTACTGCTAGAGCAAGGGCTTGGTTCATGTGAGGGTCTTTGTACTTGGCCACCAACTCCCTTGGTGTTGTGGTCAAGGAAGGTCTTGAAATGAAGGGAATGAGGTACCCCTTCCTGACGATTGAGAGGGACCAGTTGTCCGCCCCCTTCTAGGCCCAGACGTCTGAGAATCTCAGTAGTCTGGCACCTACTGTAGTCTGGAGGACTTGGGTGCTACTTCTTCGATCTAATAGATCGAGAGAAGGTCCTTCCTCTCTTAGGAGGTCTAGTTCCTCTAGAGGAGGAGGAACGGGAGGGAGGGCCTCCTCGAAAGGGTTCCTGCTTTGCGGGTGTCTCCTTCTTGGGTTTCGCTTGGAAGGATGTACGAGGCATCCTAGCTGACTGGGCTAACATATCTTGCGTGGCCTTCGCTGAGAGGGCACTCGAGATGTCTTGTATAATTTTCTTAGGAAACAGCTGAGGCGAGAGCTGTGCATACAACAGAGAGGCTCTCTACGTGTGAGAAACCGCTTTAGTTAGAAAAGAGCAGTACACTGCCCTCTTCTTGATAACTCCCACTCCGAAAAGAGAAGCTACCTCACTAGAACCGTCTCTCACTGCCTTCATACAAGACCGGACACAATGTAGATCCTCAGGTGAAAGGGACTCCCGGGATTGAGTCTTCTTCGCTAAAACTCCCAGGGACCAGTCTAAGAAGTTAAATACTTCAAGGACCCGGAACATTCCCTTCAGAAGGTGGTCCAACTCACTCATTCCCCACATCGTCTTAGCTGAAAGAAGAGCCGAGCGACGAGCGGAATCCACCAACTAAGAGAAGTCCGAGTCCGCGGATGAGGGAACAACCAGGCCCAAAGGCTCCCCTGACTCGTACCAAAAGCCCATCTTTCCCGTCAGCTTGGAAGGCGGGAAAGAAAAATGATATTGTTAAGATACAATAAAGTTTTGTACATACTTACCTGGCAGATATATACTTAGCTATAGACTCGGTCGTCCCGACAGAATTTCAAAACTCGCGGCACACGCGACAGGTAGGTCAGGTGATCCACCATTCCCGCCGCTGGTGGCGGGGGTCTGGAACTATTCCCGTTTTCTAAGCCATAATTTCTCTTACACCTGTCTCCTGAGGGGAGGCTGGGTGGGCCATTAATCGTATATATCTGCCAGGTAAGTATGTACAAAACTTTATTGTATCTTAACAATATCATTTTTGTACAAGTAACTTACCCAGCAGATATATACTTAGCTGATTGGCACCCTTGGTGGCGGGCAAGAGACAGCTAAAAACAAAATAATACTTAACTAAATACATTAAAAAAACAGGGAAAAAACAACCTATGTTCTTGGATAAAAAAACCCATGGTCCCTACCTTATTGGGCTGAAGACTTCATGACTACTGTCGATGAGTCTGCTTGCCTCAAGAGTTTCAACGAGGAATGAACCTATGGTTGAATAACTCTTTGGATCGTGTCAATGGGGGCTAGCCCGCTTACGCGACAGAGCCTATACTGGATCGTACCAATGGGGGCTGACCCACTTACATGGTAGAGCCTTGACCTTTTGTCATATCAATGGAGACTCGCCCTCTTACATGACAGAGTTAAGGTTATTAAACAAATCACAAAGAGCACTGAAGCCAATCCCGATCACCTGACCATGTTAGTCTTGTTACACTCTATGAATTGTAAGAGGGTCCCTATTCCCTCTGACAATTAACCAATAAAAACAACCACCAATAAACAGTAATTTAAGCCTTAAACTAAATAGGAAGGATTAGCCTCAGCCCCTTCTCCCAGCACTGAATTCGCCGAAACATACGCTCCCAGAGAAACAAAGCACTTTTCGTACGAAATTTTAACATCTCTTAGGTAATTCGAGGCGAACACCGAATTACATCTCCAAAATGTCGAATCTATAAGAGCCTGAAGCGACCATGTTTTGTGAAATGCCATCGACGTAGCTATGGCTCTCACTTCATGAGCTCTCACTCTGAGAACCTTGAAATAAATGCTCTTCTTCGCATTTAAGGTGAGCTTCCCTTATTACATCTTTTATGAAGAATGTAAGGGCGTTCTTAGAAATCGCTCTTTTCGGATCTCTTACAGAGCACCAAAGACTTTCTTCTGTACCTTTCAGCAACTTCTTCTTCTCCAGGTAGAACTTGAGTGCCCTGACTGGACACAAAGTCCTTTCTAGTTCTCTCCCTGTTAATGAAGATATTCCTTTTATCTCAAAGCTTCTTGGCCAAGGCTTTGAGGGATTTTCATTTTTCGCTAGAAAAAATGGTTGAAAGGAGCAAATCGCTGAATCTTTCTTAAACCCCACTTTACCTTCCAAAGCTTGCAACTCGCTCACTCTCTTGGCTGTTGCTAACGCAAAAAGGAATAAAGACTTTCTTGTTAAGTCCCTAAACGAAGCTGCGTGAGACGGTACGAATTTTTCCGACATTAGGAACTTGAGGACCACATCCAAGTTCCAGCTAGGCTTCTTGATTACATGTTCTTTCGTGGTCTCAAAAGACTTTATAAGGTCATGAAGATCTTTATTGTTTGTCAGATCTATTCCTCTATGTCGAAAAACTGAGGCCAGCATACTTCTGTAACCCTTCACTGTTGAAACTGCCAGGTTACAGTCTTTTCTCAAATATAGGAGAAAATCTGCGATTTCAGTTACAGAGGTACTGGAGGAGGATATTTTCTTTTCCCTACACCATCTTCTAAACAACTCCCACTTCGACTGATATACTTTAGAAGTGGAGACTCTTCTGGCTCTTGCAATAGCCTTCGCCACTTCTCGTGAAAAGCCCCTTGCTCTGACAAGTCCTTCGACAGTCTGAAGGCGGTCAGACTTAGAGCGGGGAGGTTTTTGTGAAACCTGTCGAAGTGGGGTTGTTTGAGAAGATCGTTCCTTAGTGGAAGCGATCTTGGAAAATCCACTAACCACTCCAGCACCTCTGTGAACCAATCGAGAGCCGGCCAAAAGGGAGCGATGAGGGTCATTCTTGTTCCTTCCGAGCAAGCGAACTTCCTCAACACTTCTCCTACTATCTTGAAAGGAGGGAAGGCGTACGCGTCCAAGCCCGTCCAATCTAGCAGAAAGCTGTCTACTGCTACTGCTTGAGGATCCGAGATCGGGGAGCAATAGGTTTCTAATCTGTGGTTCTTGTTGGTCGCGAACAGGTCTATATTGGGCCTTCCCCACAGATGCCACAGTTGTTGGCAAATCTGAGGATTGAGAGTCCATTCCGTGGGTAGGACTTGATCTTTTCTGCTTAACAGATCTGCCCGGACATTTTTCTCTCCCTGTACCAACCTTGAGGAGAGAGATCTTCCTTTCCTGTGCCCAAATCAGCAGATCCTTTGCTGATTCGTACAGGGAAAAGGAATGCGTCCCCCCTTGCTTCTTTATATAAGCGAGGGCTGTTGTGTTGTCCGAGTGAATCTGAATCCCCAGACCTGAGACCTGTTCCTCGAAATGAACCAAAGCTAGATGAATGGCTGTTAGCTCTTTCTTGTTGATGTGCCAGGACACTTGTTCTCCTTCCCAAATGCCTGACACTTCTTGCGAACCTAGGGTCGCTCCCCACCCTGAATCTGAGGCGTCTGCAAACAACGCTAGGCGCGGGTTCTGTAAGCGAAGGGAGATTCCTTTGCTTAGTTTCTGTGGATCTAACCACCAACGGATATTCTCCTTGATCCGTTTCGAGATTGGAAAAGTCTCTCCCAGATTGTTGGACTTCCAATCCCACTTCTCCTTCAGATAAAATTGAAGGGGTCGTAGGTGAAGTCTTCCTAAGGAAACGAACTGTTCCATCGAGGAGAGGGTCCCCAGCAAGCTCATCCATTCCCTCGCGGAACAATGTTCTTTCCTTAAGAAGACTGACACCTTTTCTAGGCAGCGTTCTCTCCTTTCCTGCGAAGGATACCTCGTGATTTACTAAAAGTCCTAAGGACTTTGTCAACTTTAGAGTCACTAAAAGGTCCTCCAGACATTTTTTCTCCGATTGGGCTCTTATTAGCCAATCGTCCAGATATAACGAGATCCTGATCCCTTCCAGATGTAGCCAATAAGCTACATTCTTCATGATGTCCGTAAAGACTTGAGGGGCAGTCGAAAGTCCGAAGCACATCGCTCGGAACTGGAACACTTTCCCTTGGAACATGAACCTCAGATATTTCCTTGCTGCCGGATGAATTGGCACATGGAAATACGCATCCTGAAGGTCCAGGGACACCATCCAGTCCCCTGGACGAAGAGCAGATAGAACAGAGGAAGACGTCTCCATTGAAAATTTCTTCTTCAAGACAAAGAAATTCAGGGCACTGACGTCTAGAACTGGTCTCCATCCCCCCGATGCTTTCGGTACCAGGAATAGCCGATTGTAGAATCCTGGAGACTGGAGATCTTGAACCAGTTCTACCGCTTCCTTGGAAATCATCTGTTCCACTGCTTGCAACATAGCAAGCTTTCGGACCGGATCCGAGTATCTGGCGGTTAACTCCCTTGGAGTTGTCGTCAAGGGAGGATTTTCCCTGAAGGGGATCAAGTATCCTTTTTTCAGGATAGAGAGGGACCAGGAGTCCGCTCCCTTCTGCGCCCAGACTTTGGCAAAGTGGAGTAGCCTGGCGCCTACTTTCGTCTGGAGGACTTGCTGTTCATCTAGACTTCCCGAAGGACCTTCTAGATGGTCTACTCTTTCTCTCTGGTCTTCGACCTCTAAGGAGGGGCTCTAGAAGAGGAGCCCCTCGACAGGTCTGGAACTAAAGAGGGTCTTTCTCTCTGGCTTCGACCTCTAAGAAAGGGGCTCTAGAAGAGGATAGCCCCTCGAAAGGGCTGAACAAAAGAGGGTCTCTCTTTCTTCTCTATCGGCACTGCCGGCCTAAACTTCTTGGCTGAGTGCGTGAGGAGATCTTGAGTTGCCTTCTCCGTAAGAGATTTCGAAACCTCTCTAACCGTCTCTTGTGGAAAAAGGTGCGGGGATAAAGGAGCAAAAAGAAGAGATGTCCTTTGCAAGGGTGATACTGCTCTTGCTAAGAAAGAGCTAAAGACAGATCTCTTCTTCAAAACTCCCGTTCCAAAAAGAGAGGCAACTTCCACAGAACCGTCCATGACCGCTCTGTCCAGACAAGCCAGGACGCTCGAAAGTTCCTCCATGGAAACAAAGTCCGTGTCCTGAGCTCTCTTCGCTAATGCTCTTAACGCCCAGTCCATAAAGTTGAAGACTTCTAGGGTTTTAAAGAGGCCCTTTAGAAGGTGGTCCAGCTCACACATGCCCCAAGTCGCCTTAGCAGACAGCAACGACTTCCTTCTAGCAGAGTCCACTAAGGAAGCAAAATCCGCATCCGCGGAAGAAGGCAGGCCTAACCCCATCGGCTCTTTGGTCTCGTACCACCTTCCTGGTTTGCCTGTTAACTTGGAAGGAGGGCAGGAAAAAACTGTCTTGCCCGCTTCCCTTCTGGAAGTCAACCACTCTGAAAAAGTTTTCAATGCCTTTTTCATACAAAGAGCGGGGCGCATCTTAACGAAGGAAGACGATTTGAGAGCTTTAGTGCTGGACATCAACGATCCTGGTGAAGGAGGGTCCGCAGGATGAAGGGAGTCTCCGAACTCCTTTAGCAGCAAAAGAGAAAGTCTCTTGTAGTCCGAAACTGCTACATCTACAGGCTCTTCGTCTTCCGATACCTGGTCCAACTGATCTACAGAAGGAGGTCGTTTTGGAGTGATCTGGCTCTTCCCGGGAGAAGAACTCCTTTCCCGAGAAGAGCGCGGAACATTAGCACTCCTATACGAAGAGTGAGGCTCCTGTCTGTCGGCAACACTCTTGTGCCTACTAGACTCTTGTTGTCTAGGTTCGTCGGGTTCGTGGCGCTTGCTAGGCTCCTGGCGTCCTGATTCAGGGCGCTTGAAAAGATCCCCGCGTCCTGATTCCTGACGCTTAACAGGCTCTTGGCGCCCTAACACTTGACGCCTAACGTACTCCTGGCGTCCTGTTTTCTGGCGTCCTAACTCCTGGCGCCCTGACTCCTGACGCCCTGACTCCTGGCGCCCTGACTCCTGGCGCCCTGACTCCTGGCGCCCTGACTCCTGGTGCCCTGACTCATGGCGTCCTGGCTCAAAGCGTCCTGATTCCTGCCTTCTAGCAGAATCCTGACGTCCTGAATCCAGCGTTCTAAGAGGCTCTTGACGTCCTTTCTTGCGTCTTGCTGCCTCTTTGCGTCTGTCTGGCTCCTGGTCCTGAAGACCCAAGGGATCCTGATACCTAAATCGGTTTTCCGGTTCCTTGTAGCTAAACCGATCGAGACTTCTGCTCGATGCGCTGTGTCTAAGAGGGCGCTTCGGGGAAGCCAGCCTATAGGGCGAAAGGGCTCTTCTCTCAGGAGAACAACTCCTATCCGACGAGTCCCTTGACGAAGGCGATAAACGCCCTGGAGAACGTGAGAGTTCTCTCCTATACGAAGAAGGACGCTTAGCGGAACTCTTAACAGGGAGCGAGACATCCTTCCTCCTTGTAGAGTCCTTAGCAAAAGAGCCTACGAGCGACGCTAACTGCTCTTGCAGATTAACCAAAAACTTCTTGGTCGGATCCTGAAGAGCAGGCTCCTCTTGTCTAGTCCTCTTAGGTCCCGAAGGCCAATCCTCGGGAAAACGCTCTGGGCTGGAGTCAGCAGCGTCTCCTTTAGGCGCCTTCCAGGCTCTCTTCAAAGGGCGCGAACGGGAGGCCGAACTCCATCCTCGTTTAGGAGAGGAAGAGTCTGAGGCCGAAAAACACTCCTTAAGGACGCCTTTTCTGCGGCAATCCGAGGCAGCCTGGGACTTAACAACAGGATCTGCCGAAGGGACGCCTGACCGTTGGGGATGTTCTGCATCCTCCCTGCGGCTTTCGACATTCCTCCTCCCCTGGTCCTGGGAGTTTGGAAGAGGTCTAGGCCTAGGAGCAATGAGGAACCGGTCAGACGCCCCCTCCACTGCACTGGGGACACTGCACAAGTCACTATCACCACTCTTACCTTGGTTTAGAGCTCGTAGCTGAGCTTGAAGTTTCTTAATTGAAGCTTTTACATTTTCCCTCTCTGATGAAGAATCTTTGGATTCAGAACAGGGAGAAGCAGCTGAGGCTAAGGGAAAATTGTTAGATGGAGAGTTAATTTCTTGTTCTAAGGAGCAAGATCTACTAGATGACCTAGCTGAAGCCTTCCTCACTCTATCTCTCTCAAGCTTCCTAACATATGATGATAATTCCTTCCATTCAAGCTCCGTAAGGTTCTCGCATTCCACACAGGTGTTAATAAAAGAACATTCATTCTCCCTGCATTTAGCGCAAATACTATGCGGATCTAATGCCGATTTAGGCAGCCTAACCTTACAGTCTTCCCTACTGCAAACTCTAAACATAGGTGAAGCCTTAGCGTCAGACATCGTGAAAGAGTAGTCAAAACCAAAGTCGAAAAACAGTCCACAATAAGCGTATGCCAAGCCAGAGAAAAAACAGAATACGTCACCAAAAACCAATCCAAATTCTCGGCAAACGAGTTGAAATCCAAGATGGAGGAACGAACAATAGGTGTTGTCCGTTCAAACCGACAGAGAAATTATGGCTTAGAAAACGGGAATAGTTCCAGACCCCGCCACCCAGCGGCGGGAATGGTGGATCACCTGACCTACCTGTCGCGTGTGCCGCGAGTTTTGAAATTCTGTCGGGACGACCGAGTCTATAGCTAAGTATATATCTGCTGGGTAAGTTACTTGTACAAAAACAGTCTTTCCTTTCTCTTCCTTGGAGACCAACCAATCACCAAAACCTTTAAGGGCCTTCTTCATCGAGATGGTGGGTTTCATTTTGACGTACGAAGAAGATTTTGTTGTCTTATTGAAAGAACATTCATTACCTCTACAACCCATACATACATTGTGAGGATCTACCGATGCTTTAGGTAGCCTCACCTTACATTCACTCACAGAGCACACTCTAAACATGGTAGATTTTTTAACATCAGAATCAGCCATCAAAAGAAAAATCCAGAGAAAATCCAAAAAACCAGTCCACAATCGCGTATGCCAAGCCAACGGAAAAAGGTACTTCACCAAATAAGTCAGTCCAAAGAATCCAGGCAACAAGAAACAAATCCAGCTATCGTGAGGACCTAACAACAGGTGTTGTCAGGCTGGGCGACAGAGAAAATCTGACAAGAAAGTGGGTTTGGTTCTTACACCCGCCACCAGCGGTGGGTAAGGTAGATCACCTGACCTACCTGTCGCGTGTGCTGCGAGTTTTGAATTCTGTCGTGACGTCAGAGACGTAAGCTAAGTATATATCTGACAAGAAAGTTCATGTACAAAACAATCACACACAAAGTTACATGAAACTGTTGTATGGGCTAGTGCATACTATACTGAACTTGGAAAACTTGGACATGACTAAAGCCTCCCAGATCCCAACCCTTTTGTAAAGAGTGGAGATTACGTACCCAAATCCCACTGCCACAAAGCTAAAATCATTCAAGATAAATATTCTGTATAGCATGAGTAATCCACAAGTTACATGGGCAACATGGATTTTAGTATGTGGTCATGATTAGATATTTGCTTAAAGTTTTTCTGATATGTATATGTAAGTTATCAAACCTTAGTCAACATTACCATTCAAAGTAGATGCATCCAGAAAAGGATCCTCAGCTTCAGGCGAGAAGCTAACAGGGTCTACATTTAGGGTTGCAACCAGATCACGCAGAATCTCAAAGCTCTCTTCTTCTGTTGAAGCAAAATAATCAGTGACACCACTCACGCTGAAAACAAGAGAAAATAATTTTTTCAATATCTTGGATGAATCTCTATGAACAGATTACTGCTGATAACAAGTTAGAAAGCAATACTGTACTGTCTTCAGCATAATGGATCTCAATGATCCAGAATATGTAAAGTTTACATATAATAAAGAATGTGTTTTGACATTCTATAAATAATGAAATATGTTGTTAACTAAAACCCATGACCCAAGGGGTCATATAGGAACTTGCAGAAGTGTTAATGTAGTATCAACAAAGTGTTGACGTTGCTTTGACATTGCTTTGTATAAGCATCTTGGTTTGTAGACACCTGGGTCAGCGTTTTAATGTTGAAAAAGGTAACGCCAACGATGCCCCTCTGGGAAAACATGTTGTCGTTCCCACCAACAGACTGTGCCTACGTCACAGACCTAGATTCGTATGTTCATCATCTATGTGTATGAAATTGAACAATGTTTCGCTCTACTATGATCTTGTAAACATAATTGTTTGTTTATCAGACTTCCACTACACCTCTCCGCTTGAAGACCTATCAAAATCTTCTTGCAGCTAACTTTGTGATGCAGCTTGTTAAATACAAATTGTAATTTAACAATGAGTTTTAATGTCTTCAACCTTCATACCCGAAGTAGCTACTGATGGGGACTTAGAAAATATCATCACAGTCAATGATACTTGACGAAGGTGTGATGTTTACCAACCGACATCTGCTGTATCATTGCAGATCAAAAGTAACCAACAGGGTGCCTTGTTAGTATAACAAATGCGAGGCAACACCCCTTAGATATAGTTTTGCATCTTATCATGATGACAATCAAAATAAACTTGGGAAATGTGAATGTCACCATCCACTTGCAAATTCAGATGATACAGTAAGTGAGGGAAAAAAATTGTATCATGTTATCATCCACTGAGCCATTGTGCCCTATAAATTTCATGACAGCTAAAGTTTACCAGACAATATTTTCACAGAAAGACTCAACCTACCCTCTGCTCAGTCCAAAAGATACTTCACCTCCTTATGCAAACATCCAATAGCAGCTAACTTGGTTTTAAGCCATGAGACATAGGTAGCACTGCTGTGTATTAGTATTTCAATATCATAGTTATAAAACTGCAATAAATACTGGTAATTTTTTAGTTTTCTTATGTTATGACTTCAGCGATCAACGAAGTCAATATTAGCAGGCAAATTGACGTACAGTAATAAACTTATGGTAGTAGCATTGGACTATCTAATTTTGAAGCCTTAACTCCCGATTCATAATTTTACGCACTATGATAGTTTATTAAGTAATTTTACCTAGAATTTCCCTTTCCCACAAAGTGCAGTAGGAGCTGAAGTGTAATAAGAAGGTTAATGGCTAGTTTACTTCAAATGTTACAATTCAACATTCACTAATATTTATCAATAAATAAATTACCTGCAATGGACTGTAGCTCCACCCAAATTCTCTGCTGATATTTCTTCACCTGTTGCAGCCTTTACCAGAGGTGGACCTCCAAGGAAAATGGTTCCAATTCTCGTAACAATTGCAGCATCCTCACACATTGACGGTTGATATGCACCTAAAAATATGTTCAAATTTTTATATACTTTTACCCAAAGGCCAAAGTAAAAGTAGAAAATGAAACAGACCAGGAGAGAGCACCAGACCTACTCCTTAAAGGTACAAAAGCTTTAGGAATGACACCACAAAGGTTTTAAAGAACAACTGCATGCATCCATCTGTAACTGTTTTTATTTCAAAAACATTTCCATGGAAATAAGTGTCTTCAAATATTAGTTATGAACAGTATTTTGTGGGACTCAATCAGAAATTACACAGACCTTGACTATAAAATATTTTAAGACCACTTACCACCAGCTGTGCAAGAGCCACAAACAACAGCCAATTGCGGGATTCCTTTGGATGACATAACGGCAGGATTATAGAAGCCACGGCCTCCGTGTTTCTTGTCGGCAAACAAATCATGCTGAAAAAAGGACATTAGTAATTAATTTCAAATAAGGGTGAAAAAAAAAAATTATACACTACATTCATTGCAACTATAACTATGGCAAATTTATTGCAAAATTTCAAGTCTTGTTACAATACCATGAACTTTATGGAATATATTGTATTCAAGGTCATCTGTCAAAAATCATTATCCATTCATCTCGATTTTTGAGGCAATAAAAGAGCCTTTCAACTCCAAAAAATTATGATGAGTTTCAGCTATAAAAGAAATGACATCAGCATCTACCTGAAGTGGTAAAAATCCTCCTGCTGAGTCAACCAAATAAATACAAGGCAGTCGGTTAATTTCACCCAGTTCTTGAGCCCGAATCAGCTTCCTGACTGTAATTGGGTAAAAAGTGCCACTTTTGACTGTCCCATCATTAGCAACAACCATGCTGTATCTTCCATGAATCTTTCCAATACCTGTAATTGGAATTTTAAAAAAATTTTAGTTACTGGTAAAAAAACACACTTTACGTTTCATATGAATAAACATAAAATTCTTAGTTGTGAATACTGCTCACTATGTGATGAGTTAGCTCAGGACTTCTGATATTTTTAAAAGAAGAGGTGTTGAGCTGGAATTAAATCAATTTGGGGAGGCCCCTGTCCAGTGTCATTATTTTTTTCATTTCAAACCTTAGGAGTTGGGATGAGGGCATCCCATGCAAGAACAAACCTCTTAAGTATTTGTCTTATGAAGTCAACAGTGTAAACTGGTGGTCTATTACATCTAATCAGCAAGAAAGATGGTTACATGAACCAAAAAAACATTAGCCTAGAGATTTCTAAAACTTTCTGTAGTCTAAATGTACTTTGCAGATGCTCACCCATTCCTCAGCACAGATGTGGTAAGCATAACATGGATTTATTTGGATCTCATCTCATGCACTAAGTAGCTGTGCTGGGTGCACACTTGGTTAGCTCTCAAGTACACTTACTATTACTAAGGAAGGCAGATATTGCTACCTAAATAATCACCTCATGAAATAAGTATAGTGTCCACATGATAAAATAAAGCAATGACAAATAGATAGACACCTCGAAATGCTACTTTAACAAATAAAGCAATAAGCCTGTTACAGTATTTTTGAATTGTTCTGCAGCCAGGTCTGCTCAGTTTTGTTTCCTTTAGGTACAACTTCAGTTTTCAGTGGGGAAAATGGACTTGTTTTTGGGTCAAAAATTGAATCCCACAGTGATAGGATCATCAACATTACTGAGACAACCTTGGCCCTTCCAGGTGTGACTCTTGGTCATAAAATCAGGTGTGCATTTGACATCTGCCCATTGTGAGCACAATACTATATACAAGCTATGATAGCTGAAGTGAATACTACTAACAAATAGGGAGTTTTTAAGTGAGATCCTTTAGGTAAGCCTGCTTCAGAGGTTCCAATTCTCTCACTAGGGTCCTTAGGGCCAGTTCAAGATTCCATTACATCCGTCAAACTTTGCTGATGAAGATATACTAAAAAACTTGCTAGTCTCTGCAAAGTATTCATAGTATTTTTGGTTTAATTGGTAAAAACAACCAAAATGAAAATAAAGGGATTAGCATGAGCTCCATACAACTAAAGTCATGGTACACTAACTTTATCATAATTTGCTGTGCAGTGCATCACATAAAAAAATCCTTTGGAAAGGAACAGGGTATAAAAACAGGAAAAACTAATGCTATCAGTCAAGGAATTATGCATGAAAACAAACCTACAGCTTCTATAGAGGAAACATGCATGAAAACACTGACAAACAGAAATATACAACTCTGTGGTATCTCATTTTTGGTGAAGTACTAGTATGTAATTGAAAAAAAAAATCAGGTATAAAACAAAAAATAAAAATAACAGAGATATTAACAAGGAGTTGCATTCTTTAAAATTTTTACCATCAAGTAAAAAAGAAATACATGGAAGAAGAGAATTGTATAGTCAACTGTTATCAGTGAAAACAAAACTAATTAAAAATGAAAAAAATGTAGCTCACCAACAAGCTGCTCACGAATACATAAAAGTGTTGTATTACATCAAAATTCATAAGTAAGGTAATCAAAATTAGGCAAAAATAAAAATAAAATGCTAAACATCAAATACTGTAATGAATAATTTTAAAAAGAATAAATGTAGATATAAAAAAAAGTGTGGCCCAGTGAACCACAATCAATGCATGTAAGCTCTAAAAGACACTTTATTAATGATAAAAACCTTCTGAAAAGTGAAGTAGAGGGATACCCCTTCTTTTAAACTTCTAATTAGATACTGCTTTGCCAACCCTTCACCAGGCACTTGAAATACGAGTGGCACTGAGTGCTTAAAATTTGTAGAAAATTTATTATATTACAGTCAATTTAATGAAATCATGCAGCCATGAAACTTACCACAAATGGCAGCAGCTGATGGAACATCACCATAAGGTTGACCCAACCCAGCAAGCAAAGCAAACTCCAGGAAATCTGTGTCATCATCCAAAATATATTTCAGTTTATCTCGAACCAACATCTTGCGATTTCTCTTAACATGTAAGGCGATGCCTTTTTCTCCTCCTGTATAAATAAGAAATTATTTAAATATAAAATTAGTCTCATGTAGTAGGTAATGACAGAATGCTGATATAAATACCTCTTGGTAACATTTGGATAACAACAGTTCACTTCAATGATTTAAGGAGATACATTCCTATTTTTACCCAAGATGTAGTATGATCACTACTATATTTTTTATAATACTAGTAAGTCTCCTTATAATACTGTTGAGTCTTCTTGAATTAAGACAAAACAAAACTGGAAAAAAGAATGAAAAGACATTTGTAAAATATAGCAAGACACAATTATGTCCAAGGTTTGAAGGAAAACATTCAATCAGTGCAAAAAAATTACCTGTTACATTACTTGTAACTTCAGTGTAATAAAAGTTTAGAGAAACATAGCAGGTACAATTTCCTAACCTCCGGCTAAGCATATGCTACTGAGTTTTTGAAGCTCTGCTAAACGACCCTCAGCTTTAGCCCTGCCATCTGCCAACTGAGGACAAGAAACATCAACAGTGTCCTGGAGAACAGGAAATGGTCGTGCTCTTGTTGATAAACTCCTGGTAAGGGAAGATGCCGTACGACCAACCAACTTTTTCATTAACATTTTTAATCTATTTCTGAAAACAACATAAATTATTACAAAAAATGACAAACTGAACTGTAAATGTCTGACAAAATTGTACCACAACAATAATCAATTTTCTATTGCCTTAACTTAGCTCCAAAATGAGTAAATCAATCACAGGAATACATGAGGGCCCTCTAAGTACGGTTAGGAAATATAAGCAAGGCCAAAGAGCCAATAAATAAGAATAGTTAACAGCTCAGACATGAAGAGCTTATATTGGTAGGGATGATCTCAACTTATCACCTAAATAGTGTTTCTTTAATTTCCTGATTACTTAAGCCTATGTAATAGAATAAAGCAACACTAGTCAATGTTGCAATTAAAGGTAATACACCAAATATTTGTTTACTTCATCATAACAGAATTGTCTTACTATTCTTGGAGATGTCAAGTAAATTTCCATTTCATGCACAATGATGCATTCTTTCGTCAAAAGTACATTAAAGTATGAATGAATCCAAAATAGTGAAATTATCTTACATGTAAGTGATACAAAACACTTCATGGCAATTTACAACTTCATCAGCATCACTTGCAGAGTTCATCATTCAAAAGACAAAAGTTTTCACTTTATGCAATCATATCCTCCAGAACACTTCAAAACCAATTTTATGCCGATAAACAAGAGCTATAAAACTGGATCGCCATTAACCGAGCCACCGGTAACCAGGGACTGCGGTAACATATTGCATTCTGAGCAAGAAAATATAATTTTCTTATCTTTTAATGTGTGCTTTGGAAATTTCTGATATTAGTTTTATTAGCAATGACTACTTTTAGAGAAAGGTAACCCAAGCTTTTTGTTTAACAATTTGTGGGAAAACAGTGGGAAAGTGTGGTTTATTGGCTGGGAGACACTACAAAACAAATTAAATACAAGGATGGATTTAACCTAACCTAACCTAACCTCTAACCTAGGGTATACCTAGTCATCTTATCTAGTGGGACGTCTCCCACTGGAACCCACAATCTATCCAAAACTAGAACTGAATAGAATATACAGGCAATCGCAGGTTAACATTGGGGGCTACATTCCTGGCCAAGCACTGATAACCGAAAATTGTGAAAAACCGGAACATCACAGTATCTATGGTAATAAACAGCATTTAAACCGCATTTAGTACCGATATACCGCCAATAAACTGCTAAGCAGCGCTGAAAATCGCTGACTGACACCGAAAATCTGGTTAACGACATCATCAGCCGAGCGACGTAAAACCGAAACACCGTTAACCAATGCCGCCAATAAGCAGGGACTGCCTATTAAGGATTTAGGCCAATGACCAAACACTAGGAGCTAGGTAGCCTATGAGGTCATTCAGCGCTGAAAAGGAAACCGACAGTCAAAATGTCTGAAAGGCATAACGGTAGGTAAAAAAATCATTAGGTGAGGGTGGAAAGGAAGATGGAAGAAAGAGAATATGAATGGTGATACAGTAACAGGAACAAAAGGGGTCGCAGCTAGGGGCCGAAGGAACGCTGCAAAGTGAGTTAAGTGATGCTTACAGTGCATCGCATGGGGCGCACTGTGGGCCCCCCCCAATACAAGAAGATAATTTCACGTCCAAAATAAGATAATGGTTCAAATTAAGATGATAACCGAGATATATCTAAGTAAAATAATTCTTAGTTATATAAATGACGAATATGAAACGTGATAGGGTAAAAAAACCGCATGGTACAGGGGTGTACCATGTACGATCAATGTGTACAACCCCGAAAAAAGTACATTTTAACGCGTCCTGACATCGGAGATGGGCATCAGACGCAACTTCTTGTTGGTGAGAAACGGAGCTAAATACCTCTACTCCGGTATCAGGAGTACTTTTCTTAGGGTTGTACACACTGATCGTACATGGTACACCCCTGTACCATGCGGTTTTTTACCCTATATTTACTTGGTTAGAAAAATGGATGTCTAGCTACCTAGGCTATTGTCAAATTAGGTAAAAAGAAAAACCTGAAATAGGTAAAAGCTAACATTTGTAATCTTATTCACGAAAATCTAGTTAAAATATGTATAAAAATATTGTCCTATAAAATAACAGCTTTACCTAGAAATTCTACACCGGTATTTGAACTTTTGTCCTACTTATCAGCTGATTGTTGTCAAAGAAAAGTAGAAAAGAAAAAATTCAGCCGTCTAGATCGTGAGTACTTAGGAGTCGGTCATGGGAAATGATACCTATGTAACTGCACCTCCTTATTGACGCAACCCAGATATATAATAATTATCATTCATATATAACTCATTTATCTTCATCTTATAATATTATTATTATTATATATACTCTCTCGACCACAACTAACCAATTCTGAATGAACTTAATTTTCAGTTTACTTCGCCATTTCTGAAAAGACTTTTTTTTTTTTACGGATATAGCAAGATGCCATCATACACATTTTTATAAGATAAAAAAAGATGTGACAAGTTCATAGTTTCCAAGTTGCTTTGCTTATTCGTCTAATATAATATTTAAGTGACGTGTTTGGGTACAGCAAGTTGTCAAGACCGGCCCTCCCCCGTATTTGAAAGACCTATGACAGATTATACAACCGATAAACCGACCTGGCAGACCTACAAGACTAGTTATAGATTATTTCAAAGTGGTTAAACCGCCTTTTCCTTCAGTCTGTGACTTCAGAGCCTTTAAAGATATGCAGCTTCTAGATTATACAACAAGCTTCCTCTTGAGCTGAGGGAGATTGAGGAATTGAAGACTTTCATAAAGAAACTTAAACCCTATTTTGTTTAAGAGAATTTGTATGTAGAAATGTCAATAAAATAAGATGAAAAGCTGGAAGAGTGACAGAGAGAACAGGAAATATGTCAGCGGCATGAGAAAAGGACGAAAAAGAAACCTACAAAATGCAATAAAAGCGAATGAGTGCGTTCTCCCGTGGAAATTGCCGCACCATTACAAAGCCAAACCGAAATTGCATCAGCCAGATGATCGACAATTAAAAGGATTTTTTATCATAAGAATGTAATATGGTATTACAGAGACGATAAACAAACTTGACATAATCATAGGATGAATAAAACGAGAAAGGAAAGAGAGCAGTTTCCAGAGTAAGTCTTCTCTATTACTACTATTACTACTACATTGGAAGAATGTCCGGCATGTTAAGGAACACTTTGCATCCCCTGATGCAAGCATTGAACCCTTAAAGGGAACCATCAATTACCTGTTAATGTGACGTCATATTTTCTCTCTCAACGACGAGAGGTGAGTAAATTTCAGTGACCTTCTTCTCGCTAGTTTGACCTGTTTGGGTCACCTGCCACTTGGTCAGTACAATGTGAGCTAAGGTCAAAGGTCAACCGCCCGTGTGACCAATTTTGATATTTTTCTAATTCCAAGAAATTAAGGTACCTATATTATCTTTCACCTAATTTGACCTTAGCTACGATTCAGAGCCATAAAAATTATTAATTTCCGGTCATTTTTGTCGGCTGCAGCAAGTGGGGTGTATACCTAGATACCTACTACCTAGTAGTAACAGGATAGTAGATTGATAGCTACCTACTAGGCTAGGTAGTAGATCCTAGCCTAAATAGGTAGTAGGCTAGAAAATAGGGTAAAACACAGCTTGGACTGGCCAACTCATCGACTATCATGGCTGGCCACCCTCCGAAAAAGTACTTTTAACGCGTCCTGACACTGGAGATGGTCATCAGTCACGAGTTGTTGTTGGTGAGAGAAGGAGCTAAAGGCCTCGAAGGGTAGATCTAGGGTACTTATCCGCTGCGGCCTAGACTATGGCAGTTGCGGTTTTTCTATGCAGTCTTACCTACTGAACAAGAATTTTAAGTAATATTTATTCGGACCACTGTAATTAACCCTCTTACGCCGATTGGACGTATTAAACGTCGAGTCAAAATGTCTCCCGTATGCCGATTGGACGTATCATACGTCGGCTCAAAAAAGTTTTTTTTAAATTCGCGGAAAAATACTTATAGGCCTACCAGCCGAACACTTTTGAATCACGCGCCTTGGGGGATGCTGGGAGTTCACGGATCAAGGCGTTGTTTTGTCTACAATCGCTACGCAGGCACGCAAGCGCGAATTTCTTTCTTATCGCACTAAAAAGTATCAGTGACACATCTCAAAAATTATTTCGTCACTTTGACATAATTTTTGCACCATTTTAAATTATCCTTTACATGAAGTATTATATATGAAAATGTGCGCAATCTCATGTAAAATACAACAAAAAAATTCTCATGATTGTAGCTTTTGGTCAACTTTAACTCTACCGAAATGGTCGAGAAACGCAATTGTAAGCTAAAATTCTTATATTATAGTAATATTCAATCATTTGCCTTCATTTTGCAACAAATTGGACGTCTCTAGCACAATATTTCGATTTATGGTGAATTTATGAAAAAACTTTTTCCTTACGTTCGTGCGATAACTCTTCCGATAAATTTTTTCTTGCGATTGTCCTAATGTTTGCACCCTTTTAAATTTGCCGTTACATAAAGTTTTATATATGGAAATGTGGGAAATTTCATGCACAATACAACAAAAAACAACCAATGGTTGTAGCTTTTATCAGTTTCGAAATATTTTCATATAAATAACGTTAAGTGAAAAAATTTCAGCTTTCGGTCAACTTTGATTCTACCGAAATGGTCGAAAAACGCAATTGTAAGCTAAAACTCTTATATTCTAGTAATATTCAATCATTTAACTTCATTTTACAACGACTTGGAAGTCTCTAGCACAATATTTCGATTTATGGTGAATTTATGAAAAAAAAAAAACAATTTCCTTACGTCCGTGCGGGTAAACTCTTTCTGAAAAAATCAGAATTTTTTTGTGCGATTGTCGAAATGTTTGCACCATTTAAAATTAGCTGTTACATAAAGTTTTATATATGAAAATGTGCGCAATTTCATGTACAATACAACTAAAAATGATTGAAGGTTGTAGCTTTTCTCTTTTTTTGAAATATTTGCATATAAATCACGATAAATAGAAAAAAAACCACGTTCGATCAAATTTGACTCTACCGAAATAGTTGAAAACCGCAATTGTAAGCTAAAACTCTTATGGCCTAGTAATATGCCGTCATTTATCTTCATTTTGAAACCA
The DNA here is from genome assembly GCF_015104395.2 of Macrobrachium nipponense. Classification (NCBI taxonomy): domain Eukaryota; kingdom Metazoa; phylum Arthropoda; class Malacostraca; order Decapoda; family Palaemonidae; genus Macrobrachium; species Macrobrachium nipponense. The sequence goes on along the minus strand of NC_087214.1, from coordinate 62,935,771 downwards.
ATTTGAAGTCTCTAGAACAATATTGTGATTTATGGTGAATTTTTGAAAAATATATTTACCTTCACTCCGCGCGCCGATTCGCGGCCACAAGTCTCCGAAATACGTACATCGCATTATCCTAATATTTGCTCCTTTTCATATTAGCCGTTTTATAGAGTTTTATATATCAAAATGTGCGCAAATTCATGAAAAATACAATAAAAAATAATTGAAGGTTGTAGCTTTTTCCATCTCCGAAATATGTGCATATAAAAAAATATATATAAAAAAATTTCGACATTCGGTCAAATTTAACTCGTCCTAAATGGTCGAAATCTGCAATTCTAATCTAAAACTCTTACAGTATCGTAATATTCAATCATTTGTCTTAATTTTGAAACAAATTGGAAGTCTCTAGAACAATATTTAGAATTACGGTGAATTTTTGAAAATAACATTTTTTTTACGTCCGCGCGTTACGAATTCGTACATCATTTTGTGATAATATTTTTCCGGTGTTGCTTTTATTGTTTTACTATGTATTATATATCAAAATGATTGCAATTTAGTGTAAAATACAACGAAAAAAAAAGTAACTCGTTAGCTTTGACCGTTTTTTGCACAGCGTGATTTGAATACAATTATCTATGAATTTTTTTTTTCGCTACCATATATCGCATTGTTTACATATGATAATGATATTATGTTTCATTTCTGATGATTGCATACTAAACTTCAGGCAATGACAAAAAAAATGAGCCAAAAATGAACTCTTAATCTTTAAAACTAAGCGCGCTGTGATTTTTTGAAAAAATTATTTTTTCCGCTTCCGCACTCACTCCAAACCGGCGCCGGCATACTGGAGAGGTTTTGATTTTTAGGGCTTCGGCGTAAGAGGGTTAAACCCCCCGGGGTCAGTACTAAACATGGCGGAATACATTGGACGCCCCAATTCCTAGTGGATGTCGTATCCGCGGTTATGTTCCTTGCAGTCCGTGCGGATTGCTTCTGTAGAAATACCCCTTGAAGTAAGTCTTTTCTCGAGAGTTAGAAATTAAGGCCATATTTTAAGATTTAAACAGAGGGTAATGAAAAGGGCGGCCAACGCAGGCCCACAACACCAAAACGCTTTCGAAATTTTTACTTACTATTGAAAAACTTCAGAAGATTGACGCCATCTCAATGTTTGCGGAATCGCTTGTGTCAACAAACTTCCCATTTCCTGTGCTAAATCCGCATACCACTTGTACCCATAGACGCTGGGGCACTTTCATCACAACAATTGTAAAACGGTCCCTTGCCACAACGTTTTTAATGAAACTACAGTTTTGGTAGAAGAAGACGACGAAGCGTGCACTAGATAATTATTTAAATAAATAGTAAGACATTAATATTTTACATATTTATGATGATTAATTTGAAAATAATCGTTTTTGAAAAAGTAACTCGATTCCTGATTCAAATTTAAATAATTATTTTTCGGAATTAGAACGTTTTTTTAAGTCCTGTATTATGACGTCACAACATCTTGACTTTCGTACCAATTGTAAATGAATTGCTATACTCAACTTTCTTGCAGAACAGTTTACCAGTCATGCAGATTGTTATCAGCTATTCATGTATGTAATTGTTATAATGGTAATGCGCATATATATCTTTATTATTTACTTTTTGGATATATGAAGATGTTTTACTGCTAGATTACCGCCGTAGTGTGACGCAATCGCTTTCGCTCCCAGGGCCTCTTGCCTGTATTCGCACCATAAGAAATTAATGGGGCCGAATTTGCAATGACCAGAAAGTCGTTAAAAAAGGAAAGTTAGCATTGAGGAGCATATGTTTTTATTGAGAAAAATACAAATTTATACAATAGCTAGCTTGTAAAAAATACTTGATTACAAAAAACTTGATTGACAACTAAGGAGCATACCTACTATGGGTTTCAGAGACAGTGCAATCTCGTTTTTTGACAATATTTCTGTAACAAACACTCGTATCAGAACAAGATTTTGCTATAGTGTATTACACCCAGTGCCGTAATTTACAAGGGTATTGTGAATTACTAATCGTAAAGAATAACGACACTTGTCCTTGTACCAAGAGACAAAAACTCCATTATCCAGAAATGGATACGAACACAGCAGTAAAAAGCTCAACCTACCCTCTCCCCCCATCTCCACCGCCACCCCTGTCCTTCTTCCTTCCTTCACCTTCCCTTCTCTCTCTCTGAAAGTTGCTTCAGTTTGAACTTATTTTCTGTGATTTTTGCATCTATCTATCTAATAATAGTTTACATTGGTGGATATATGTAACGATTCACTCGGTTGTTACCTGCCTATTGACTGATATATTTATACACTGTTGCCAGTTGGTATGTGTTCACCCTCCAAACTGGGTATAAGACTTACACAAAACGTGGAAATTAGTGAAAGCCTATGTATTGGAAGTATATATACATAAATATTAAAGCAATTTCATCATTATTGCATTACTATGACAACTAGAATTCATGGAAATAGTTTAAAATAATGCATCAGCGTATGTGTGAAACTCCACTAATGTGGCAACGATGATTTTGCCATTCTTAGCATGCAAACATTGCATTTATTTCTGGCATACAGTTATTAAAAAAAATCAAAATACTAATATAGACTTAAATCAATGAAAAGTGCTAGCAAAAAAAAAAATTATAATCCACTAATCCGTCGTCTGCTCCACGATGGTTTTCAGCAGCCAGATGTACGACAAGGTTAGAAACATTGGATTGTATCTACTTTAGAAATATCTGTAATTTTTTGGGGTAATTTGGTTGCAAAAAAGGGATAATAGACATGAATTAAATAAACATTTTGAGGTAACAAAGTAAAGTTAAACTAAATAATGAGTAAAGTAAACAATTAAGGGAATAAAGCTTTGCACCTCATAAACAGTGCCATCGTCTGCTGCTCGTAACGGTGTTTGTGGAGTGAGCGCTTAGGAACCAGGAACAGCAACGTGGTTCAAGTGCAATTTGGAGTGGATTAAGACCAATAATGTGTATAATTACAATCAAGTAAGCACTGTGGTTTCAGTTGTGATGGCAGTGAGGATAAAACCACCGATTACAAGGTAAAAATGAATTCAGTTCAAACCATGACCCCAGGAATAACAAGTTTCATACTTTCACTAATATAGGCAACAAAATGTTGTTTTATTGTGCTGATTACAACTCTAATATGAGTAAGATCAATAAACGTTACATATATACGCTAACATTGTTCAAATGAGTGCTGGGAAGGCTGGGAAAGATGGTGGATTGTCCGTGGTTAGACCGGCCAGCCTGATGATAGCCGCCATATTGGATTTCAAAACTGCCTTGAAAACTTATTTTACGACGAGCATCACATGCTTATTTTAGTTCGTATGGGTTTTTCCATATATCACATTATGTTGAAGAAACTTCAGTCTTTTGAATGGTATGCTTAAAGTTGTAATTGTAGTCTTGTTTCACCAATTAGATATCGAGTGAATAAGACCCGGCCAACGTGAAGACGATGGATCGTCCATGATTGTTTACCCTATAGACTATAGATAATTTTGAAGAAATAATAGTAAAAATGAAGGAAAAGGGTACAGCAGATGACCAAGAAATACTGACGGCCGTTTGAATGCAATTTATGCAATATAGATTTTTCAGATTTAATAAAAAAAATTATAGGGTAAAATTTTAGCCGTTTTCGTATGTTTGGATTTAAAAGATATCTTTTTCCCATCTTTTTAATGTAGGGAATCTTTCCGAGATAGGGTAGTAAACGACTAAGCAGTGACGTAGCGGCCACCGATCCAGGAACGCAGCCGCCTTCTTGAAAAAGTACTTTAATTCGCTGCCATGAGTGTCAGTCAAGAGTTGTGGCCTGTTCAGGCAGCACACCGAGACCTCAACATTCCTCTCGAAGTAAGTGTTTTCTCCCAAATTATGAAATAATGGCATTAAGGTAAAATACTGAATGGCTGGAGAAAAAACGTACTTCAAGAGGAAAGTAGAGGTCTCAAGGTGTTGCTTCAATGGACGCTGGATCTTGACTGATGTCTATCTTGGGTTACAGGACGTGTTAATGTACTACTTCGGGAAGGTGGTTGCGCTACGGTAGAGGCTAGTCATTCAGTATTTTAACCTGTTCAGGCGCTTTTTTGGGAAGTGGCCACGTTCCACGAGAGTTGGCCGCTATGTCGCCACCTGTCATTTACCCTATTTTTGGACTTAAAAATATCATTTTTCTGTCGAAGATAGTGACCCCAAAGGGTTTTTGGTAGGTTGTTATTGAGGTCTGATATTTCCGGTAGTTTGCAGAAAGACGGGACAACCTCCAAATGAAAGGTAATCAATTGTCAACGATGTTTAATGTTATTTTGGGGTGTCTGTTTGTGAAAGCCCCCTGCCCAGCCAGGTCAGGGCATGGCGCCCTAAGTGAGGTTAGGTAGATATAAATTCTGGTTAGGTCAGGACCTGGCATAAGTTACTTTCAGGTGGATAAATTTTATTTATTTGGAAATACAAAACATATCACTCAAGATCATCAGCATGTCTTACACACAAGGCAGCCATTCTCAAACTAGATACACTGACATGATAATGAAAAAAAACATAAAACAAAAATAATCATGAATTCATTTTTGAGTATGTAATGTATTAATACTTAGGTCACCATAGGCACTGCATTTTTTTTTTCCAGAAACAAGCATCAGTCACATGTGAATAGCACTTGTGCTTCAAGCTCCCATTATTCCCAGTGATTGAGATCTATACAGGCGACTGTCCCGGGTTACGACGGTGTCGGCTTACGACGTTCTAAGGTTACGACGCTTGTCAATAGATGTTATTTTCAGGGTTACGACGCATGTTCCAGGGTTACGACGCCTACAACGCTCATCTGGGAGATGAAATATGACACCATAAATGCAAAATAGTCAATATTTTTAGGTTTTTTTTATGAAAAATCCCATAAGAATACAGTTTACATAGTTTTCAATGCACCCAAAGCATTAAAAGTAAGGTTTTCTTAGTATTTTTGACGATTTTCCGGCTTACGACAATTTTCGGCTTACGACGCGTCTCAAGAACGGAACCCCCGTCATAACCCGGGGACCGCCTGTATAATGGATTTCCATCAAAACAGTGACATTGAACTTAGAAAGTTATGCAAGCCATCATATTTTTATTTGTAAAAGTCAAAATGGTCATCTTTTGACAATTTCAGATATTAAATTTTTGTGCTGGCTTAGAATTGAAGTATCGTAGTACAAACAGTCTCCGGGTTAGGACGGGTTTGTCTTACGACGTTCTGAGGTTAAGGCGCTTTTCAATTATATTCATCAGAAATTATTTCCAGGGTTACGACGCCTACAACGCTGATCTGGCAGATTGAAATATGACACCAAAAATGCATAGTAATGAATATTCAAAGGTTTGTTCTTATGAAAAATGCAATAAGAATGCAGTTTACATAGTTTTAAATGCACCCAAAGCATTAAAAGTAAGGTTTTCTTAGGATTTTTGACACTGTTCCGGCTTACGACAATTTTCGGTTTTCAACCCGGGGACTGCCTGTATTACCTTGCCTTGTTTGAAGCTGACCATTATAAAACAAAAGGGTGTGCTCTGGCAAATTCCACCACTCATGTCTCTCTTTTACTTTTTCTTCCACATAGTAACAACAATGCTCAGGGGTTGTACAAAGGACATGTCAAAGCCTTCTCTATTTCCTTTCATGAATCGTCATCACCATCTGAAACTCACATAATTTCTATGTGGGTAAATACTAACTCTACCGTACCATATGACTCACCATATGCGTCTTAAAGCTATATTATTCTCAAAAGTACTTAATCTTTTAGTTATAGTTTCATTGTCAAATAATTCTTGTGAGAACAGTCTACCTATGTTTAATAAACATGGAAGCATTGACAATTTAATTGATAGAGCTACTCGCATGATTGTGGTTGTAGCGTTAGGAGGAATTTTAGAACTCATGATTTTAATCAAATAAGACAAGTAATCCTTTTAAGATAAGTAGTTCTACAATTTAAATACTGTACACTCTTTCCTTTGCCATCCAGATTGGAAGTGCCTCAGTATTTGTAGGACTACGCATATTCCTAAATAAAACATACACTATGGAAGCTGCTGCCAAAGTTACTGCTGAGAAGAAGCCCAATTCTGGAGCCTCTCAACTAGTAAAGGACAAGACTGCTGACCCTGTCATGCTGGATAAGCTATTGGAAATGGGAATGGGGAAACGTTTAGCGAAGAAGGTAAAAACTCTTGTCTATTGTGTTCACTGAAAAATTCTGTACATATTCATATGTATATATGCAAACCCATGTTAAAAATGTCATTGTTGCTTTGAAGGTTAGTTGCATTATTTCTCGTATAAAGTTGTCAATGCTGTTCCGTCTCCCTGGAATATTGTACATAAAGGTTGCCAAAGCTCTGGGGATGCCAGGTAAAGTTCCCTCTTAGGTGAGCCAGTGGGGAATTGAATATTCATGTAAAGCAACATCCTGGTGTTTCACCAATCAGGAGTTCAAAACTCTACAGAGGAGTTTATTGTTCACATCTGTCTTTCAAGTTATAGTGTCTTCATGTGCAATAATTTCTTTTGCAATAGGCATTAGTGTGTACTGAAAACAAGAGTTTGGATGCAGCTTTAGCATGGATAGCTGAACTCGGAGCTGAAGAAATGGAAGCCCTCTGTGAAAGTAGTGATAATGGTAAGTCTATTAGTTTCTTGCAAAAATAAGGTAGATAAATGACTGATAGAAGGGGAAATTCATAGTTTTAGATAAGCCGATGAAAATCATTTGTTTTAGAATATCCTCATATCTGTAATCAGATAAAACATGTACAGTACTATAGTATAAGCAAAATAGTCTAGACATCACTTTAATATCTCAGTTATATAAAATGCAGCACTACTAGAAGTTGACTAGATGTGACCTACAACTACTACTGCATCATGCATGCATTTGGCTTGAAGGTAGCTTTTCATTTCGTATTTTGTATGTATATATAAAAATCTAAAATCCTTAGAATAAATTTACAGATAGTTTGGGATGTGCTAACGTGGAAAAAGTTTTATTTTATTTCTTTGTTGCCAGACTCTGCAGACAGTGATGAGTGGGAAGATTTTGATGAGGAAGATGACGTTTGTTACAAAATGGTTTTTGTTGTCAACACAGAACTAAACATGGGTGTTGGAAAAGTTGCAAGTCAGGTAAGAACGAGTAGAATTGCCAGGTTTTCTGACAACAAATCAGAAATGCTTTTCACATATGTATCATTCAAATGCTGATACTAATCTTCTAGTAACAAGTTCAGTAGTAGTGGTGAATATTATACAAATAAGTCAGCCTTAATGGAGAAGGTTCCCGCTCATTTGTGCTCCTAACTCATTTCTGCCTCCTCTTGTAACAAGTGTCACTTATGGAGAGTTTGGAAGATCCTTCCTTTTCCAACCATGTGCATCATTGTAACAGCAGGGTTGGAAGCATCATGATTATCATGGAAAGTCGATGAGCAACCTTTGGCTTTTAAAATTTTCTAAAACAATGTAATAACCTTGTAGTTTTTCATTTTATATTTTATAATTATTCATTATTGTTTCTTCTACCACAGTCATTTTGAAATTTTACATTTTTGCAGTTGCAAAAATGTTATTCCCCTGACTCATAGCTGTTTAGTACAAACCAAATCATTTGTGCAAAAATGTTATTCCCCTGACTCATAGCTGTTTAGTACAAACCAAATCATTTGTATGGGCTTGTAGTATGCCAGTATAGTCTGTTTCCAGACATAAATTTGATATATACCAAAGAAACTTTTATCACACAGGTAGGGCATGCTGCACTAGGCCTGTACCGGCTATTGATGGAGGACAAAGACAAGTATGAGGCAAGCCTAGAGGAATGGGAAGAATTTGGGTAAGCATAGTTCAGGAGTTTGTTAGTGAAGCCCCTTACTGGAATATCACTATAAGCAGTATCTTCCTCTTATAAAACTACAAGGAATATTCCTCTACATAAGTCATTGCAGAAAAAAGTCTTGAGATGTGTTATTCTAATAGTCTAGGTTCGACTTCTTCCTACTCCGAGTGATATGTAAAAAAAAACAGTTTTTCTTATCTAACCCATCAGTCATGTCAAGCCTTAATCATTGTTGCAATGTTAGCCTAAGACGACTAATGAGTTTGTATGAAAAATGCTTAATATGTAGAAAAATAATAATTGACCTTCCTGTAGTGGAATAGTAGTGGTATCAGTGCTCCTAACATGGTGCATTGTAGGTTTGTAAAGGTTTTTAGAAGGGACCTTTCAACCCCTAGCTGCACCCACTTTTTAATTTTTTATTTTACCTTCATTCTTCTTCTATATTCAGTCTTGTTGTCCAACCACTTTAACTCCCTCTAGTATTCACTCTAAAGCACCAGTGGCTGGAGTGGCTTTACGTCAAATTTTCATGTCAAACAATCATTAATAGGTCTATTTTCTTGTGTCAAATGGTATCATAGTGAGTTTTTATCCATGTTTCTTTTATCAGTGAATGCAAACTACAAACAATAAAAACATAAGTTCTCTAAGTTTTTATATTTGAAGCAAGTCTAGCATAGTGGGATTGTCGTTCCATGTGGGAGCAACTGTGGATAAAACGGGTGAATATTCACTTTTAATTCTGGAATGTCGTAATCATTTGTAAACAAATAGGAGGTTAGGCATAAATAAATTTTGCTCCGCCATGATCTTTATCCATTTTTTAAACTTCACATTTGGTTGTATGATTTTTTTTTTTTTTTAAATTACCATAAAACATTTCTCTTGTAGGGAAAGAAAAATAACTCTCAAAGCCAAACATTCTAAGGAACTGACAGAGCTCCAGAAGAAAGCAGAGACTCTCCACCTTCCAACGTACCTGGTACAAGATGCAGGGAAGACGCAAATTCCAATGGGATCCACGACAGTCTTAGCAATTTTTGGCGATGAGGCAGCTGTCAATGAAGTTACTGGAAAGTTGAAGCTTTTGTGACAGTCTCATGAAGCATTGTGTCTTTGAAAGGAATCTGAGTCTTTTGCTTTAGGTTTATAAGGACATTAAATGTGATTAGTTTTTAAGATGTCTCCAGAATTTAAGTTGTAATTGTTACTTCAGTTTTGTTTTGGAAAGGTGCCAGAAGCTCAATGGGATGCAACACACAGGGAAAAAAGCAACCAAAGGGACTCATAAGTAAGTATACATACTTTTGACTACGGCACCTTAACTGCAAATGGTGCATGATGTGTATTATTCTTTCCTTAATACATAAGAATATAATATTCACTGTTTTGTTATTAAAGTGTGTGTAACAGTTAGCTCAAGTCCTTATGATACTCCACTGTATACTGATCATTTTCAAGTTGTGATATTTATAAAGTTTATGAATGTGCTGAGGGAGCACTCTCAGGCTGATGGGTGAAATCTGTCTTTGACTTTTTATCGGGTATCTTTAAGAGCCATAACAATGACTAATGGCAACTCGAATGTTAACTTATGAGAATGAAAATTATATCTATAGGCTTTTCCATATTTTTTCCATAATAAATATACTGTACCCTGTATGGTATAAACTGTTTTTATCAACCTGCTGACTTTGTGATAAAAGTTAAATCTAATTTGTAGCCACTTGTAGTGTAAATTCCAAAATGTTAAACCCCTAAGTGCCAAGATGAAAAGAAATGGGGAACTTTAGCTACAGCAGCAAAAGGGTGTGAATATGCCATGGCCTGGTCATTGCTAAAATTAAATATGCTAAGTCTGTGTAAATCTGCTGCTGGTCTACTTTAGCCTCATCCTGTTCCAGAAATGTCATTTAAAAATAGTATCTGGACACATTTCATCTGTTTGTATAGTCGTGTTTGTAAGGGCAGCTTCATAGTTTTGTACTTCAAACCACCCTTCAGGGTTTCAATTTAGTCCCATTGGCTCATTCTCAACTTATACGTTACGTACTCATCTTATGAGTTATATCAGTAAAGTATCAGCATTAAAAGAGGTTAATTAACAACCTACCCTAAACTAGTTGATTATAATTAGTGAGCTCCTCTCTACTTTCAGACATAAATACGTACTCATTCAGCTGGAGTAGAGCAATGGTTTGTACATCCATTCGAATATACAAATTCTCCATGAAACCAAGTTATGTTTTTGGATAAAAACCAGTTGTTTTACAAATTATGTCAAACGATTCTAAAAAAAAAAAAAAATATACTGATTTGGGCAATTTTGAGTAATCCAGTACATATGTCACAAGATATTTGCCAGTTATCATTTGTAAACCAATGTGGTCCTCTGGAAATTTTTTTTTGAAATGGTCGAGTTCCTAACGTCAAGGCAGTGAATTTGTGGTGTTCTTTCATGAGACCATAAAACTCTAAAACTGTGTTTTGCACTTATTACAGTATATAGAACAACAAAAAACGTGAAAATTAATTTGCAAACATGACTAAATTCTTTCCTTGAGAGGAAGGAAAGTGTATGGTGTGCCTGTTGCTGTGGGAACTAAACTTTGTGACACATTTCTAAACAAATGTGGACAAACTTAAAGTCAATAAATATGATTCCATTCTAGTTGATAAAAACTGGATGTAATATATCTAGAACCCATTTAAATCTGTAATACTGGGTACATAGGTACTGTATTACAGTAGTTTGGCAAAACCATCACATTGTAGTTGTCTTATTCCTTTTTAATTTTACATTAAAGATTTACAGTGTTGCACATGTATGAGAAGTACAAATTTATCATTTCTAACTAAATGCACGGTATACCAACATTCAACTTTTTACATTTATACAAATAACATTACATTTAGAACTGTACAATTATATACAAAGTTATTTTTGTCTTGGTGGGTGTTGGTATGAATTCTCTTGCATATTTGCTCGCAATATATCACTGTTATACTGTACACTTGACATATAAACTGGAGCAGACAGAGTGGATGTCTGAGAATTGCTTTGAGTTCTGCTATCCAACAAAGATTCTTGCTGTTGTGGTTGACCCACAACAACGGAATTCAGCTGCTGGTTGGGCATATGAAGAGTCTGTTGCTGCTGTGGCAAAGGTCTTGAATGTGGCACTTGCGAAATTCCACTCGTTAACTGCTGTGTCTGGGGCATCCCCCGGGGATGCTGGACGGAAGCAATAGCCTGCGTGTGCTGCGTCTGTGCCATTATAACAATGTGCTGAGATTGACTTACTGGTCTAGCAAGCTGCTGTTGTGGCTGGGTTATTTGATGAGAGGGGGACATAACCACTGAGTGAGGGTGTGGCATACCTCCAACTAGTTGTGGCTGAGATATAGGATTGGCAAGTGGCTGGGATGGAACTGTTCCCGAGTGCTGTGACTGGGTCAGCACATTTACATGTTGTGACTGGGCCAAAGTGCGTGCAAGCGGGTGCGATTGGGACACGTGCCCTGCGAGAGGCGTTTGAGTTATTCCACTTGAATGCTGTGCTTGCGCTAAAGGTGCAGAATGGGGCTGTGACTGTGACATATCAAGGTAACTGTTTGTCCCCAGTGTCTGCTGCGCCAGAGCATTATTTGTCATTAAAGATGTTGTCTGAGACTGAGTATAAAGTTCTGTCTTCTTATTTGGTATAAAACAAGCTGCATTAGGTTCAGAAAGTGTGTTGAGACTGTGAGGATTCCCACCATCTGCAGCATCTGTGTTGCATTTTTTATTCTGGGGGACAGGAACTGATGAACTATTAGCTTCTTGACAAAACCCAGTCGCATTATGCTTAGCTATGTGCCGAGCAAGGTCGGACTCCCTTACATATAGTTTGTTGCAGATGTGACAGCGATGTGAAGGTTGTACTCCAGACTGTGGGTGACGTTTCTGATGAGCTGCTAACAGTTGGTGGTTCATAAATTCTTCTCCACAAATACTGCATTTGAAAGAATTCTGCCGCTCATGAGTCAGGACATGTCTCTTCAAACGACTAGGTGTAGCATACTTTTTATTACAGATGTGACAAGCTGGGAGATCATTAGATTTACCAGAATTCTCATGCAAGCGCTGGTGTCGCCCCAGTGAATCCTGGGACGTGAAGTGACGACCACAAACTGAGCAGACAAGTTCTCCAGTATGTGCTTTCATGTGAGCACGTAGCTTATATTTGGTGACATATAAGCGACCGCATACGTTGCACGCCCATGGACGAGATCCAGTGTGTTGTGCTTTATGAGTGTCCCTCGTAAACTTGAGGGCAAAGGTCTGGCCACAAATATCGCAAGCAAAGGGCTTGTTGGTAGCATGAGTTGCCAAATGGGCATTCAGGTCACTTTTCACTCCAAATCCCTTGTGGCAGACATAGCAGGAAAACCGTTTCTGGTCGGCTGGAGTGTGACATTTCAGACAGTGGTCTTTCAGGTAGGCAGATTTGGTAAACGTTTTCCCGCACGTGTTGCACACCCAAGGTCTCTCCCCAGTATGAGTCAGATGATGCTGCTTCAGTTTGATCAATCGACCGTAAGTCTTTCCACAAACGACACACTCCACCCGTTTCCCTCCAGCACACCTTCGAATCTCAAATGGAGTTTCCATGGGTTGGTTTCTAGTGTAGTTCATTGAACTGGGAGTTGTTTTCACAGAGCTATTAAGAACAAGATCCTGGCCCCTCTGAAGGTCAGCTAGACCCTGAGCTGCTTGAAGATCGGCAGGATCTCGACCGCAGTGACGGATTTCCTCAGGCTCTGGACAGTTTAGACCCGGGTTAAGGCTGGGATGGTTTTGCCCAACTTCATTTGGTTTCATGCAAAGCATACTGGTAGGTGCCAAAGCATGACTGCTTGATGATGGGGGAGCAAAGATTTGTGATGCAGGTGCTGCTACTGAGTTTGTTAGGGAATTATCATTATCCGATTGTTCTACTGAACTGGAGGAGGGGCAAACAGAAGTCATGTGTATCAAAGGGCGAGTCTGCAAGGACACCTCATTCTCTCTCACTCCCCCTTGATGAATTCCACTCTTTGACTTCAAAGCTGCTGCAGATGCCTCAGCTTCTCTTGCAGCTTGAGCTGCCCGCTCAACTCTTTGCTTGAAATTAATCCGGTCATCATCATCGCTACTCGATGAGGAACTCGAAGATGACGACGAAGAGCTGCTGGAGGTCACAGAACTAGAGTCATCGTCGCTGTCTTCTTCACCATTGTCGTCATTATATTCATTATGCTGTCCATCACTCGCAGACTGGGATATTTCTTGATTAGGAGTTACAAAGCTTTCAGAAGTATTGGTCTTATCTTTCATGTAAGAATAAAAGTCAAATTGAATGTCAGGTGTTTCTGAGGTTCTTTCCTTCTGGTTCAAGACTGTTTTCTCTGCTGGAAGTCCTTCGTCTCTATCACGCTTTACTTCTTCTTGCAACAAGCTCTTGTCAGCTTCCACTGGGGTATCTCTGGATAAACTTTCACTTGTTTCTTCTTCATGAATGACAAGAGTACAGCTGTTATCACCATCAATACTCTCTTCACTGATGACAGCACCTAATGGTGTTTCACTATTCACTTCACAAACGGCACCATGAGAGGCTACTTTGTCCGTCACTCCAGACTCACGATCCGCATGACTGCAGTCTACATCCAAGCTAATATCACAGCTACTTTCCTGAATTTCATTTTCACTTGACTTATCATCATTCGTGCCATCTTGATCAACATCGCTCTCAAAAGAATCATTTGGGGAATTCACAGTACTTGCAGTATCGTTTACATGTGCATCTCTGTTTGCAGAATCGTATGGTTCATCACCAGTGACTTTCCCACTGACAATTACTTCATAATCTCTTTTCCCACCACTACTTATTTCAACATTGTTGTAATCTGTCTTTACAGCAACACATGCTTCCTGCTCATCATCGGTCAAATCATTTTCCTTACCAATGTTCTGAATATCTGCATCCCTCTTCTTTGAAAACTTTTGAGAATATTTACTTGAAATGCTAATCATATTTTCTGAGATACTTTTGCTACCGGCATTACTTTCCACATTGTCACTACTACTCTTTAAATGTTTGGCCTTAGACTCATCACGATGTCTTTTCAGTAATCTCAAGTTGGTTCTTGATTGCCTTGTCCTCTTTCTGCTCCTTTTCCCTTTAAATTGCCTCTTCTCTAAACCAGATATACCTGCACTACCCTCTCTGTCAGAGCCCTGGGATGTGCTTAATGGGCACTGTGCTCTTGTGTTTCCAGGTCCTTCATCAGATATTGTATTATTGAAATCTGCATTCTGTTGCACCACCGAAGACTGAGAAGGATAAGGATCTGGCTCCTCATTATCTTCAGAGTTTTGTCGCATTTCACCGGGAGAAAATTCATTATTTTCGAGTGTATCTCGTCCTACTTCTTCAGCTGCATCATCATTGCGACAAACAGAGTTGTAACCCTCCTGATTTTGAAAGTCATCATCTGGTAAATAGCTTTCACTATTAACACTGTCATGCTGATATGATTCTTCATACTGACCCTCACTGTCACCCCCTGGTTTCCCTTCCATTTCTTCCTCATTCTGACTCTCCTGTTCACCTTCTGGGTACACATCGTCGGCAGTGGAAGCAAGAAGAACGTAGCATTCCCCCTGCACCCATCGCACAACTGTCCCCGAGGTATATCTGTGGATGTCGCTATGCTGGGGTTCGGGAAGCTGAGAATTGTCCCAACCGCAGCTGCAGCTGTCTCCTTGAACTTCATGATTTAGTTCATCTAATTTCTGAAAAGCAGCAAAGAAGAGGATTTACATAAGGTGCAGAACAGTTAACTAAATGGCTTTAAAAAGTATATGTACAAAATTGTTAAAAAAAGTTTGTATTTCATATATACCATGATCCTAACTGCCTAGCAACACCATGCTCAATTATGCTAATGTAAGGCAATGGTCAACCTGTTCTTTACATAAGGATAAACTTTTCAATTTTATGTTTGGTAGAGGACTAGAGCTTAAAGTAAAATGCCACCTCACATACTAGTAGATGGTTTTGCAGAATATGGAACAATGAAACAAGGCTTGATAATTGGTACTCATTGGAAAACAGCAAAGGGAGCAAAGAAAGGGGACGTGAATGAGTGTGAGCAACTATGGGAGCAACTGAACTTGCATTGGCTGTGATGAGAATATCCACCATGCTCAGCCACAGTAGGCTAGAGAAGAAAATTGATGAAAATTCTTGCAGATGAAGAATCTGGTTTTAGAAAAGGTCAGAGTTGAACAGATCAAAGATCATGTCTAAACAGATCTTTGTTTGAAATTTAAAAAAACCCGATAATGGCTTTTGTTGGTTACTAAAATGAATGTGAAAATTTCCATTGATAATTATTATGGAAAGGTTTTACACCACTTCGGTGCATAGCTAATTGAAATCATTCACAAATAAAGCGTAGACAAAGTTAATGTTGACAAATCTCATCACATGGATTCACCTTAACTAATATTTGCCCTTGTCATAGACTTCATAATGAGAAGAAAAGGGTCAGAGATGGAAGACTAAGATTTAGATTTGCATAATCATAGAAAACTGACATACTTAACCAGAAAAATGCCAAACAGTTTACAAAACCTGCTTAATAGAATGCACATATTTACATGGCTGGGATTTAAGATACATCTAAGGAAGACAGAAATAAAGACAATATGAACATTATATGAAATACCACTAGTACCTGGTGAAAGGATTATGTAATGCGGTTGAGTTTTTCAAATATTTAGGAACCATAATACATGCATCCAGAATAGGTTAAGGAAGGAGAATAGGGCTAAGGGATTTCTCGTAGGTGACTTGCATCAGGATCCCCAATTCCCCATAATTATGTACTGATGTGAATACCATAAACGGGTGGAGGAATTTCATGGCAACCTTTGTGTCACATGACACATTAGGCGATAATGAGATACTATCCTTTCGACTTGTATATGAGAAGAATTGAGCTACATTCTGTGTGACAACACCTATTTAGCACTTATACTCTTCTTGCCATGCTTATCAGATAATACCATGCCTTGTACAAAATAAAGTCCCAAACAATGAGTATTTATAGCCCATCTAATGATACCACAATAAATTTGTCATACTTCTGGGTTAAATATCCACAGCAACATCCAAATAAAACAGACCAACCACATATAATTTTGAGCAACCAATCATTCTAAACATTGCATTACCAATGGAACACTACAATACCTTTGCTAATAAATATAACAAGGAATGGAATCCGTACAGTAGATGGCCTGAAAAGTTTTCGTCATCGTGCAGGGACAGACTGACATTCTGAAGCATCATTTCAAGGCCCCATGACTCAACAACACCATCTGCTGCAGCCTGGAAGGCACAAAAAATTATCATGATGTATTCTAGATAATTAACATAACTACTTTCATATTCCTTCATTGGCCAAATCAGATAATTATGAAATATGTGAGGCAACTGCTCGTAAATCATCTAAAAAATGAAGTTACAGAGATATTAAAAAGTATTGCAGTAAAAAAAGTCAACATTTTAAGTTTCTTTTTTTGATAGGTAAATTGTTACCTTAATAAGGCCAAAGACTTTTTAAAATTTTTTAAAGATTTAATTCTACAGTAACTTCAACTTTTTCACCTAACACTGCACATATTCTCCATTAATCATATACTTTACTTTTTTGTCATTTTTTAAGGCACTGCACATCATTATAGGAAATGTAAGGTGACCTTCAACCTACAAGTTCCCTCACTTCAGTCAACACAAAAACTTATTTTAAAGATGAAAAACCAAATTAAAATGATACATTACCAGTCGAAGTAAGTCCTGAAAGTGTTCACACACTTCTATGAGTGTTGGCAAAACAGTTCCAGCCATAGTTGTCTATCAGTCTTCTTCAGCGCGACATCTTCATCGGAATCCTTCTTTTGATGATGGGGCCAAGTCCATTGACCGGATGCAAACAAGGCAGCGCCCTTCCATGCCTGAAACTACAAAAGATAAAGTATTTCTTCTTGAAGCAGTTGTCCATTATCTATTGTATATACTTACTGAGCTGTGTATGCATTGTGATATTCATAAAGATAAAACTACATTTGATAACAATATCTCAATAATTGCAACCAAAAGCAGGGACAAAATTCCAAAACTCATAGGACAGTCTGCCCCAACAGGAAATCTTCAGTCCTCCAACTAGACTGAAATCTGTGTAATCACTCTTCTACTCTCTCTCTCTCTCTCTCTCTCTCACACACACACACACTTCAAAATACACTTGAAATGGACTATTCATGTCACAAACTTTAAAATGAACAAAACCAGTCACAATTTCTGTTTAAAAAGTGTTTGTTACAATATGAATGATAGGGCTCAAATGAGAGTATACTGCATCAGGTGTTCAACCCCAGAATGTATTTGCAAACCTAACCTAACTTATGACATCAGGTCCTTTCCTAGCTAGGGGCCAAAACTGCCTATAACTGGCAAATGAGAGTACTGTAACCAGGTCTTCATCCCCAGATTTTATTTGCAAACCTAACCTACCTTGTGATACCAAGTCCTTTCCAGGTTGGGGGTGAACCCTGCCTATAACTGGTAAATGAGAGTACTGTACCAGGTCTTCATCTCCAGAATGTATTTGCATTCCCTATAACTTCTAATAACTGGAAATTTTAAGTCAGTACAACACAAATGTTGCAAACGTTTTTGACCTAAGGTAAATTTCCAGACTTTCCTGATTTGCAAATGACAGATATAGCACTTATGCATGTCAACATTGCATACCATAATTTTTTATAAAGATGTCAAAAATAACTAAAATTATTTATTTTCTTCTTATAAAAAATGTCAAAAATAAACTAAAATTATTCACTTTCTTCATATGAAAAGTCTGATGGTTACACAACACAGTATCGTCATTCATCTCTCTTAAAACAATGGTCAAAATTTAATACATACAGAAAATTTCAAATCAGTAATGACATGAAAAATACAACCTCAAACCATTGCATCTTAACAAAATCTAACAACCTGTATCTTAACTAGGATGGTGTGATTTGATTAGGAGCAATTCACTAGCAAATTCCTTGATATGTGATGAAACCCATCCATACCAACCCAATCTAACACTAAAGGCCTGGCTGAAGGTAAAAGG
Source organism: Macrobrachium nipponense (assembly GCF_015104395.2). NCBI lineage: Eukaryota > Metazoa > Arthropoda > Malacostraca > Decapoda > Palaemonidae > Macrobrachium > Macrobrachium nipponense. The sequence goes on along the minus strand of NC_087214.1, from coordinate 62,917,609 downwards.
GAGGGAATTTTTTAAATCAACGGTAACTGTAACTCATTCTTGAAGTGACGTAGGTACTGATAATCAATATTCTGAAGTTTAACATCCTTCTTAGGATTAAAAAAAGCATAAGACTGAGAAAACCATCCTAGGATAGGCAAAAGTCCACTTGTGGTTTTGTGTTACAACCTACAACATACTGTAAAGTACTTTGGTTTCACTTAGGGGGCCATACAACATGTTGACTTCATTACCCTTGGTAAAACTGGCAAATATTTAGTCTGGGGGTAGTTTTGAGAATGACGGCAGTAGGCTCTAACACTAACCATCAAATGGAAACTTGGTCTAAGTTTCTAGTTTTCAGTGTTACTTGATAGGGTGTCCTGTGGAGGAGCAAAGTACCCTCGGCCAGATCAGGCCACAGCGCCCTAAGTCAGGTTAGGACGGTATGATCTGGTTAGGTTAGGACACAGCATTCTAGGAAAGGTTAGGTTTTTTCATTGATGGAGCCTGTGTCCGTCATTCTCAACGGGTCCCCCAGTTTGGTGGATAGCAATGTACGGCAGTCCCCGGTTAAAGGTGGGGGTTCCATTCCCAGCGGCACGTGTAACCCAAAAAAACTCTGTAAACCCAAAAAACACTGTAAAGCCAATCGCCATAAAATCGGAACACTATATTTAACCCTTGGACTGTCTCTCCTGGTATGTACAAGGATATCCACCCACACTTCTAGGGCAAATGAACGAGCGGTGACATAGCGGCAACCAATCCAAGAACACGGCCACCTTCCTGAAAAAGTACTTTAATTCGCTGCCATAAGCAGCAGTCAAGAGTTATACGTAGTCTATCCAAGCAGCATACTGAGACCTCTACACTCCTCTCCAAGAGTGTTAAGAAATTAGGTATGGCAAAATTCAAGCACTTTTTTGGGAAGTGGCCGCATTCCGAGGAGGTGGCCATTTGGTCATTTACCCTAGTACGTAAAACTCGCCCACCAATCGCCAAAACATGCCTCGAACCTGATAAAGGTATCTGATTAATTTTATGAATATTATTAGATTAATTTTATGAATTTTATTTGAAGCAAGATCGCCAGTAACACTCGCGGTAACGTAAAAGCGAAGAGTCTCTGGAACTGATCGCCAAATCTTAGCCTATTCGTAGGTTAGGTTAAGATTTACGAAGCATCTCATATATATAGCTAGGTAGTAAGTTAAATTGTGACATTGCAGAAGCTATAATGCAACCTATTGATTGATAGATTAATTGTCTATTAAAACTGATCAAATACAACGTACCTATATGTATCAAATAGATTGAGCCCAACGGAATTCTATACAATTCAAGAACCTATCTAGGTATAACACCTGTAAGCCATAAAACTGACCCCTACAGATCATGGCCCACCATAACTCTCCCCAAAAAGGGCGCCGTCCCCTTGACCAGAACACATCCTTTACCCTAAAAAGGAGACGAATGTCATAAATAAGTCCAGAAATGGCCCTTAAATGGTCGAAATAACAAACTAGCCTAATACACTTTTTACAGGTTAAGGTATTTGCTCGTCTGTAAAGACCTTATTTATTCATTCTCCTTTTAATTAACCTTTATTTGTTTGCATTTTATTGCTAGGGATTGAGGGAGGACACAAATAATAAGGGGAAATAGGTCAAATGATAAACGACACAAAGGGAGGACCTTCTTACTATAGGAGAGAATGACAGCCACCACCAATCGCCTTTGTTTACACTTGGGGAGAGAGAGAGAGAGAGAGAGAGAGAGAGAGAGATTTAGTTTTCTTCAGAGCCATATATCTATATACGGCTCTGGTTTTCTTCATTACAAAATGGGAAAATGAGAGAGAGATTTAGCTTTCTCCCAAAACGGGGAAGGAGAGAGAGAGAGAGAGAGAGAGAGAGAGAGAGAGAGAGAGAGAGTAGAGTATCCCTTACAAAACCGGGAAGAGAGAGAGAGAGAGAGAGAGAGAGAGAGAGAGAGAGAGAGAGAGAGAGAGAGAGAGATTTAGTCTCCCTTACAAAACTGGGAAAAGAGAGAGAGAGAGAGAGTTTAGTTTTCTTCCTTACAAAATATGAGGAGAGAGAGGAGAGAGAGAGAGAGAGAGAGAGAGAGAGAGAGAGAGAGAGAGAGAGAGAGAGAGATTTAGTTTGCTTCCTTACAAAACGGGAAATGAGAGATTTAGTTTTCTCCCTTACAAAAACGGGAAAGGGAGAGAGAGAGAGAGAGAGAGGAGAGGAGAGAGAGAGATTTGAGAGGGAGAGAGAGAGAGAGTTTATTTTCTTCCTTACAAAATGGAAAGGAGAGAGAGAGAGAGATGATTTGGAGAGCAGGAGAGAAGAGAGAGGAGAGAGAATGAGAGAGAGAGGTTAGTTTTCTTCCTTAAAAAATAGGGAAAGGAGAGATAGAGAGAGAAGGAGAGAGAGGAGAGAGGAGGGAGAAGAGAGAGAGAGAGTTTGAGGAAACGGGAAAAGAGTTTAGTTTTCCTCCTTACAAAAACAAAATAGAAAAGAGAGAGAGAGAGAGATTGAGAGAGAGATTTTGACCAGAAGGGGGAGGAGAGAGAGAGGAGAGTTTTAACTGGGGAGGAGACGAGATGAGAGAGAGAGAGAGAGAAAGGAGAGGAGAGAGAGAGAGAGAGATGTTTAGTTTTCTTTTCCTACAAAATAGGGGAAAGGAGAGAGAGAGAGAGATTTAGTTTTCTCCCTTACAAAACTGGGAAGAGAGAGATAGAGAGGGAGAGACCTTATACTTTATATCTTGTTCGGGTTGCCCAGGTCCCTCAGTGTGAGGCACCTCTAATTGTCTACCAGAGTTTTGTTGCTGGTGCATCTTCCGGTATATTTTTGCATCTTCCAATCTTGGATGGTCTGGGATGCAGCTTAGATATTTGTCGAGCTTATTCTTAAACACATCTACGCTCGTTCCTTGATATATTCCGCCCAGATGAGGCTGTCTCTGGGCCACAACGGCTTGAATAAAGCCGCTGCATTGTCGATGCTGGTGCGTCGTAGTGGATTAATGTCCTTGTGTGCTTCCCTTATTTTTGTTTTTCCTGGGTATTGTTTTGGGCACTATTAATCTACCTCTGCTTGCTCTTTCTGATATTTTTAGCTCCATGATGTTTTCAGCAATTCCTTCTAACTGTTTCCATGCCCGAATTATCATGTAGCGTTCTTTTCTCCTTTCTAGACTATATAATTTTTAAGATTGTAGTCTTTCCCAGTAGTCAAGATCCTTAACTTCTTCTATTCTAGCTGTAAAGGACCTTTGTACACTCTCTATTTGTGCAATATCCTTTTGATAGTGTGGGTACCATACCATATTGCAATAATGAAGTGGACTACGAACATACGTTTTATAAAGCATAATCATGTGTTCAGCTTTTCTTGTTTTGAAGTGCCGTAACAACATTCCCATTTTGCTTACATTTTGCCAATAGAACTGCTATTGATCATTGCATAACATGTTCCTATTCAACATCACACAAGGTCTTTAACTGCTTCCTTATTTGTGACTGTCTCATATTAGGTCCCCTATATGCATATAGCTTTTCTCTCTATCTCCATAAATTTATTGATTCAAATTTATCAGAGTTAAATACCATCCATCCTATTTACCTCTGCCCAATCATATACTTTGTTAAGGTCTCTTTGTAGTGCGTTCCTATCTTCATCACAAGTAATTTCTCTAGTTATTCTTGTGTCATCGGCGAAACTACTCACTACCGAGTCCTTAACATTACTGTCTATGTCTGCAATCATAATAACAAACAGTAATGCAGCTAACACCATACCTTGTGGCTTACCGGATATTACCTTAGCTTAATCCGATTTCTCATCGTTTGCAATAACTATCTGTTTTCTGTTGCGTAAAAATTCTTTTAACCATCTTCCTGCTTTGTCCACTATATTATGTTTTTTATTTTTTTGCTAATATATTATGATCTACCATGCCAAAAGCTTTTGCAAAGTATAGATAAACCACATCTGTTTCATTTCCGTTTTTCATATTTTTATATATGTTCTCACGGTGGACTAACAGTTGGGTTTGTGTACTTTTTCCGGGTACAAAACCATGTTGTCCTATATTAAACAAATTATTTTTTATTAAATGTTTCATAATATTTTTCTTCATTACCCTTTCATACACTTTCATAATATGTGATGTTAGACTAACAGGCCTATAATTACTTGCCTCTAATCTTGATCCACTTTTGAAAGTAGGGGTAATATATGCTAATTTGTGCTCCATCATAAAGGTCTTGGCCGTGTATCTACATTTTGTCTTAATAATGTTGCAAGTGACTTTGCGATAGAATGAACTACTTTCTTTAACAAAATAGCAGGGACACCATCAGGCCCAGCTGCAGCTCCATTTTTAATTTCATTAATATCTATGTCTGATAAATATTCACTATTTTTGTCCCTTACTTCTATATCATTATCTTCATTATCTATTCTAGGGGTGAATTCTCTCTTATATCGTTCTGCCAATTTTCTTTTTTTCATTTGTTAATCTCCCTTCAATTCTTAGAGGGCCAATTTCTATTCTTCTTTTATTCATCTTTTTCGCGTATGAGTATAATAGTTTGGGGTTTTGCTTGATATTTATTAGGGTTTTTTCTTCCAAGTCATTTTTTCATTTTCTTTTGATTGTATAATCTTTTGTTCTGCATTTTCTATCTTACTTTTTAGTTCGATCACTTTCCATGCATTTTTTTTTCTTTTTCTTTTGCAAGACCTTTTTTCCACTTTCTGATTTTCTGGAACAAGATCCTTCTGTCTCTTGGTATGCATGACTGATGTTTACTTTTCTTCCTCAGTATATATTTATCCACTATTTTCTCTAATATTTTATATAATATCTCCATATTTACCTGCATATCATCACTTACGAAAATGTTATCCCAATCTTTGTTTAATTCTTCATTTATTTCTGACCATTTTATATTTTTACTGTAGAAGTTGTATTTTCCATATCCTTCCCACTTTTTCATTTCTTGCTTATCTCTGTTTTCTCTTGCTTTGGAATGGACTGTTAATTCTATGACATTATGGTCTGAAATAATTGCATTATAAACTATTATTTCTTTAACATAATTCACCTCGTTCACAAATACTAGGTCTAAAGTATTTTCCTTTCTTGTTGGCAGGTGATTTATTTGTTGAATGTTGTATTCTAGTAGCATATCTAATAGCTTTTCGAATTGCCTCTTATATTCTGCACTACTATTACTCTCTTTTTTATATGTAATAACGGGGCCACCGCCTTGTTATTCACTTTGGTTGTGAAAGCCATGAGTGGCAGGCAAACTGGCAACACCTTGTCCCTCCTCTCTCTCTCTCTCTCTCTCTCTCTCTCTCTCTCTCTCTCTCTCTCTCTCTCTCTCTATGATACCCAAAAGCTCCTTTCCCCCACCCCCCTCTCTCTCTCTCTCTCTCTCTCTCTCTCTCTCTCTCTCTCTCTCTCACCCGACTCTGGCAACAGCCCTCTCTCTCTCTTTCTCTCCATTTCATTATCTAAGGTCACCAAATCAGAGTCGGAAATACAAAAATATACATTTATTTAAAAGCAAAGCATTGATCAAATAGTTAGGTTCTCAAAGCTTAATTGATCCCCAATGAAATAGCTAACATCAGTTTAGTCATAACATTAGTAGTCAGTCAACACCAATTCCAAAATAACATATTTGTTCCTCTCCAAAACCCATTCCCCTTTGTTAGAGCATTCCCCCTTGTCAGATCCGCCATTTCAGCCTAGTATCTTCATACACTCTTAAAAGGAAACTCTTTGGCATACGCCATCGTGGCTCTGCCTTTCTCGCACAGACCTCTCTGTAAGTCTCTCTATTGTTCTGGCTAATACATGCCATTATGAACGGACATAGCTCACACATACACACAAACTCACACCCTTCGTCCACACTTCATAACTGCTAGAAACTGGTTTCAAAGTCACCAGGTTTCACTTATATTCATCATATCTATTTTCTTTTCAATTTGGGTTAGTTCTTCCAAGAACTCTATTTTTCTTTTTGAGTTACTCATAATTAAACCCTGCGTATTCATTACTATGATGCTTTGCATGTTATCTCCTTCATTTAATATGGGTAATAATAAGGATTTTCCCATGCCTCTTTCCTATTCCAGTTTGTTGTTCTTTTCTTCATTTCCAGAAATTCTGACATTAAAAAATCCAACTTTTCCAAAATATTTGATCTTCCTTCATCATAATTATTCATTTTGTGTCTGAATCTGCAATTTTCTCCCTACCTGCACCATCCCTTAGCATCGTATATACAGTATTTGTCTCTTGAGCTGTATCTTGGAGCTGATGCTTGGAAATTCTTTGCTGACACACCATATTGAGGTGATGGCTTGCTTTTTTCCCTCACCTCATGTTCTTTGTTCCCCTCTTTATTTGTTCCTTTTCTATTTTGGATTTTATGATTTAATCGATTATTTAAACGATTTTGATTCAGGCTACAGGGTGCATAAATTTACATTTTTTTGTCGAACTTACATCCTTTTCCTTCTTTTAGGTTTTTGCATATTTTTGGATGTAGATCTCTGCAATCATCCTCATAGCCATCTAGGTATTCACATTTACCATAGATTTCTTAGTTGTGACATACCTTGGGATGTTTGTAGTGCCAGCTTTCACCGAATCTGCAATTCCCTCTTTTCAAAAGGGTGCAGACTTTGTCTTTCTTTTCTTTTTTTTTCTATCTCTATCCCATCAGTATGCAGATCTGGGTAGAGCCTCCTCGGGATTTTATTTTGTGCTGTCATGTCATAATTTATTTCTTCGTAGGTATGCTGCTTGATTGCCTCATTTGTATTATCTATGAGTATCTCTGCATCCATACTCTTGTCTTGTTCTTTGTTTTCATTATTTTTTTGTCATTTCAGTTTTGTTTTCTGCTCTTCCATTTTCCTCTTCCTCTTCTTCTCCATCTTCTACTATTTACACATTAAGTCTTGATTTAATAACATTGTCTATCCATGAGAGACATGTTGAGCAAAATACTCTGGTATCCTTACTCATATCTTGCATGACTTCAGCACATTGTGGATGCCTGGGAATGTTGCATGCTGAACATTTTCTGATCAGGTTTTGTGGATTGACTATGCTATACCACACCTTACACAGTTTGCATGCTTTTGGCATTCTTTTTCCTATTGCGTCAATTAGTATATTCACAATGTTCACCTTATTCATTTTCTTTGTCGGAATATGTTGGTTTATGTATATTTTCTTTATGAGTCTCTTGACCACTTGAATTTTATTTGGAACTCCTTCAATTATTTTCAAGATGTTTTCTAATGATTTATTCCAGTTTGAGGATCATGCCCTTCCAATATGTCTATGAACACTTTTGTGCCTTTTTTATTAGGGCTGTTATTGATCTCGTAGATGAGAAATGCCAGCTCCCTTCCTGCTAACTCATCATATTGCAGATCTGCAAGAAAAGCAAGATTTTATGCTCTCCTCCCGCCTTCTAAGCTTACTGCCATCTTGATCTGATTTACAATACTTCACTCGGTAAACTTAGTAGACGATTTATCCTGCTATTTTCACACTAATCTTATCGCCGACAATTCACGAACACTTCTAGATATAATTAGTTTTCTAGTCGTATGTTAAACGCGTCATATCGGTTGATTAATCAGACTGTGCACAGGTATGTCTCACCAAGCAAAATGACACTACACGAGAGAGAGAGAGAGAGAGAGAGAGAGAGAGAGAGAGAGAGAGAGAGAGAGAGAGAGAGAGATTTAGTTTTCTCACTTACAAAATGGGAAAGGAGAGAGAGAGAGAGAGAGAGAGAGATTTAGTTTTCTCACTTACAAAACTGGGAATGGAGAGAGAGAGAGAGAGAGAGAGAGATTAGTTTTCTCACGTACAAAACTAAGGGAAGGGAGGAGAGAAAGAGAGAGAGAGGATTTAGTTTTCTCACGTACAAAACTGGGAATGAGAGAGAGAGAGAGAGAGAGAGAGAGAGAAAGAGAGAGAGAGAGAGAGAGAGATATTTAGTTTTCTATCTTACAAAATAGGGAAAGGAGAGAGAGAGAGAGAGAGAGAGAGAGAGAGAGAGAGAGAGAGAGACCTTACAGACCTTACCTTACAATCTTGTTCGGTTGCCCCAGGTGGTACCCTCAGTGTGAGGTCACCTCTACTAAATGTCTACCAGAGAGTTGCTAGTACATCTTCCGGTATATTTTGCATCTTCCAATTTTGGATGGTCTGGGATGCAGTTTAGATATTTGTCGAGCTTACATTCTTAAAAACACATCTACGCTCACTCCTGATATATTCCTCAGATGAGCTGGCAACGCATTGAATAGACGCTGCTTATCGATGCTGGTGCGTAGTGGATTAATGTCCTGTGTGCTTTCCTTATTTTTCCTGGTATAGTTTGGGCACTATTAATCTACCTCTGCTTGCTCTTTCTGATATTTTTAGTTCCATGATATTTTCTGCTATTCCGTTCTATCTGTTTCCATGCCTGAATTATCATGTAGCGTTCTCTTCTTCCTTTCCTTAGACTAACTATAATTTTAATTTTTAAGAATTGTAGTCTTTCCCAGTAGTCAAGGTCTTTAACTTCTTCTATTCTAGCTGTAAAGGACCTTTGTACACTCTCTATTTGTGCAATCATCCTTTTGATAGTGTGGGTACCATATCATATTGCAATATTCAAGTGGACTACGAACATATGTTTTATAAATAAAGCATAGATACATGTGTTCCGCCTTTTCCTTGTTTGAAAAGTGCCGTAACAACACCCATTTTTCCATTTTTGCTTTACATTTTGCCAACAGAGTTGCTATTTGATCATTGCATAACATGTTCCTATTCATCATCACACCAAGGTCTTTAACTGCTTCCTTATTTGTGATTGTCTCATTTATTAGGTACCTTATATGCATATAGCTTTCTTTCTCTGTCTCCATAATTTATTGATTCAAATTTATCAGAGTTAAATACCATCCTATTTACCTCTGCCCAATCATATACTTTGTTAAGGTCTCTTTGTAGAGCGTCCTATCTTCATCACAAGTAATTTCTCTACTTATTCTTGTGTCATCTGCGGAAACTACTCTACTACCGAATCCTTAACATTATGTCTATGTCTTCAATCATAATAACAAACAGTATTGCAGCTAACACCGTACCTTGCGGCACACCGGATATTACCTTGGCTTCATCCGATTTCTCGTCGTTTGCAATAACTATCTGTTTCTGTTGTGTAAAAATTCTTTTAACCATCTTCCTACTTTATCCACGATATTGTGTTTTCTAATTTTCTTCGCTAATATATTATGGTCTACTTTATCAAAAGCTTTTGCAAAGTCTAAATAAACCACATCTGTTTCATTTCCGCTTTTCATATTTTTGAATATGTTCTCACGGTGGACTAACAGTTGGGTTGTGTACTTTTTCCGGGTACGAAAAACCATGGTTGTCCTTTATTAAACAAATTATTTTTTATTAAATGTTCATAATATTTTTCTTCATTACCCTTTCATACACTTTCATAACTCATGTGATGTTAGGACTCAAACCAAGGCCTAGAATTACTTGCCTCTAGTCTGATCCACTTTTGAAAGTAGGGTAATATATGCTAATTTGTGCTCATCATAAATCTTGCCTGTATCTACACTTTGTCTTAATAATATTGCAAGTGGCTTTGCGATAGAATGAACACTACTTTCTTTAACAAAATAGTGCAGGAATTTCCATCAGCGGCCCTGCAGCAGCTCACCATTTTTAAATTTCATTAATAGCCTGCACAATAATCAGCTCATTAATATCTATGTCAGCTAAATATTCACTATTTTCATCCCAATTACTTATATCATTATCTTCATTATCTATTCTAGGGGTGAATTCTCTCTTATATCGTTCTGCCCAGTATGTTGCAAATTTCCTTTTTTTCATTCGTTAATCTCCCTTCAATTCTTAGAGGGCCCTATTTATATTCTTCTTTTATTCATCTTCTTCGCATATTAGTATAATAGTTTGGATTTTGCTTGATATTTAATAGGGTTTTTTCTTCCAAGTCCCGTTTTTCATTTTCTTTTGATTGTATAATCTTTTGTTCTGCATTTCTATCTTACTTTTTAGTTCTATAACTTTCCATGCATTTTTTTTTTTGCTAGACACCTTTTTTCCACTTTCTGATTTTCTGGAACAAGATCCTTCTGTCTCTTGGTATGCATGACTGATGTTTACTTTTCTTCTTCGGTATATATTATCCACCATTTTCCTAATTCTCTAATATTTTATATAATATCTCCGTATTTACCTTTATGTCATCACTTACGAAAATATTATCCCAATCTTTGTTTAATTCTTCATTTATTTTCTGACCATTTTATATTTTTACTGTAGAAGTTGTATTTTCCATATCCTTCCCACTTTTTCATTTCTTGCTTATCTCTGTTTACACTTGCTTTGGAATGGACTGTTAATTCTATGACATTATGGTCTGAAATACTCGCATTATAAACTATTATTTCTTTAACATAATTCATCTCGTTTCACAAATACTAGGTCTAGTCTTAAAGTATTTTCCTTTCTTGTTGGCAGGTGATTTATTTTGTTGAATGTTGTATTCTAGTAGCATATCTAATAGCTTTTCGAATTGCCTCTTATCTTCTGCACTACTATTACTCTCTTTTTTATATGTATAAGTACATTCCACAATCTCCTATCGTTCTTTCCAGTCTACGAAAGGAAAGTTGAAGTCTACAGATAGGAGAATAGTCCAGTCCTTGTGATTTCTACATATATCATCCAATTTTTCAATTATTAAGTCAAACTCTTTAGTATAAGGAGGTCTATATATTACTATGTTCATTAATTTTTCAGATTCAAATTCTACCGCTATTAGTTCACATTCTGAGTTACTATATTTCTCATATATTTTCCTTGTTTTTTGTCTTTCCCATATATTGCGGTTCCCCCTTGATTCCTATTTTTTCTATCTGATCTATAATGTTTGAAACCCTTTTTATTTGATCATCATTCCCCAGTCTTGGAAATACCAGGTTTCACTTATATTTCATTATATTTCTATTTTCTTTTAATTTGGTAGTTCTTCTAAGTACTCTATTTTTCTTTTTGAGTTACTCGTAACTAAACCCTGCGCATTCATCACTATGATGGTTTGCGTGTTTTTCTCCTTCATTTAATATTGGTAATAATAAGGATTTTCCCATGTCTCTTTCCTGTTCTGGTATGTTGTTCTTTTTTTCATTTCCAGAAATTCTGACATTAAAAAATCCAACTTTTTCATAATATTTGTTCTTCCTTCATCATAATTATTCATTTGTTTTCTGAATCTGCAATTTTCTCCATATCTGCAATATCCCCTTGCATAATAAAAAAACAGTTATTATCTCTTGAGTAGAATCTTGGAGCTGATGCATTGAAATTTTTGCTGGCACCTCTCCATATCTCGTTGATGGCTTGCTTTTTCCTTTACCTGATATTCTTCATTCCTCTCTTTATTTGTTTCTTTCTTATTTTGGATTTTATTGCTTGATTGGTTATTTATTTGATTATTTTTCATGGCTACAGGGTGCCATATATTTACATTTTTTGTCGAACTACATCCTTTTCCTTCTTTTAGGTTTTTGCATATTTTTGGATGTAGATCTCTGCAATCATCCTTCATATCCATCTAAGTATTGCACATTTACCATATATTTCATAGTTGTGACACCTTAGGATTGTTTGTAGTAACATTTTCTCCATATCTGCAATTCCCTCTTTTCAAAAGGTTGCAGACTTTGTCTTTTTTGTATATTTTTCCTCTTTCCCGTCATTGTGTAGATCTGGGTAGAGCCTCTTCGGCATTTTCTTTTGTGCTGTCATATCGTAATTTTATTTCTTCGTAGGTATGCTGCTTTATAGCCTCATATGTTGTACAATGAGTATCTCTGCATCCATACTTTTATCTTGTTCTTCTTTGTTTTCCTTATCTTTTTCTGTCATTTCAGTTTTGTTTACTTCTCTTACGTTTTCCTCTCTTCTTCTTCTTCTTCTTCTTCTTTCTTCTTATTCTTCTTCATCCTCAACTATTTGTGTACATTCAATCTTTGTTTAATAACATTGTCTATCCATGGTAGACATGTTGAGCAAAAAATTCTTGTGTCATTTTCTCATATCTTGCATTACCTCAGACACTGTGGATGGGTCGGAATGTTGCATGCAGACATTTTATGATTAGGTTTTGTGGATTAACTATGCTATACCACACCTTACACAGTTTACATGCTTTTGGCATTCTTTTTCCTAATGCATCAATTAGGATATTCACAAGGTTCACTTTATTCATTTTCTTTGTCGGAATATGTTGGTTTATGTATATTTTCTTTATGAGTCTCTTGACCACTTGGATTTTATTTGGAACTTCTTCAATTATTTTCAAGATGTTTTCATTTGATTTGTTCCAGTTTGAAGGATTGTATCCTTCTAATATTATTCTATGAATGATTTTGTATCTTTTTGGTTAGGACTGTTGCTGATTTCATAGATCAGAAATGCCAGTTCCCTTCCTGCTACCTCATCGTATTGCGAATCTGCCAAGCAAGCTAAATCTCGCCATTTTTTTCCGCAGTTGGAGCTTACGCCTCTGTTCTGATTTACAGTATATCACTGATAAACTAACTAGAAGACGCTTTATCCTACTATTTCCACACTAATCTTATCACCGATAGTCACGAACACTTCTAGATATTTCTCAAATTCTAGACGTATGTTAAACTTGTGATATTTGTTGATTAATCTGACTTCGACCAGGAACGTCTCACCAAGCAAGATGACTACTACGAGAGAGAGAGAGAGAGATTTAGTTTTCTCACTTACAAAATGGGGAAAGGGAGAGAGAGAGAGAGAGAGACGAGAGATGAGAGAGAGAGAGAGGAGAGAGAGAGATTTAGTTTTCCCCTTACAAAACTGGGAAAGGAGGGGGGGAGAGATGAGAGGAGATGAGAGAGATCGAGATTTTTGGAGATTTGTTGCCGTTGAGAGGGTGAGAAGGGAGAGCTTGAGGGAGGAGGGAGGAGAGGAGACGAACCAGAGAGAGAGAGAGAGAGAGAGAGACGAGGAGAGAGGGAGATTTAGTTTTCTCACTTACAAAACTGGGAAAGAGAGGAGAGAGGAGAGAGAGAGGAAGAAGGGCCCCAATGGAACGAGAGAGGAGAGAGAGAGAGAGAGAGAGAGACCTGAGGCCCGCGCCTTGAGAGGGGAGAGAGAGAGAGAGAGAGAGATTTTAGTTTTCCACGTACAAAAACTGGGAAAAAGAGAGGAGAGAGAGAAAGAGATTTGTTTTGGGAGGAGAGAGAGAGAGAGAGAGAGAGATTTGAGCGAGGCCGAAGAGAGGGAGTTTTCTCACTTAAAAAATGGGAAGGAGAGAGAGAGAGAGAGAGGAGAGAAGATGAGAGAGAGGAGGAGAGGAGAGAGGAGAGAGAGAGATTTAGTTTTCCCTTTCAAACTTAACAGAGGAGAGAGAGAGAGAGCGAGAGAGAAGAGAGAGAGAGAAGAAGAGAAGAGATTTGTTTTCTCCCTTTCAAAACTGGGAAGAGAGAGAGAGAGAGAGAGAGAGAGAGAGAGAGATATATTATTTAATTAATTACAGAAAATTAAAAGGATAATTACATAGATGTGTCATAGTTTATGAAGAGGAAAAGGCAGTTTGAATTCTATGAATGTTACGTGAAATGGATGATATATATATATATATATATATATATAGATATATATATATATATATATATATATATATATATATATGTGTGTATAATAGTATATATATAGATATATAGTATATATATATATATATATATATATATATATATATATATATATATATATATATATATTAGTTGTTTGTAGACTAGACAGCTGTCAGATTTATATTACTGGTGACGAAGCACACAACAATTATTGTTATAATATAAATGTCCGAAGGATTAGATATTTTTACGTGTCGCGGAACCAATTATACACCTAGCAACGCGACCTACAGCTTATTGTGGGATCCGAACCACATTATATCACGAAATTAATAATAACCAGGAACAAATTCATTTGATTCCACGCTGCAAAAATATATTAAGTTGCATAATAGCGGATTCTAAAAGATTTCATGAATATAGACATCACTTGATCTAGCGATTGAGAAATACTAGTGTGAGGTGTGGACAAAGAGGCAGGTAGAAGTGTACTGACTTTATTACAGGTAAATGAAATTCAAATATACATTGTGCGGGCGGAAATGTTAATCCGACCCGCGAGAGAGTAAATTTGGGTCGGTGACAGCCGATTTGTGTTTCTTATGAGACATATAACTTAGAATATAAAAGCATACAAAACATGATCTTTGATGATATATACATTAGCCTCTAGGATGGAAGTAAGAACAACGCGATTGGTTCTCCTTACAAATACTCCCCCCCCCCAAGACAATAATTAGGGCGTAATTGTTGGATGATTTTAGTGAGCTTCTGATTGCTACTTGCGGGATGCCTCCCCTGGGGTGATCCTCGGGGGGTTCGACCGTCTTCCAAGGGCGGCAACGGCTATGTCTGGGCGGTTTGGTGACTAATGGTGTTGATCAATTCCGGAGAGGCGGCGTGAAGCGCCCTACGGGATCTGCATCAATGCACTCTTCGTCCATCAGGAAGGCGGGTTTCAGGCGGTCGATCGTGACCCAATCCTCGCGACCATTTATGGAGATGAAGTATGCCTTGTCAGTGTGTCGGAAGATGCGGAAGGGGACTCGGTAGGGCCTTGCGAGTGGCGGGCGGCGGGCGTTTTCCCTGACGAAGACATGTTTGCAGGATGATAGGGCCTTCGGAAGGAAGTGTTTGGTTCTATCGGAGAAGGTCTTGATGCAGGGCATGAATTTTCTGGTGGATTCCCGAAGTCTGGCGATGGAGACGTCTGCGTCGTCGGCGTTGGTCGGGAAGAACTAGCCTGGAACTGCCAATGGTTCCCCGTACACCTCTGCTGGTGATGCCTTGCCGTTCGCCCGAGGGGCGGTCCGAAGGCTGAGGAGGACCCACGGTGATTGACTTTTCCAGTCCTCGCTGGTGCAGCGCACCATTAGGGATGCCTTTAGCAATCGGTGGACTCTTTCCACCATGCCATTAGCTGTTGGATTATAGGCGGTGGTGGCGTGGAGCTACTTCCCCATCAGGCGGGCCAGGGAGGTCCACAGCTCCGACAGGAAAACAGGTTCGTGAGCCGTCGTGATATCATCAGGCACTCCGAATTGGCTGATCCAGCTGGCGAGAAGGGATTCGGCACATGCTTTGGTGGTTGCATCCGACATCAGCGTTGCCTCTGGCCACCTGGTGGAGTGGTCGATTATCGTCAGGAGGTATCTAGCGCCTTCGGACGGGGGCAGGGGACCCACAACGTCTACATGAATGTGGCCGAATCTTTGTTTTGGCTGAGGAACTCCTCCACGCCCGATTCTGTGTGCTGCCTTATTTTGCTTAATTGGCAGGGGATGCAGTTCCTGGCCTACTCTCGAGAGTCCTTCCGAATTCCATGCCAGATGAACTTCTCCGTCACGAGGCACCTCGTCGCCCGGCCCGAGGGGTGCGAGAGTCCATGTATAACGTCGAATATGGCCCTCCTGCGGGAGGCTGGGATCAGCGGGCGGGGGCAGCCCGTGCTGGTGTCGCAGAGGAGTGTTGTGCCTGCGGGTCCAAAGGGCATGTCTTCCCCCTTGAGGGAAGTGAGGGCTGTGTGGTAAGCGACAGTCTCAGGGTTGACGGCCTGTTCCTGGGTGAGGTCTTCGTAATCAGTCCCGAAGTGGACAGCGTTGATTTCTATCCTCGAGAGGGCGTCAACCACGGGGTTCTTCTCGTCGGAGACGTAGTGGATGGTGCAGTTGAACTCAGCAATGGCTGCCAGGTGTCTCTGTTGTCTTGCTGACCAGGCGTCGCCACCTTGGTGAAAGTGTGCACCAAGGGGCGGTGGTCTGTCCTGATGGTGAAGGGAGCGCCCTCGAGGAGGTAACAGAAGTGGCGCACTGCTTGGTACACAGCCAGGAGCTCGCGGTCGAACGTGCTGTACCTCATCTTGGTGGGCAACAATTTTCTACTGAAGAAGGCGAGTGGCTGGGGAATGCCCTGGACCATCTGCTCAAGGACGGCCCCACAAGCGACGTTACTGGTGTCAGTGGTGAGGCGTAAGGGCGGAGTGGGGTCATGGTGGGACAAGGTGGTGGCTTTGGCGAGGGCTATCTTCGTGTTGCAGAAGACCTGCATCTGCTCTGCTTCCCACGTCAGGTTCTTTGGTTTGTCCTTCAGGACCTGTGTTAGAGGGGACATGGTTCGGGCGATGTTGGGGATAAACCGGCGGTAGTAATTCACAATTCCGATGAATTCTTGCAGGGCCTTGACTGTAGTTGGGGTCGGGAACTTCTGCACCACGTCCATTTTCAAGGCCATGGGGCGCACACCTGCTGCGGAGATCTCGTGTTCGAGGAAGTCCACCCTCTTGGCGCCAAAGGTGCACTTGTCAAATCGGACGACCAACCCATTTTCCTGCAGGCGTTTCAGAACTGCTCGGACATGGTGTAGGTGCTCCTCCGGGGACCTGGAAAAATCAAAATATAGTCTACGTAGCAGACGCAGAAGGGCAGGTCCCCCAGGAGGCTGTCCATCAGGCGCTGGAAGGTGGCCCTTGCGTTTTTCAGGCCAAAGGTGGAGTAATGGAAGACGTAGGAACCGAAAGGCGTGATGATGGCGGTCTTGGGAACGTCCTTGGGATGTACCGGAACCTGAAAGTAAGATTTTAAAAGGTCCATTTTCGTGAAGATTTTTGCTCCATGGAGGGCCCCGGTCAAGTCCTGCATATTTGGCAGGGGTTAGTGATCGGGGATCGTTGCGAGGTTAAGTCTTTGGTATAGTCTCCGCAGGGCCTCCAGGTGCAGTCAGGTTTCCACACCATATGGAGGGGCGAGGCCCAAGGGCTTGATGCTTTTCGGCAGATACGCATTCATTCCATTTCCAAGAACGCCCTTTTTGCATCCTGAAGGTGGCCCGGAGGGAGTTATCGGAACTTTGCATGCATCGGGGGCCCCATGGTGGTGATGTGGTGGAATATTCCGTGTTTGGGCGGCGCCCCATGCAGTTACCTGATGAAGATCCGGCTTGAAGACTTCGGAGAACTTCTGGAGGAGGTTACCGTATTTGTGGGGAGGCAATGGTGCAAATTGTGGGGGCGCCTGGGCCCGCTGCGAGTGGGCGAGTGGTAGGGAATGGCTTGTCCCTGTGTCGAGGAGGTGCTTGCGACCCATGTCCACCAGGAGGCCGTTATGCGCCAGGAAGTCTGCCCCCCAGTAGTGGAACCCCGACGTCTGCGATGGTGAGGGACCAGACGTAGTTGTGCCCCAAAAAGGAGTGGATGAGGGTCCCGTTTGCGGCGACGAGGGCGGTTGGGCTGTCTGGGCCGCGGCTGTGGTCTTCTCCTGATGGTGGGAATATCGAATGCATCGCCCTGGTGTCTACCAGCATCCTCCGGCCGGATATTGCATCGCGGACATAGAATCCTACGGTGTGTGGTTCCAACGAGGCTGCTGCCACGGGTGAGTTTGGTTTTGTCTGCGGTCGTCATTTTTTGACTGCTGGTAGGTGCGGTGGCTTTCGCATTTCTTGGAGTGCTTTCCGAATCTTCGGTGGTAGTAGCACCAGGAGTTTTCGCCCTGCTGCAGGTGAGAGGTCTTCTTCTGGGTCACGGCACCGATCCCCTGCGTCGGGTCATCTCCTTCTTCCTTCTCTGCTGCTAGGCATACGGGAGATCCGGGAGCAGCGAGCTTTGCAGCCTTGGTCAACAGTGTTAGCGGACATCTGGCTCGAGTTGCAGAAGGAGTATTTCGCGACCAAGGCAGATCTCCATCTTCTTCCCACTGGGACCTACGTCAGGCAGGCGGAGAAGGCCCATCAACGTATCCCAAGCTTCCTCTGGGTCGGCGCCTTGCACTGGGTTTGTGACAAGGTTGAGGGCGCGGGCAGTTCTCTCAGCAATGGCAGTGGCGTAGGCTCTCATGAGTCTCGTCTTCAGTTCGTCGAATGTGACTGGTTCGGTCTGTGTTAGTCTGGTCACTCCGGGGTCACCAGTTGTGAGGTGTGGACAAAGAGGCAGGTAGAAGTGTACTGACTTTATTACAGGTAAAGGAAATTCAAATATACAGCGTGCAGGCGGAAATGTTAATCCGACCCGTGAGAGAGTAAAAATGGGTTGGTGACAGCCGAATTGTGTTTCTTATGAGACATATAACTAAGAATATAAAAGCATACAAAACATGAACTTACATCATATATACATTGGTGGGAAGCCCGCTGAATGCTCTCTATAGGATGGAAGTAAGAACAACGCGATTGTAGGAATATGTACAAAGAAATTGCAGATAAAGCGTTGTCCTTACACTAGATCGATGTATATTTTATGAGGGAATTCAAGCAAAGCAACTTAATTAAATACCTGCAATGTAAGGATGGCTAAATGAATAATTAAGGAAACAAGGTTAGTCATTGTACTAGGGCAAATGGAAGACAACAATTGTAGAATCGGAAGTAGTAACATAAACTTATGAGTATCTCTTTCTTCTTCTTCTTCTTCTTCTGCCAGAGATTTATCTCCCTCTTTTAGATAGAGTGATTCGTCGCAGCACGTAGGAGGTTGCAAACATATATAAAGCTATTCTTGCATTTTATTAGATTTTTATCTGTTTATTAATTTAATTTTTTTAATGAGTGGGGCCTCGTTCTTTAAGTATTTTCCTTTACCTCCTCTTACTTCTTAATGAACACTTGGGTTCATTTGAATAATAATAATAATAATAATAATAATAATAATAATAATAATAATAATAATAATAATAATAATAATAATAATAATAATTAAAAATGATTTGTTAAAAAATGACTGCTGCTTCAGCACTATTAATCTTGTACATAGAGAGTCTTCTCTATCTTTCTGATGATGGCTTTCTCGTTGTTGCTTAGACTGGTGAGCAACGCACCAAAGGGCAGGGTAAAATTCGGTTGAGTCATCTGATTTATTATTGCTTATACAATTCTCTCTCTCTCCAACACAATGTTTCTTCCTGATCCACAGGACATTATCAAGCGATGACTGCTGAGGGACTGAATTCCGGTGGCGAATTCCTTCTTATATCGTGATGTTGCGGGCTCTTGAGTACGGTCACAGCACCTCTCCGGCAGGTCAGGTTTTCATTGGTTCCTGGAAAGGTGACTCATACGGCGGGCGTTTATGAGTCTTGCAGACCTGACAATGTGACGACATCGTCAGGAATATTAAGATCATCGGGAGAGCCCATGACCACGACGTCTGCGTCTCCTAGAAACGCTGCTTATCCTCGAACAAAACCCTCCCCTTAATACCACCCAAGAAGCGTTCCTGATACCGACGTGTGTGAGGAGGGCCACACCCCTCCCCCCCAACGAAAGTACCAGCGTGCACGAAACAAACACCGGACAGGTAGAAGCCAATCAAGAGGCTCCTGGGGATATCCCGCCGTATGAGTCACCTTCCCAGGAACCAATGAAAACCCGACCTGCCGGAGAGGTGCTCTGACCGTACTCAAGAGCCCGCAACATCATGATATAAGAAGGACTCTACGAGCAACCACTGGAATTCAGTCCCTCAGCAGTCATCGCTTGATAATGTCCTGTGGATCAGGAAGAAACGTCGCGTTGGAGAGAGAGAGAGAGAGAGAGAGAGAGAGAGAGAGAGAGAGAGAGAGAGAGAATTGTATAAGCAATAATAAACCAAATGATTCAACCGAATTTTACCATGCCTTTGGTGCGTTGCTCGCCAGTCTAAGCAACAACGAGAAAGCCGCCATCAGAAAGATAGAGAAGACTCTCTACAAGATTAATAGTGCTGAAGCAGCAGTCATTTTTAACAAAACATGTCTACGAGAGGGTCTCCTTCCCGAAATCCCGAATAATAATAATAAATAATAATAATAATAATAATAATAATATTAATAATAATAATAATAATAATAATAATAATCAGATCTGAAAATACAAATAAGAAGGATATGGGATATGCCAGTGGAAATCGTACCCATAAT
Source organism: Macrobrachium nipponense (assembly GCF_015104395.2). Lineage (NCBI taxonomy): Eukaryota > Metazoa > Arthropoda > Malacostraca > Decapoda > Palaemonidae > Macrobrachium > Macrobrachium nipponense. The sequence goes on along the minus strand of NC_087214.1, from coordinate 62,897,478 downwards.
CATGGGAGCACTAGGCACGATCCCAAGATCCCTGAAAAGGAATCTAGAAAAACAGAGGCTGAAGTAGCTCCAGGACTCATGCAGAAGAGTGAGATCCTAGAAACGGCACACATAGTAAGAAGAGTGATGGACTCCTGAGGAGGCAGGATGCAACCCGGAACCCCACACTATAAATACCACCCAGTCGAATTGGAGGACTGTGATAGAGCAAAAAAAAAAAAAAAAAAAAAAAAAAAAAAAATAATAATAATAATAATAAATATGAATACATTGTGTATATATGATATACAGTATATGAACGATTTATTTTATATGATTAAATATTTAAGCATATATACACAAATAGCTATTACAATCATATCCACTACTATTTCTTAACTTCAGGATACAGACTATTGTACCTTCAAATATAATTATAGTTTTGGTCACGATTAGTTCAGGAAGTTATACAATATGAGTGGTAATTTACATACATACAAGAGAACAGGACAGTTAGACAATTGTCGTATATACTGGGAAAAATATATTATCTAAATGCTGCAGTTATATTTACTGATGGCACGTGATTTCATATATTCATATTTAATCGATTCTTTAACAGGATAAACTGGAAATTATATATTTAATATATGTCTGGCAAAAATGATCTGTGACAACAGAATTCCATCTAATAAAAGGAGCCCATAAAAACGCCAAAAATACAGAAAGTATCGTAGTACTATATTTCAGAGACCTTTCTCTCTTCAGGTAGGAGGTAATGGACTTCCACCTGAAGAGAGAGACAGCAGTCTCTGAAATATATATTATATACTAAATAATAAACTGTAACCCCGTGGACCCCATCTTTCTGTTTGTGTATATAAAGGCCTTTCAACTTCTTTTATATTCAGTGTGAAACTTGAAAATGTAGGATATTTATACTGCAAAAGTACTTGTTCCAAGTCCCTGTTTCACTTATCTTAATTTCTACAGAGGATTTAAGGATATTTGTGTGTGTGGTGTGTGTGTGTGTGTGTGTATGTGCTTGTATAAAATCTCTGAGTACTGTGGTGTCTTAATCAAAACGATGTCAAATATCTACAGTTACTTTTCAAAAAGTACCCGTACAGGACTTCATCAGCAGTAGTCCTACTGTATACTACACAATTTCCATTTACTTAACACCCACATATACACAAACACCAATTTTCCGAGTTATTTCGAAAAAAAACGGGACAACTTCAGAAAGATCTCGTCCTTTAAAACCCTCAAACAACCAAAAAGGCAACAAAACCAAAAATTCCGTTTGTTAACAAACTCGCATTTAAATCTATTAAAAAAAAATTCCACCCCCCCACAACCGGCCACCATAACCAGAAGGTAACCTTGGTAGGACTTTTTAAATCGAGCGGGGTTGACTGAGGTCAGGCGCATGCGCCGTCATCCTCGACGCTGATTGGTCCATTTCGAATCTTGACTACCCCCCAACCCCTGGCAATCCCTATCCATAGGGGATCGAAGACCCCCAGAGACGTCTATTCCCCCTCTCCCCTAGACATCACTCACTACCCTAGCCCCACCACTATAATACCACCCTTCCCCCACCCCCTTCCCAATAACCAACCAAGCCACCCATACCCGAAGTCCCGCCCCCTTCTTGAGGCTCCCGGGGGGGTGGCCGGGGACACGGACGTCTCATTAAGGCAGATGAAGACAGCGAGTGAAGACGTTGCGACGATTCCTCCGCTGCTGCGCCTCTGTGATAGTCCCTTTTTTTAACGTTCGGTTCCCTGCGGCGGCGGCTGTGTCCGTCGACGTTTCCCGATGATGGCATCGGTACGTTATTAACCATTCCCCCTGGACGTTCCTTCGGCTCTGGTATAAACGAGAAGGAGGAGGAGGAGGCGACCAACGAAATGTTTTTGACAGGAGGGCAAAGCCATGGGGACCTCCCCCTCCTCATCCTCCTCCCTCGGGAAGCTCCTCCGTTACGAAAAAAAAATTCAATTTTTTGAAGATAGTTTCGATGTCTCGGCTCAGACGGACGGTTTTTCCACGTGATTTTGACGCGAGATGTGTCGGGATTTATCCTGTTCTATTATTTAATGATAGATTTAACCGTAAATCAGTTAATAGACGAGAATAAACGGCGATGAAATCGGCCGCTTCGTATTATCGGGGTCCGGGACTGTTGACGACATGCAGGTTGATTTGTTTATATTTTTTTCCATTAAAAATTAATTCCTTTTAAGCATATAATACATTTTTGTGATATTTTAATGTACAGAAATTGTTATAGATATCTTTTTACTTCCAACTACCTTCATCTTGACGGTTATTTCAGGGTCCATCGTAAGATATGTAGCCTAGGCTTTGAAAGGCTGCTACCTGCAGGGTACCTACCTATAGGCCATTCCACGAGGTCTATCGTATATTTATTATAAAAAAGATTTCGTCATATGCCATAGAATATTCGTCATTAGCCTGTTTTAATCTCTATTAACACTTCTCGTCCTTTATATAGTAAAGCTACTTACTAATTAACGTAGGCCAGACGTGAGGGCACCATGTAGGCTATTGTAGGTCTGGTCAAAGGTAGGCTACAGAGGTCAGGTCATGGTAGGCCTTTTGGAAGCCGTGGACAGGACGCAGATGGGTAGTAAATGTCTAAGCCTCTTTTTAATCTTTTAGTTCGCTCAAGTTTTATGCTTATGTCTCTGGAACGTTATAGATGCCTTATGTGAGACTTTAAGGCTAGGTCATCCATTCTTCTCGAAGGGGCTTATTTAGTGCGATACGCCTATTAGGAAAAGACATGAATGAATTTGTCCGGTTCACTTTGATTAAACGGCTTGGTCCACCGCTAACTATTACCTAAGTATTCGAATTCTCTCTCCACTGCCGTTTTCCCTTAGGTATTCAAGGCTAACCTCACGTCCAACAGGCAGATACCGGGATCTGCCAATTTTGCCACCAGTACGGTTCGTCAACGCCACTTGATCCTGTTTTGTCACCACCTAATTGTTACATAACTACATAAAGTTGTATTGGAGAACAAAAACAGTTTATCAGCTTAACAGATCATTACGTTTGTCTTACAGTGCACCCTAATTTCAGTTCAACGCTAAACCCATAATGGTACAGTAGTAACGCCCTAGTTAGTGAATATCAACATACAACATGAGAGAGAAAAAAATATAAGGGTGGATGTGCATTATTGCAGTCTAAGGACAGTGGGATTAATGGCGACAAAACAGATTTCACAATGGAGTATTCTTGGTGACGAACCGGATTGGTGTGTATCCGAGCTAGATATTCCCCAGTAGCTTGGTCATAAATGCTTTTTATCTTTTAGTTTCAGTTTTAGTTTTTCATTTTCACAAGGCCAGGTGAAACTAAAGGTAATTTTCTGTATTGCTTGTGTGCTCGTAAAGTGTTTGGGGCATCTTGCACGTAAAAGTTTTAACCCTTCTAGTATGGGCTGAATACTAAGTTATGTAGTGATGTATCCCCTGGACCAGGTAGACTTAAAATTTTGCAAAATAGAAAAGAAAAATACAAATGAAAAAAGACAAGACACAAACATGGTATAAGAAAAATGAAAATTTGTTGCAATTAACTGTGTTTTACTAGGCCAAGTGGAGTGCAGTGATGCATCTTGCAGGGGAAATTTTGGCCTTGTACTTGAGATCATCTTCAAAACGCACACCAAGTGTAGTCTGCCTACTAAAAAGATGTGTAAATGACTAAACAGTGATATGTGTTTCAATTGATGTAAAATTCATGTAATAGTATATATAAACATTCATTGTATGGTATGTTTATATAACAAGACCTCAATTATAGTCAAACTCAGCCTTTTTGGCTGCTGAGCTGTTGGCGGCACAGTTGCCACAGTTCTCTAAATACGCCACGACAGTGATGAAAAAATCTCTATTTTTTTATTTTTTATACTAACTAAATATATGGTTATTACTGTTTCATAATAAAACTTCATATGTTTAAGAATGACTAAGTTTTTGATGGGGAAATGAATGTTACTGAAAATGCTTTCCTGAGATTTGACACCACCTCTGTGCTGGGTTAGTGCTCCGTTGCCACCTCAGCCCGAAAAGGTCATTCCGTGTCACGTACCCACCATGTAAACACCACCTGCTTCTCGCTGCCCCCGCGTGCACAGTCAGACTAAGGAAATAATTCATAATGTTAATCGGTACTTTTGAGATGAAAAGGCCTACTGCGGACACAGCCAAAGTAAGCAAAAGGACAGTCAATAGGATTTGCTCCAAAGCAAATCAAGAATGGTGGTCAGAGGCTGAACACAAGAAAGAGAGAGAGAAATGTGGGGTGGAAGTACCTACCTTGGGAGAAGTGGCAACGGTGTGGAAAATCCAGGGTAAACAAGACCAACACCTAATTGGTCAAAAAGTGCTATAGTGTTCAGTATATGTGCTGTGCTTATGCATGATGGTCAGGAAAGTTATGCTTGATGTTCCAGGTATTGTATATAGAACTTACCAGTCAGCTTGTTCATAGCTAAAAGTTATTACTTGTACATAGCCAAAAGGTATTACCTAAAAGTTTTTGATATTAGTTTTGCATACAGTCTCGAAACAACAAGCATAATGTGTAAAAGATTGTTTTTCTCCAAAATTTACTAATGGTTGAGAATGTACGATTAATAAGTAGCCTGCCTTATCCTTTTTAAGGATCTTGTACCCCATAGCCAAAACTGGTAACTGCAGGGCAGGCAGATAAGTTACTTTTGATGCCATTTACCCTTATTGTAGGAAAGGAAACTTGATTTATGCTTCGAATATGTTAAATTTAGTGTAAAATTGCTTGCAGCAAGCACTTGAAAGATTACGATTTTATTCAGTTTGGTACAAAGAAAATTGTCATTGTTCCGACACGGCGTACAAACCTTCGGTCCTTTACAATAGGAAGGTACTAGCGGCAGCTGGATAGGTCGTAAGCTTTCGAACAAGGGGTTCGGTAGTTAACTGCTTGTCGACAGGCGCAGCGCGCGCGACTGGGAGGTAAACAAATCACTTTTGCTTTCGCCTGCTGGCGTGTGGACGTGTATCATCGCTCTCTGCCCGCTTCATCGTCGTTGCTTTCGCATGGTTGTGTTTTTCTTTTTCTATTTATCTAGTGAAACTGAATTGTAAGTACAATCATTTCATATTTATTTCCATTGAATTCAATTGTGAATTAAAGGATCTTGGTTTCACCACGCCCTCCGATTACCCGAGTGCCGGGACTGAAAGGCGTAAGTGCGGGAATTCATTATTTCCCAGAAATGATCCTCGTATGTGTATGCTCGGTGCCGAGGGCGGGAGAGCGCTCGCTCCGAGCGTATATTTTGGTTGGAAATGTGTAGATGAAAATCGTAAGTAAGTGCTCTTTTCATTTATATTTTTTTTTTGACCTGTATACTCGTTGCCGAGCGAATGCGCTCGGCACGAAAACAACTTATTCTGTATGGAAGTGGAATCGCAAGTACAGTATTCTTTTTTCATTTTCATATATATTATTTTGATTGTAGCAATACTCATTTTGGATCAGTTTCCGAGCTTACCCGGAAATTGATCCTTTCCCCTTTTTATTTGAATGAAGTGAAATCGCAAGTGCAGTTCTTTTTCATTTTCATATATTTTATTGAGATTGCATTGTTTACTTGGATCAATGTTTCCGCTATTTCCCGGGAATTGATCCTTCCCCTTTTTATTTGTATGAAGTGAAATCGCAAGCGCAGTATTCTTTTTCATTTTCATATATATTTTTGATTGCATCAATTCATTATGGATCAAAGGTTTCCATTCATAATCGGGAATGGATCCTTTTACCCTTGCGCTCGGTACCGAGGGCGCAAATGCGCTCGATCGAGCCCTATTCATTGTGAAGTGAATCGTAATGCAAGATCTTTTTCATTTTTATTCCTTTTATTATTGATTGCATCAATATTATTTGGTTCAAGTTCCGCTCAGTCAGGGAATTGATCCTTATGCCCTGCATTCGGGCCGAGGGCACGATTGCTCTCGGGCTCTTATTATTATTGTTGGTACATGGGTGCTGTGCGGGGGTGGGGAACGGAGATCCCCCCCCCCCCACCCCCCCCCCCCCGCTCAGCTCCCACAGATGGCCCCTCCCCTTCGGGGGGGGGGGGGTTAATCTTGGGTTATCTGGGTTCTTCTCGCCCCGATAGCCGATCCGTCGAGCGCGGGGGAGGGCGCTCGGTGCCCGATGTACAATGTATTCGGGGTCTTCCACTCGTTCGGAGAGGGCTCACCCCCCCGCAGAGGGGACTTCCCCCCCACTAATCGCTACTACTGTTATTTCCGCAGGTGCTACACTGCCACGAGGGTGGACCTTGGTGAGGTATGGGCGTCCTTCCATTTGCAGGGCGTGCTAGTGTCCAGGGGCTGCGGTTCTATGTCTGGGCCTACTGCGGTCACCCATGGAGTGGTGACCACGCTCCAGGTGACGACGTCCCTCCTCACCTGGTGTACTCGCCTCACGTGGTAACAGTCTTGCCTACAGCCGCTGTGAAGTGCCGTTCGCCGTACCGAGAGGGGGGCGTGCCGCCGCCGCTCGTGGTTGCCGCGCTGCCGCGACCACACTTCCGCTGCCCTAGAGCTCGCCCCTGGACCTGCCGCCGGTACCAGGATGTTGCTGGCTGCTGCTCCACCTTCTTCCTGTGTTTCCGGTGCTGCCTGCCGTACCTGCCGATTCTGGGCTGACTGTCCATGCAGTTTGCTGCGCTGGCTGTCCCTGCGTTGCTGCGCTGGCTGTCCCTGCCGTTGCTGCGCTGGCTGTCCTACCGATGCTGTGCTGGCTGTGCCTGCTGTTCCTGAGATGCCGCCCATACCTGCTGACGTCGTCCTGTTCGTGCGGTACCCCACCCCGACTTTGGTCTGTCTGTACAGGTGCGTCCGGGCCCTGTGGCTTCGGCTACAGCAGCACCCCGGCTCCGCCCTGGATAGCAGATCTTACGTCTGTCCTGAGGAAGCTGACGAAGAAGAGGAGGAAGGTGTCGTCGTCGTCGTTCTTATCTTCTTCATCGTCGTCGGCTGCCGCCTCTTCCCCTTCGACTTCTAAGGCTTCACAGCCGAGGAAGAAGAAGGTTGCCTCCTCCCTCCTAAGAAGTCTCCCTCGGGAGCTTCTCGGGACCACCCGTCTCACCTCGGTGGGACGGGAGGGTTCCTCCGCTGGTCCTACCTGCTCCTTCGGGAGCGGGGCCCGTCTCTTCCTTGCAGGAAGAAGACTACGGGGACCAGAGGGTACCGGCTAACACCGGTACTTCCTCGCCTGGTGTCAGTGGTTCTGCCACTGCATCAGGGTCCGTCTCGGCCTCTCGTTCGCGGGAGGTACCGAGTGTACGGTCGCCTACCAGCGACCGTGCAGCCAGGAACCAGACCTCTGAGTCCGCTCAGCGTCAGGTTCACGGCACGGGGCGGAAGACTGGTGACAGCCGCTCACGCGACTCTCACCAGACCAGCTCTCGCTCTGCGCGGCGGACCAGCTGGCTACCGGGGACGTGACGGTCACGACCGGCCACGGGCTGAGGCTGGGAAGAGGTCCTCCCGTTTGCCGGTGCCAGCCACGGCTGGAACCAGAGCGACGTGACGTGCCGTGAGGACAAGCACCGGTCTTCACTGTGACAGTGGAGCCTGCAGGTCGCTGACCGTCGCTCTCACAGAGAGCGATCGGGTACGGCAACCAGCACAGCTCTTCTGACACTCGAGATCGGGGCCGCTGTGCTCAGTCCAGCCGTTCTCCACAGCGAGACGGTTCGACCAGGCCTGCAGGCTCGATCGCCACTGCGGGTTGACGATCGCCTGCAGCCTCCAAGCCTGCTGGTTCTGCCAGCGAGCGAGGAGGGAGCGTCAGGTCTGCCTCTCCCGTACCTTCAACTCCTCGGGTTACACGGGAGGGAGCGAGGTATTGAGGAGTGATCGTGAGGGGTGCGCCCCTCATGATCCCACCACGACGCCTACGTGCCAGGCACGGTTCTTGGACCGGCCAGGACGTATGCGCAAGTGGATGGAGAAGACCGAGAGGGCTGTCGCTGTTCCCCTTCTTAGGAGGAAGGTTCTCGGAATATGCTCTTGTTCGAAGGGCTTAACGGTCCCACTCTGCAAGATGCTGTGACTTTAGAGATCCAGAGGAACTTGCCGAGGTTATGGCGCTGATTCGTCAGCACAACGACCTCGGGGAAGGATCGCCGCTCCCACCAGCAGAGCCACGTCTCGGCTCGAGTCGTTTTGGGCCCGAGAGGGAACCCAAATCGACGTGGGTCTGCCGCGATCGGAGCTTGCCGACGTGTTGAACCAGGTAGTCTCTCGTCTCCGGACAAGAAGGCTCTCTCAGTTCTGGCCAGTCGAACAAGCTACTTCACCTCCTCTACTGCGACAGAGGCGTTTCTACGTGTCTTCGGACACCGTATTTGAATACCCCTTCGGTCCTCCTGAGGTTTCGACCTCGACGAGGACTGGAATGAGTCGGAGGAACGGTATCGGCTCTCTCCTGTCAGGTGTCGATCAGCCCCACCCAGACGACGTTCACAGTGGCGGCAGAACCCTTACCTACAGTATGAGTTCGTAACCCTCCTCGGGGAAAACGTTTTCTCCTGACGATACGTTTTCCCAGGCTCTGAGAGGCCATCGCCGTAAGGCGATGGCTGCTCCTTTTCTTCTCCAACTGCTAGTTCTGCTGGGAAGGCGAGCCAGTATCCAATTCCTCCCCCATTCCCTCTCCTTACGGCTACGAGGGAAAGGGGAGGGATCCTACAGAGATTTCTCTGTAAGATCCCACGTTAGGGGCTGCGCTACCGGGGGGACCTTCGGGTCCTACCTGACGTAAGCCCCGGTCGTTGAGGAGGGATCCTGCCCCTTTCTCGATTTCTACGGGAATCGGGAGGATCACCAGCCGATATCGTTTGACGAATTCGGTGGGGGGTTTCGCAGAGTGCTTAGAATTCTACGGAATTCTAGCGCATCAGAGTGTTCGAGTTTTTTACGATCTCCAAACACTTATGCGAGACCACGGTCCAAAGTGAGCGAGAATCCCCGATAATTGTTACACGATAATTGGGAACCTCGCTTATGCTCGAATTCCTGTAATTTCTAGCATTTGGAAGAAGACTGCTGCTGAAAGAAGAGTATCTCACAGTAGGCGATTAACCTGGAATAGAGAAGAACGGACGGGAACTTCCAGTTTGGCTTGAACTATCGTTTTCGGTATTCTGTTCACCATTGAAGCTTTCCTTTGGGAAAGACTTCTCCTTCACTCTCTTGACTAGAGAACGAAGGCGGTCGATCTCCAATCCTTATTCTCATCCTCGAGAGGAAAGAATTTAGGATGGAGGTCGTGGTACAGAACCTACAAATAAAATACTACGTATATTACCCTCGCGACATGATTCTTTTAACAGTTGAATTGTCCGGGGGGTAGGCACATACCGTAGTTAACTCTACGGTTTGTGACCGAGACGAATTGTATCTTAATTGAACTGCAAAACGGGCGGGGTTGCCTACAACCTCCCAGCAGTTATCAGTTTCGATTTTAGATACTTGGTATTGTCATGACAACACCAAATCAGCTTTTGTATACCGAAATCCGTTCGGTTAAATATAATTGCTCGAGCGTATTCTTTATGCTCGATGGTTCTAGCCGAACGCATTCCTTCGTGGAATAATGGATTACCTGGCAACTCGGATGACGAGTCACGAGAGCTACTGCGTATTGAACTGCCTGATAGCGGCTCAGTATCAGCTAGGTCTCGGAGATGCACGGTCTGTTACGTCTCTCTCTCCCCGGGTGGTTTGATTGACTACCGAACCGTATCTCTGCCCAACAATCATGGACTTAGGTCTCTGATTAACGGGGATTCTCGCAATAATGAAGGACCATCTACTGCTGTGACGCTCGATTTCATCGCCTTCGACATTGCGAGAATTTTCAACAGAGATATCTCTTGGACTCTTTAATCTCTTTCTGTTTACCGCACGGTAACAGAAGTCTGTACTAGTCACCCGCTGCATCGCACCGCGATAATGCGAATGATTTTTGCAGACATCTGAGTTTGTCTTCAAAATATCTCGTATTCGTAGGTGTGCAATTATTCATTGCTCGCCCCGAATTAACAGATATGTCAGAAGACATCGCCTACTCTCCGACCTGACAGCTCTACTTCCAAATGTTCAGCCCACCCATGAGAAGCAGTTCTTCAGCAGTATTTCCCTGTCTTCATTACTGAAAAGCGCTCCGCTTTTATATTGCAACTACGATCCTCACGGACAGCAATGAATAGCGGTTAGCGTTCTCAGTCTTTGTAGTACAGGTTCAGAATCTTGAGAATCTTCTCTGGTTCAGCTGTGAAGACGTAGGTTGCATTTTCTGTACACCTTCGTCTTCAACGACACATAGTGTTGTTTCTCCTTAGCCGAGAATCAACTATACTATGAGATATCTTGCCATCAGGGACCTCGGTCTCTAGAAGGCAATTGACTTTCGCCTGTTGGGCACATGCCTTAAGAGAGTCATCACCTTGCCTTCTGGCATCGGTGACGAACAAATTATTTGTTTAGTCTCTTGGCATAACCCTTTTAAGGCGAAGGTCACGTGACTTGCTCGGGTGCTTGGACAACTTGCCTCCTACCGAACGCAGTCAGTCGGCAGCTGTCAGAGCGCCCAAGTCTGTTACGAACTTCGCTGTGGACTTAGTTCGGTTGTTCCATAACAGTCTTTTCTTCTCCTAACGGCTTGTCACAGTACCATACCATCGACACCCACCATTGAGTGTCGGTGTCCTATCCACTACCGAGAAGAACAACTTCGCTGCAGACGGATAGACCAGTATGGGTACAGGACATCACCGAAGTCGAGAAGAGGGATAGGTCATACGACCATTCCCTTCTTTTCTCTGAGGTAATTGCATGACTTTTCCTGCGAAGTCAAGCATCCAGGGGATGGGGATTCGTGACGCTCGATTTCGTACCGAATCGTAGCGAAGACTCTGAACCCTTCGGTTCCTGACGATCGGTTAGAGCCTTCACAATCCCCTCCCTAATGGACTTCACCGCCTTCGATGCGAAGGAGATGCTGCTTTGTCGCCTGTGAAAGCGCGCGCTTTCGAAGAAATCTGACATCCCAGGCTGAGTGTTGAAGACTCTTCGTCAGCACCAAGATGACCTAGAAGTACACTCCCTCGAGTTGACACAAGAACTTCTCCGTGGCGCAGGTACTGAAGGCAGGGTCTGGTACAACCAGACCACTGGCACCTCCTTCTACCTTTTGGATATTGCCCACAGGTCCTTGGATCGTTTTCCTTAGCACCCGTGGTGGCTGCTCAACACGTTGTGTAGCTAACCCAGACCTAGCAGGCTGAACAGCATCGAGTCCTGGTGGTGACTGTAAGAATAGATAAGTGAATGAGAGAGTGACTGGCTTCTCTTCCTATCTTTTTCTCCCCCTCTACCTGTGGGTAGAGGGATACGGTCATCACCTTGCTGGATAAGGACGAGATGCCGGTGAGCTACTCGACAGAGCCCCATCCTATCCCTCACTAGGGATGGGAGCGAATATCCACCACTTCCTCCTACAAGGGGGGAGAAGTGGATGCCAACAAGAGACAAACCATAACTTATGTTGCCTCTTGCAAATAGGAACTTGTTCTTGTTTGCTGTACGAAGAGATCGCTTGCCTCTCTCTTAGTACTTGGTCCAGAGGTCTGACCATTGATCCTGCGGTGCACACCCCGATCAATCGGACAGAGGCTTGGATCCCTCCCTCGCTCTTACGACCAGGGAGCATTCCAAGGTTGGGCGAACACCAGTCTGTTCACAAAAGACTCAGATTCCTCCCACCAAGAAGTGAGTCTTCCTATTGTAAAAGGACCGAAGGTTTGTATGCCGTGTCGGAACAAATGACAATTTGTCCAAATTGCATTTTTCCTAACTATACAAACCTGAGGTCCTTTTACACATAGTCCCACCTCATGCCACCCCCTCACTCTGCAGTTTTTGCTTGGGCCAAAAGCAAAAGTGATTTGTTTACCTCCCAGTCGCGCGCGCGCGCCTGTCGGACAAGCAGTTAACTACCGAACCCCTTGTTCGAAAGCTTACGACCTATCCAGCTGCCGCTAGTACCTTCATATTGTAAAAGGACCTCAGGTTTGTATAGTTAGGAAAAATGCAATTTTGGACAAATTGTCATTTCAGGAATTCATTGGATCATGTTTCATCTGATTACTGGCAGTCCCTGGTTATTGGCGATCCGGATTTATGGGGCTTGTCCAGCGCCATAAAATCAGCGACTTGTGGAGCAATAAATCACCACCGAGTTTTGGTCAATGGCGGTTTTCGCTTATCGGCGCGCCCCCGGGAACAGAACCCCCGCCGATGACTGGGGACTGCCTGTATTGATTTATATAGATTTAAATTGTTCCGATACGTAATACAAACCCTCGGTCCTCTAACAATAGGAAGGTAACTAGCGGCAGCTGGGACGGTCGTAAGCTTCGAACAAGGGGAGAACGGTAGTTAAATGCTTGTCCGATCGTGTGCGCGAGAGGTGAAGAATCACTTTTGCTTTCGCCGCGGGTGTGAAGGACGTGTTCGTCATCGCTCTCTGCCCGCTTCATCGTCGTATGCTTTGTTTATATTGTGTTTTCTACTAATGGTTTGTTTGACTTGAAAATGAAACTGTAAGTACACTGTTTTCATTTCATTACTTAATTATGAACCAACATGGAGCTATCGCCGTAGATGCGGCGATTTCCTCTCTTTCATGAATTGAACCCTTGAATTATGTCGGTGCCGACGCTACGCGCCGAGTCATGTATTGGGCGAAAGTGTGTAATTGAAAAATTTAAGTACTTTTTTCATTATATTTTTGCCCTGTGCGTTCGTTACCGAGAGCGTGATTGCGCTCGGCACGAGCCTTTTATTTTGTATGATAAAATGCAATGAAAGTGGATTCGCAATGCAGTGTTCTTTTCATTTTCATTTATTTATTTGCATAATTTAATTTGGATCAATTTTCGCTCTTACCCGGGAATTGATCCTTACGATTATTTTCTGTGAAAGTGAAATCGCAAGTGCAGTATTCTGTTTCATTTTCATATACATTTTTATGATAGCATCATATTATTTGGATCAAGTTTCGTTCTACCCGGGAATTGATCTTTTCCCCTTAAGTTCTATGAAGTGAATCGCAAGGGCAGTATTCTGTTTCATTTTCATATTACTTTTCACTGCTGTGCGGGGGTAGGGGAAGCGAAGGTCTGCCAGGAAGTCGTCGGAAAGCTCTCCCGCGACTCCCTTGGTATCCGATTCTTCGTCTTCCTTCCTGCCCCCGCTCAGCTTCTTCGTTGTATTTTGTATTTGGGGTCTTCCTTGCGTTCGGGGTGGGGCATGTCTCCCCCCCGTGCGTGAGGGAACCCCTCTTACTAATCTGTCTGTGCTACCGCAGGTGCTACATCCGTGGGAGACGACCTTGGACAGGTATGGGCCACTGCGCTGCAGGGCGTGCCCTAGCATCCACGATCTGCTGCAGCGTCTAGCGAGGTCTGGGGCGGTGACTTGGAGCGGTCTCCACTACAACCTCCACGGCCGCTTATGCTGCTTCCCCCCGCTGGTCTACACTCCCCATGCTGTGTCGGTGACGCCGTCTGCCGCTTCTAGGGCCGGTCGCCGCCGTACCGAGGAGGGGTATGCCGCCGCCGCCTGTGTTTTCTTCGTGTTGCCTGCCCCAGACTTCCGCTGTTCCAGCAGCTCGCCCCTGGACCGGCCGCCAGTACCCGAAGAAGAAGAAGGCTACCTCCCCTAAGAAGTCTCCTTCGGGAACTTCTAAGGGCCCGTCCCACCTCGGTGTGACGGGGGGTCCTTCTGCTGGTCCTCCTGCTCCTTCGGGAGCGGGGCCCGTCTCCCCTTCCGTAAGGAAGAGATAGACGGGGACCAGAGGAGTATCGGTTAGCTCTGGTACTCCTCGCCTGGTGCTAGCGGCGATTGCCTCTACGCCAGGTTCCGGCTCGGTCTCTCGTTCGCGAGAGATCCCGAGTGTACGCTCTCCCTCGGGAGACCGTGCAGCCAGAGTTCGCTCGGCGCCAAGACCACGGCACGGAGCAGAAGGCTGGCGAGAAAACGACTCAGGTGACTCTCGCCAGGCCAGCGGCCGCTCTCGCAGCGACCAGCTGGTAACCGGGGTTTTCCCCCTAAGAAGACTCCTTCGGGAACTTCGAAGGGCTCGTCACACTCCGGTGTGACGGGGGGGTTCTTCTGCTAGTCCTCCTGTTCCTTCGGGAACGGGGCCGTCTCCCCTTCTGAGAAGAAGAAGAAGACGGGGACCAAGGGTGTGCTGGCTACCGCTGGTACACCCTCGCCTGGTCTTGGCAGCTCTGCTGCTAAGCCAGGTACCGGCTCGGTTTCTCGTCCGCGAGAAGTTCCGAGTGTACGGTCTCCTTCGGGTGACCGTGCAGCCAAAGTTAAGACGCCTGAGTTCGCTCAGCGTCATGACCGAGGCACGGAGCAGAAGACTGTCGAGAGCCGCTCAGGTGACTCTCGCCAGCCAGCGGCCGCTCTCGTAGCGACAGCCGGTACCCTCCTCGGGTGGACTGACGGTCTCTGACCGGCCACGGGTGAGGTTGGGAAGAGGTCCCCCAGGTCCCTCGACCGACGGTACCAGCCTCGGCTTGGTACCAGCGGTCGACGTGCCGCAGAGGACGCTCCACCGGTCTCACCGCGAAAGCGAGCTCTGCAGGTCACCTGACCGCCGCCCCCACAGGGACCGGGCGGATACGGTGACAGCAGCAGCTCGTCTGACGCACGGGACGGGGTCGACGTGCTCAGTCAAGCCGCTCGCACAGGTGAGCGGCACGGCCAGGCCTGCAGATCGATCCCCACCGCGGGTGGTGATCGGCTGCAGCCCCCACGTACGCTGGTCCTGCCAGCGAGGTGGTGGGGGGGAGCGTCAGGTCTGTCTCTCCACTACCTTCAACTTCCTCGGGCTACACCGGGAAGAGCGAGGTAGCTAGGAGTGATCATGAGAGGTGCGCCGCTCACGATCCCGTCACGACGCCGCACGTGCCACGTATGGTCTTAGGACCAACCAGGACGTACGCGCAAGTGATTGGAGGCGACCGTCAGGGGGGGGGATGGGGTAGCGTCAGTTATGTCTCTCGATACCTTCAACTTCCTCGGCATACGCCAGGAAGAGCGAGGTATATAGGAGTGATCGTGAGAGATGCGCCGCTCACGATCCCGTCACGCCGCCGCACGTGCAGGTATGGTCTTAGGACCAGCCAGGACGTACGCGCAAGTGATTGGAGGCAACCGTCAGGGATTCTGTTGCTGATCCTTCTTCTGAAGGAGGAGGGTCTTGGGAGCTGCTCTTGTTGGAGGGACTGGACGGTCCTACTCCTCAAGACGCTGTAACTTCCGAGATTCAGAGTAACTTTGCCCAGGTTATTGCACTGATCGTCAGCACAACGACCATGGGGAAGGATCGCCGCTCCCACCAGCAGAGCCCATGTCTCTGCTCGAGTCGTTTTGGAGCCCGAGAGGGAACCCAAACCGACGGTGGGTTTGCCGCGATCGGAGCTTGCCGATTCTGTCTTGAACCAGAGTCTCTGTCTCCGGACAAGAAGGCTCTCTCAGTTCTGGCCGGTCGATCAAGCTACTTCCACCTCCTCTACTGCGACAGCGGCGTTTCTACGTGTCTTTCGGACACCGTATTTAATACTCCTTCGGTCCTCCTGAGAGGTTTCGACCTCGACGAGGACTGGAATGAGTCGGAGGACGGTATCGGCTCTCTCCTGTCAGGTGTCGATCAGCCCCACCCAGACGACGTTCACAGTGGAGGCAGACCCTTACCTACAGTGAGAGTTCGTAACCCTCCTCGGGAAAACGTTTTCTCCTGCCACGATACGTTTTCCCAGACTCTGAGAGGCCATCGCACCAAGGCGATGGCTGCTCCTACTCTTCTCCAACTGCTAGTTCCACTGGGAAGGCGAGCGGGAGTATCCAATTCCTCCCCCATTCCCTCTCTTCCTTACGGCTACGAGGGAAAGGGGAGGGATCCTACAGAGATTTCTCTGTAGGATCCCACGTTGGGGGACTGCACTACCGGGGGGACCTTCGGGTCCTACCTGACGTAAGCCCCGGTCGTTGAGGAGGGATCCTGCCCCATTCTCGATTTCTACGGGAATCGAGAGGACCACCAGCCGATATCGTTTGACGAATTCGGTGGGGGTTTCGCTGACTGCTTAGAATTCTACGGAATTTCTAGCGCATTCAGAGTGTTAAGAGTTTCGTACGATCTCCAAACACTTAGGCGAGACCACGGTCCAAAGTGAGCGAGACGAGAATCCCCGATATGTTACACGATAATCGGGAACCTCGCCTATGCTCAAATTCCTGGAATTCTAGCATTAGGAAGAAGACTGCTGCTGAAAGAAGACTATCTCACTTAGGCGACCAACCTGGAATAGAGAAGAACACGGACGGGAATATCCAATTGGCTTGAACTATCGTCTTAGTATTCTGTTCACCATTGAAGCTTTCCTTCGAGGAAGACTTCTTCACTCTATTTGAGAGGACCGAAGGTGGTCGATCTCCAATCCTTATTTTTATACATTCAACTTCCCTGCCAGATATATACTTAGCTTTAGACTCGTCGTCTCCGACAGAATTTCAAATTTCGCGGCACACGCTACCGGTAGGTCAGGTGATCTACCGCCCTGCCCTGGGTGGCAGGGACTAGGAAACCATTCCCGTTTTCTGAATCAGAATTCTTCTGTCGGCCCGGGCCATCAACATTGTTGTTGGTTCCTCTCGATTGGTTTTCTTTTTTCACCGGCAATTGATCTTCTTGACCGACTTTGGTGACGTATCTGGATTGTTGGATTGGCATACGCTTTTGTGACTGTTTGTGGACTTGATTTGGATTTTCTTTAAAATGTCTGACTCTGGAATGGTTGTGAGACGTTGTGTGAAGTAGGCTGTAAGGTGAGGTTGCCGAAAGCTTCGGTAGACCCTCACACGGTATGCAAGGGTTGCAGGGAGTATGAATGTTTCTTTTACTAATACTTGCAAGGAATGTGAGAATTTGAGTGAGAACGAATGGAAGAATCTAACTAATTATTTAAAAAAGTTAGAGAGAGAAAGAGTGAGGAAGGCTTCTTATAGAAGTTTAAGTAGTTCTAGATCTCAACTAGTTCCTAGCTGGGATCTTCCCCAAGGGTAAGTATTGCTACTTCTCCTTCCATTGCAGCCCTTCTCCTATTGCAGAACCTTTAGATTCAGCGAAAGAACTTGCGGATCTAAAAGCAAGCCTTCAAGTTGATGGAAAACAAAAATGGCTGCCATACAAGGTAAGGCAAGTGATTATTCAGTGGACAGTGATATGATGTAGTCCCAGTGTAGTGGAGGGGGCATCTGGTCGGCTCAGCAACGCTCCTAGGTCTAGACCTCTTCCAAGCTCACATGCCCAGAGGAGAAGGAATGTCGAAAACAAAACCGAAAGGAGGTTGTGGAGAACCCCACCGATCAGGTGTCCCTTCGGCGGTTTCTGTGACACACCCCAGACTGCCAAGGATCGCTATTGTAAAAGCGTCCTGCGTGAGTGTTTTTCGTCGTCGGGATCTTCATCTTCGAGACGTGATTGGAGGGATTCTGATCGATCTCGGCCACTCAAGAGGAGTTGGAAGGCTCCGACTATGATTCGAGCCCAGAAAACTTCCCTGAGGAGTCTCCTTCGGGAGTGAAGAAGGCAAGAAGAGCCATTCTTTCAACCAGAGTGAGAAGGAGGCAGGAGGTGGAGGCTATGGACTCTCCCCTCCTCCCGAAGAGGATAAAGAGGAGGTGACGAAGAGATTCATGATGGCGATGCAAGAGCAGATCTCGTCGTTTGTAGGAGTTCTGTCAAAGGAACCTCCTAGAAGGAAAGACTCTTCCCTTCCGATCAAAGATCCTCCAGGCGTATGGAGGTATCGGCCGCCAGGATCGATACTCCTACTCGAGGTGAGGTTTCCTGTACGAACCTGGATGAACCTTTCAGACGTCTGGCACCGGCAGGAGTGAGGAGTCACCCAGGAGGCAGGAGCCAAGAGCCAGGAGTGAGGAGTCAACCAGGAGGCAGGAGCCAAGAGCCAGGAGTGTGGAGGCATCCAGGCAGGACGGCAGGAGGCAAGAGGCAGGAGTCAGGAGCCAAGAGGCAGGAGCCAAGAGGCAGGAGCCAGGAGTCCGGAGTCAGGAGGCAGGAGTCCGGAGGCAGGAGGCAGGAGTCAGGAGGCAAGAGTCAAGAGCCAGGAGGCAGGAGTCGGAGACTCGTTCCTGGAATTTATGACTCTTCTCCAAATAGGAGTTTCCTCTCCCTCAGATCGTAGGAGGTCTTGGAAGTACTCTCCCTCCAAACGTGAACTTTCTCCTTCGTCTGACGGAGGTTTAGACGATTTGTCTGATGACGAACCTCCTGCAAATGAGGGGACTCTCGAGTTATAAGGTCTTAGCCTCATTATTGCTGCAAGAGTTTGGAGAGACTTAGTCCGGCGGCTCCTCCTTCTCCTCGTTCTCTCTTTTCGAGCTCGGCTACGGCAAAATCTTCGGCCTTTCTGAAAATGAAACCTGCAAATTTCGATGAAGAAGGCACTCCATTCTTTAGATTCTTGGATGGACAAGAAGAAAGAGTTAGGAAAGACGGTATTCTGCATGCCTCCTTCCAAACTACATGGAAAGAGAGGTATTTGGTATGGAAACAAGAGAGACTATGGGTCTTTCTCTGCCTGCCTCTGCAGATGCGGACTTTTCCAATTTAGTGGAGGCCTCTAGACGTCACTCCTTAGGATCGGTCAGAGCGACGTGGGAACACTTCGGAGTTGAACCACTTTCTAAAGGGACTTTTGTCACTTTAGAGTGTTCAACTTTCTGGATTGGTCACTCGGAGTTCTGGCCAACAAATCTAAAGATCCGGAGTTTCTTCAAAAACCCAGAGATTCTCCATAGCGTCCTGTCTTGCATGGACAAGGCAGTACAGGACGGTTCGGGAGAAGTGGCGTCCCTTTTTGGTTGCTGGTCTCCTGAAAAAAGAAATCAGTATATGGATCCTTATTATCAAAAGGGGTTTCTCCGAGCCAGAGGACTGCTTTCATTGTTCGCCCCCCTATCGGATCATCTGTTTCCTTCTCAGTTAGTGAAGGATATATCTCGCTCGCTAACTGAGAAGGCGACACAGGACCTACTAACACAAACGTCCAAGAAAGGACGCCCTGTAGTGTCGGCGATTAGAAGGGACTTCTCGTCCCTCCTCAGCAGCCCTTTCGTGGAGTACAGCGGCTCGTCCCCCTGCCAGAAAGAAGAGCTCTGACAAGAGAGGAAGGTCTTCTTTACGCCTTTCAAGAAAACCAAATGACTTGTTGCTCCTTCAAGCACCAGTGGGCGCCAGACTCCTGAACTTTGCAGGAGTATGGGCAAAAAGGGGAGCCGACCCTTGGTCAGTGTCGGTCCTAAAGAAGGGATATGTAATCCCCTTCGAGAACAGCCCTCCCCTAACATCTACGCCTCGGGAACTGTCAGCGAGGTACAGAGACCCTGTAATGAGAAAGACTCTCCTTCAAATGGTGGACAAATGTGGGAAAAGGAGGCCATCGAACTTGTGCAGGATCCACACTCCCCAGGATTTTACATCGCCCTTTTCTAGTACCAAAGGCATCGGGGGGTGGAGACCAGTTCTGGACGTAAGCGCTCTGAATCGCTTTGTTCAGAAAAGAAGTTTCGATGGAAACGTCCGCTTCAGTAATGTCGGCTCTTCGTCAGGAGATTGGATGGTCTCTCTGGACTTGCAAGACGCACATTTCCACGTTCCAATTCACCATTGTCAAAGAAATATCTTTGTTTTGTAATAGGAGACAAGATTTTCAATTCAGGGCTCTGTGCTTCGGTCTGTCTACAGCTCCGAAGTATTCACCAACCTGATGACGAATGTGGCAAGATGGCTTCACCTAGAGGGGAATAAACATCTCCCTCTACTTGGACGACTGGCTGATCAGGGCGAAGTCGGAGATTCAGTGCTTGGAGGACTTATCAGTAACAAGGAACATGATAGAATCGCTGGGATTACTCGTCAACCTCGAGAAGTCGCAGCTGATCCCCAGCCAGAGCTTGGTCTATCTGGGGATTCAGATGGATTTCTCGGGGTTTTCGAGTATATCCTTCGCGAGAAAGAATCACTCGAGGTTTGTCGAAAATCTCGAGCTTCTTAGAGAGAAAGAACAGTTCAGCGAGGGATTATCTGAGCCTTTTAGGGACCCTGTCCTCACTAGAAAAGTTCTTCTCTCTGGGGAGGCTTCACCTTCGCCCTCTTCAGTTTTTCCTGAAAGGTGTGTGGAGTTGGAAGATGGGACAACTCTGGAACGGAAATCTTCCAACTTCACAAGAAGTAAAAGATCATTTGAAGTGGTGGATCCTTCCTCTTCAAAAGAACGAAGGCGTATCGCTTGCCCTGCAGAACCCAGACCAAGTGTTTATATGCCGACGCTTCGGAGTCGGGATGGGGAGCGACGCTAGGAGCGAGGGAGGTGTCAGGCACCTGGACAAAGGAACACGGTGTCCTGGCACATCAATTGCAAGGAACTAGTGGCCATACACCTAGCCTTAAAGTTCTTCGAAGAGATAGTCAGAGGCGGGGTGATACAGATAAACTCGGACAACACCACGGCTCTGGCTTACATACGCAAGCAAGGAGGCACGCCACTCTTTCTCCCTCTATCAGTTAACAAGACACCTGTTAACCTGGACGGAAGAAAGAGGATAACTCTCCTCACAAGATTTGTTCAAGGGATCAAGAATGTGAGAGCGGACAGACTGAGCAGGAGGAATCAGGTCCTTCCCACAGAATGGACTCTACACGAAGAAGTGTGTCGAAGTCTTTGGTCCCTGTGGGGGAGACCTCACATAGACCTGTTTGCGACGTTCCTCTCCAAAAGAATAGAGATATTTGCTCTCTAGTGGAAGATCCGAGAGCCTTCGCAATAGACGCGTTTCTCCTGGATTGGTCGGGTGTGGACGCATACGCCTTTCCCCCGTTCAAGATCCTGGGGGAAGTGCTCAGGAAGTTCGTAGCTTCGAAGAACACGAAGTTGACACTAATAGCCCCATTTTGGCCAGCCCAGGAATGGTTCACGGAGGTACTGGAGTGGATAGTGGACTTCCCAGATCTCTTCCAAACAGACCAGATCTACTCAGACAACCCCACTTCGAGAGGTTTCATCTCAACCTCCCAGGTCTCGCTCTGACTGCCTTTCGACTATCGAAAGACTTGTCAGAGCGAGGGGCTTTTCTCGCAAGGCTGCGGGCTCTATCGCTAGAGCCCGCAGAGCTTCGACGAGAAGAGTATACCAATCAAAGTGGGAAGTCTTTAGGAGGTGTGTAAGAGTCAGAAAGCTGTCCTCCTCCAGTATCTCTATAGTGAATATTGCCGATTTCCTCCTCTTTCTGAGAGAGGAATCACACCTATCTGTCTCAACAATAAAGGGATACAGAAGCATGCGTCTTCAGTATTTAGAATCGAGGGCTAGATATTGCTAGCAACAAAGATACACGATCTGATTAGATCCTTTGAGACTTCAAAGGCAGCTACTCCTAGAACACCTAGTTGGAATCTAGACGTGGTCCTGAAATCCTTTCATCGGATAAATTCGAGCCTTTACATCTGGCTCCTTCCGCGACGTCACTAGGAAATGCTTGTTCCTGGTGCTCTCGCTACAGCCAAGAGGACGAGCGAATTGCACGCTCTGGATTCCACAGTGGGGTTCAAAGGAGATGCTGCCATCTGTTCTTTCCAGACAATGTTTCTGGCAAAGAACGAAAACCCGTCAAAACCAATTGGCCCAGAAGTTTGAGGTAAAAGGCCTATCTAACCTCGTAGGCAGAGAGATAGAG
>NC_087214.1:62823009-62870509 GCF_015104395.2 Macrobrachium nipponense | reverse complement strand
GTAATGTTTTACTATATTTTTGTCTTCCGGGAACCAGTATTTTCCTTCTAATAGGTCATATCCGAGGTTTCCCGGTTGTCTCGTGGCGGCGCCATGCTGCCCTCTTAAGAATTCCCGGTCCTCCATACTGGACTTCTTATAACTTATGGGCCTTAATTATATTACGTTCATCGTTTTTTACATCGAGTTTTAGCTAGATTAGCCCCTTTACCATTTCTCTTAGTTTGGTATTTAGGGCTATTATTATTGTTCCAGCCCAGCATCCCGGCTCTTGCTCTTCATCGGCTATCGCTGGCTCCGAGTAGGCTTCTGTTCCTCGGAACAGTTTGCCTCCTCTGGGCTTCTTTTCTTCTACTAAAAGTGTCTTTCCATCTTTACGATGTAATTTTATTCTATTTAGGGTGTTAGGCTAGCCTAGGTGCATGGTCCCATGGTTTGGTACAGCCTGGTTCACGTGGCCCTCCCACGGTTGTGTTGCTCGCGGCTTAGGCCACTTGCGTGTCACGTTGTTCCATCGCACCCTTACCCTTACCCCTGTTCCCCATCCCTACCAGGTTATAGGGAGGCGCTGGGGGACCCCTTGGTTGTCATGACAACCTCAGTTGCCTTCCTCCCTCCCTCTCTGAGGTGGCCAGGGGTTCCTCTCAGCGGGGGGTATAGGGCGACCACTCATAGGGTACCGGGTCTCCGAGCGGGTAGTTGTTGAGACGGGGAGGAGTAGGCCAACCCCCCCACTCCTCTCTCCCGCCGTGTTACGCCGAGACCTCCCCCCCTTCCCCAGTTGCTCAGCCACTTCTTTCTATTAACGAACGGAGCCTTCCGTCGCAGCCGGGGCACCTTTGGTTATAGATTACTGGCTCCGCCCAGCGGCGGGGTGTCCACTACTAGTGGTCGGTTGCTTGCCTACTATATCCTTACATCTCTCCCCCGCTACCGGAAGGGAGCTGCTCTTACCGGGCACGCTTCTAGTAGACGGGTGGAGAAAGGTTTGATATTATTGTTATTTTAAGGATATACCCTAATTTTACGATGATTTGTTTAATTTATTATTCATATGTTTACCATCACCCGCCATTTTTCGTCGTGGTTTCCTTTTACCACCACTCCTGGTTGGATTCTATCTCTTGTCCCCGCCGTCAGCGGAGCAATAGCCTAGGACAACCAACCAACCTTGTTACCACACGTATTATGGCGGGGCTCTGGTTTAATCTTAACTTTCTCGCTCCGGCACCAGCGGAGCAACTGTTAGGCTGTAAGTGTTCTCCTGATACTCGTAGTTTACTTTCCACTTACAGGCTACCAACTGTCAGGTCCCGGCGTGCAACGCGACGTTGTACGACCTGCGCCACGATGAGTGCAGGTCTCACGCTCCATGTGCCACGTCATTCAACGATATGATCGTCTGGCACCCCGGAAGCCTGCGCCATCTGCTACGACCTAGTCAGTCAGCTGGTGAGGGGGTAAGTCGATTATAGGCTTCTTTTTCAATTTACTAACAACTCTTAGACATAAGTTTGTTAACCCCGTTCCGCCATTAGAAGCTCATCTCGCCCTTTCTTTCAGGCTACTGGTGTGAGGGAGGTCGCCCTTGCTACCCTGAAAGCGTGGGTGGGCGGCTTCGGGAAGAACGCCGCCAAAGGCCAGCCGTACATCCTTGACAAGAAGCTGCCGTCCAGATCTTCCCTGCGGGCAAGTCAAACAGGGTATGGTTGACCCCTTGTCCGCAGCCCCTCTCATAGCCTCCATCCAGCAAGATCTTCAGCAATCTTTCGGGGTCGTAGCTTCACAGGAGTCGGTCCCGGACGTCGCTGCCCTGGACCTAAACATCGAGCCTATGGCGGTAGGGGCAGAGGATTTGTTGGTTGAGGTAGGTGTGTCGGGCCGCCCAAGGTCTTTCCTTGGGTGTTCCTGGATCTTCTCCTTTCCCTTCTTCGAGCGCTTCTTTCCAAGGCTTTGTGGGATCTGAGATCCCTACCCGCTCTCCCGCTCTCTCTGTACCCCCAAAGATGAAGGGGGACAGAGAGAACCGAAGACTCTATCTAAGACGACTTCTAAGAAGTCGTCTTCGTCTTCTTCGGCTAGGAAGTCTTCGACTTCTTACGCTGACGCGGTGAAGGCCAAGCCGAGCTCTTCTTACTCGAAGAAGCTCTAGAAGCAAGGCTTCTAACGGAGAAGGCTCGCGCTCCCGCCGAGCCAATGCCTTCTCCTGCCTCCACCGCATCCACTCCGGCAACGCCGGTGGGAGGAGCGGGACCCAGCACCTTGATCCCACTGCTTTCTCAGCAGTTGGTGATGCAAACAGCGGTGGGCGAGATGGTTGGTTCGCAAGTCTCCGCCCTGGGGACGAGATTTGAGCAGATGTTCGCACAACTGTCGAGCACTCTGTCTCAATCAGGCCAGTCCATCCAGGATCTCTCTAACAGGGTTAGAGAGAATGAGGACCGAGTAGCTGGGCTCTCTCAGGTCCCTCTTCCAGTCTCCCCAGTGCCAAGTGCTGGTATTTTCCAGCTCCCGCCATACGACTCTCTGCCAGCTTTCTCTATGGAGAACCCATGGAGAGTAGCCGCCTACGCTCCATTTAAGGATGGGATGATCTATCCCGGAGTGTGGAACTCGAAGGATTGAGGACTTCGAGTTTTATCCTCCGGGTCTGACGCAGCCTTTCATCGGCTATGCTAGGCTGACTGTAGCGGCTCTTACTAGGAAGACAAGATCTCTAGGGAGGATGTTCTCTACAGTAGGGATCATGCAACGGGAATGGGTTCACTGCCTTGAGGACTGGGAGTGACAAACACTAAGCTCCAGGCCTATAAGAGTCCTTTCACTATTTTTGCGACGGAAGAAGAGGCTTCTCTTCCGTTCGCCACGAAAATAGTAGAGAGGACTCTTCAGGCAGTCCTCAAGGATGAGCCCATGCCACAGCTAAGGGAGGCGGAGTCTACTTCTCCGCTCTTCCCAGCTTTTGGAGATTGTGGGAGAACTTGCCAGCCACGTTCACGCTTGGCAAGCTCAAACCGGACTGCGCCATGGACCAGTTCGGCGAGAAGCTTCCAATGGCTGCCTGATTCCTTGATTCAGGCGGAGTTCGACACGCGAACTAGTTTGGCAGGTCCCTCAATTCACTGATAATAACGGAAATGGCTGCTCTCTCATATGCTACAGAAACCGCTGTTTAAGATCTTGGCAAATCCCAGCTTCAGACGGTTCAGACAGATGCTTTCGACTTCTTCTAAGCTAGGAGGAATTGCCGAAAGCACGTTCTGCAGGAGTGCACTATTAGGCACGAGCCTAATAGACTCCTGGCTTCTAGCATGTGGGGAGCGGATCTCTTCCAGAGTCCGCTGTAAATGAAGTGCACCACGAGGCTGCTAGGCTCAACCAGAGCCTTAGAGCTAGGTGGGGTATTTCATCCAAGAGGAAGCAAGAATCCGCCCCCACTGCTGGTAAGAAACCAAAGAAGTCTGGTAAAAGGTTCCAGCCATTACCAGAAACACCAGCAACAGCAGCAATTTGTTCAGGCCGTCCCGGTTACCCAACAGGGACAACCTGGTAGTTCGAAACAGAACCAGCCCATCCTCCTGCTGTCTCCTCAATCACAAACCGTCGACCTCCTACGCACTCTCGCCGGCCTTCAACCCTACGTATGAAGGTCAGGGCTACACTCCCTTTAACAAGCAACCGAGAGGTAGGGCGAGAGGCTACTTTCGCCAGCGTGGCGCAGGCAAGGGCGACAAGGAGCAGGCAGTTCAGAGGAGGGCGCGGTGGTCAAAACCCGCCCATCAACAATGAGGCTCCCCAGGTAGGAGGGAGGCTGTTCCTCTTCCGTCACAGGTGGGGTTCAGCAATTGGGCACAGAGCATAGTGTCCAAAGGGTTGGGTTGGAGTTGGATCAAAGATCCTCCTCCAATCAAATCATTCCGCCAAATACCATCAGAGAATTGACAGATTACGCGGAGGAACTCCTTCAGAAAGGAGCTATTGCGAGAGTCAAGCATCTAAAAATTTCAAGGTCGCTTATCAGCGTGCCCAAAGAAAGGCTCAACAAAAAAGAAGGGTAATCTTAGACTTGTCAAAGCTAAACTCTTTCATTCGTTGCGACAAGTTCAAGATGCTTACCCTCTCGCAAGTAAGGACCTTACTTCCGCGTGGAGCCGTCACATGCTCCATCGATCTTACAGACGCATACTATCATATCCCTATAGCCAGACTTATTCCGACATTCCTAGGATTCAGGCTAGGAAATCAGGCATTCTCATTCAAAGTGATGCCCTTCGGTCTGAATGTAGCCCTCCCCAGGGTATTCACGAAAATAGCAGAAGTGGTTGTACAGCAATTGAGAACTCAGGGAATCATGGTAGCAGCATACCTCGACGATTGGTTGATCTGGGCACCAAACCGTCGAGGAATGTCTCAAAGCCACCAAAAAGGTAGTTCACTTTCTGGAACATCTGGGGTTCCAGATAAACAAAACGAAATCCAGACTTACCCCGGAGTCTCGTTTTCAGTGGCTGGGAATCCAATGGGATTGTCTTCCCACAATCTGTCAATTCCAGTGGCCAAACGGAAGGAAATAGCAAAATCTGTCAGGCAATTTCTCAAATGCAAACAAACATCAAGGAGAAACCAGGAAAGAATCCTAGGGTCCCTCCAGTTTGCTTCGGTAACAGATATCCTCCTGAAAGCAAGGCTAAAAGATATAAATCGAGTTTGGCGATCGAGAGCAACACCAAATCTCGAGACAAGTTGTCAGTAATTCCACAGATCCTTCGCAATCAACTCCGTCCGTGGTCAAAAGTAAAGAACTTAGCCAAGCAGGTACCCCAATTCAATATCCCCTTCCATGTCAACCATTCACACGGATGCCTCCTGTTTCCGGGTGGGGGGGATATTCTCAGTTCAAACAGGTTCAGGGGACTTGGTCAGTTCAATTTCGCCAGCTCCACATAAATGTTCTGGAAGCAATGGCAGTATTTCTTACCTTGAAGAGACTGCTTCCCCCGAAAAAGTCTCATCTAAGGCTAGTTTTGGACAGTGCAGTGGTAGTTCATTGCATCAACAGAGGAGGGTCCAAATCCAAGCAGGTGAACCATGTCATGATAGCCATCTTTGCCCTAAGCAAACAAACACAAATGGCATCTGTCCGCCACTCACCTGGCGGGGGTAAGAAATGTGATAGCAGACGCTTTGTCCCGGTCAGTTCCTCTGGAATCAGAATGGTCCCTAGACGACGGGTCATTCCAGTGGATATGCCGGAGAGTCCCAGGTCTCCAAGTAGATCTCTTCGCCTCACAAGCGAACCACAAGCTCCCTTGCTATGTGGCCCCCAACCTGGACCCTCTGGCTTATGCCACGGACGCCCTGTCGTTAGATTGGGATCAGTGGAGAAAAGTTTATGTTTTTCCTCCAGTGAATCTTCTCTGAAAGTCTTAAGCAAGCTGAGGACTTTCAAAGGAATAGTAGCTGATTGCACCGACTGGCCCAAGAGCAACTGGTATCCTCTTCTTCTGGAATTGGGTCTCCGACCTCAACGGATTCCCAATCCAAGCTGTCACAATCAGTACAAATGAGGAATGTGTTCGCTTCCTCAGGAATTCTTCAGACCCTAACTTTATGGACTTCATGAAGTTTGCGGCTAATAAAGATGCTAATATTGATCCACAAAATATTCTCTTCCTAGAATCAGATAAGAGAGAGTCAACCATTAGACAATATGACTCAGCTGTTAAAAAATTAGCATCTTTCCTGAAAGAATCAAACACTACAACCATGACAGTTAATCTAGCTATATCCTTTTTCAGATCCTTGTTTGAAAAAGGTTTAGCAGCTAGCACTATTACTACTCATAAATCGGCTTTGAAGAAGATCTTTCAGTTAGGTTTTCAGATAGATCTGACTGAATCTTATTTCACGTCTATTCCTAAAGCCTGTGCTAGACTTAGACCTTCTCAAAGGCCTACTGCAGTTTCATGGTTCTTAAATGATGTCCTCAAACTAGCTTCAGATACTGACAACTCGTCTTGTACATTCATAATGCTTCTTAGAAAGACATTATTCTTATTAAGCCTAGCTTCAGGAGCTAGAATTTCAGAACTGTCGGCTCTATCCAGAGATGCGGGTCATGTGGAATTCCTCCCCTCAGGAGAAGTTTCTGCTTGCTCCGGATCGTAGCTTTTAGCTAAAATGAGGATCCTCTTGCAAAGGGGTGGGCCCCTTGGGAAGTCATCCCACTTCCCCAAGATCCTTCTCTCTGCCCAGTATCAACTTTAAGAGCCTTTCTATCTCGTACATCCTCAAGATCCTCAGGTTCTCTCTTCATGAGAGAAAAAGGTGGTACTTTGTCAGTAAAAGGTATTAGACAACAAAATCCTTTACTTCATTAAACAAGCCAATCCTGATTCATTCCCAAAAGCACATGATATCAGGGGAGTAGCCACCTCAATTAATTACTTTCAACATATGAACTTTGAGGATCTTAAAAAGTATACTGGATTGGAAATCCCGACAGTCTTTAAACGTCATTATCTAAAGTCCTTGGAATCTTTAAAATTTAAATTTTCAGCAGTAGCAGTCGGGAAACATTGTTTCTCCTGATACTGTATAGTAGTCGTAGTAACGATCCAGGTCTCCTTTCTACCTACCTCATCCAACATGCCTCACCCTATCGCCATGCTACTCGGATATCCTAGCCTTAGCCGCTGAATCATACTAGTGGATTGTCCCTTATTTTTTTGCTAGGGACATCCACACTTGTACTGATAATGTACTTCAGTGTACCTACCCTTATTTTTATGCTAGGGTAGGACACAATGTGTTTGTATATTTTGTAAATAATTTTCTAAGTAAATCTATTTTGTTATTATTACACTGCATTATTATATTTTACTATGTTTACTGTAATTTTAAGTACTTTACATTACTAACGTTCTTCTGTTAACTGTTTAGAATAAGTTAGGTTTAAGTACTTAGTTTGTATGCTGTAATTGATTTACTTTATATTATATCCTTCGTTTACAACTGCTTTTCATTTGTCCTTTTTTCCCATCTTGTCTGTTTCTCTGGTACTCTTTCATAGGCCGACACGAGCTGAGCCCAGAAAAGGGATTTTGACGAAGGAAAAATCTATTTCTGGGTGATTGGCTCGTGTCGCCCTATGAAACCCCACCCTGTATTGTTTACACCCCCCCATGCAGGACAAGATGTTTTTAGATTAAGGATGTCCGCTAGGGCGCTGCTGTCCGTGGCGTCCTCTAGTAGTAGTAGTAGCGGCTGCATCGCCCGTTGTATCAGCTCTCTCTTGTGGGGATTCTGATTGGAAGTTCTAATTGGTGAATGTCTCGTGGTAGTGTTCCCACTCGCCCCTATTACCATACCGACACTTCTTTTTAAGAGTGAGCGAGTCAGTTTTACTGACATTTTCTTAATTTTTGTTTTTCTCTGGTGGTAATTTTTAGATTAATTTTACCTAGAAAGAATGATATTAAGGATCCTTTCATAGGGCGACACGAGCCAATCACCCAGAAATAGATTTTTTCCCTTCGTCAAAATCCCTTTATTAGGCTTTTTTATGGGAACAATTATGGATATTTTCCAGTCCTTGGGTAAAATTCCAGTTTCCCATATTTGGTTTATAATCTTAAGTAGATACTTTTTGGCATCATCTGGGAGGTGTTTAAGCATTTCATATAAAACTGAATCACCCCCTGGAGCTGTTGATTCAGTTGAAGAGAGGGCCTCCGAAATTCTCTTAAGGAAAATTTGTGATTGTATGGTTCAGATTTTCCAGATTCAAATTTCAGAGTCATTTCGGCATTCCGAATTCTTTGAAATTCTAGGGAATAATGTCAGGGCTGGAAACTTGAGAAAAGCGTTTTCCCAGCTCATTGGCAACTTCAGTGGGCTCTGTGATCAGTGTGTTATTGACCTTTAATGAGGGTAATGGTGACGCAACAAATTTTCCACTTAGTTTCCATGATTTTGCGCCACACCACTCTCATTGGAGTTCTGGAATTGATTCATTGATATAGTAATCCAACTCTCTCTTTTGGCTTTCTTGTAAAAAAAAAAAGCGCCGCTGCTTGGCTAACGCCACGATTATAGATTAATTTAGACTGAGGGAACCACTAGTTTTTGTATCGTCGGTAGCACTTCTAGTGATTTCCTCAGAATACCACGTCTTATTCCACCAGGGAACTGCAGGTCTATGAGGTTTACCTTTTGTATTGGGAATCGAGCCCTCAGCACTCTTCAGAGTGGATTCAATGAAGTAGTCATAGGCATCCAGGTGAGAATGAAATGACTCAAACTCCCTATCTAGATTGACTCCTTTACTGAACTTGTCCAGTCAGCATCCTCTACCTTCCACTTAGGTAATGTTTCAGATGGAGCATTTACAACATATTTCAGATGGATCGGGTATGATCACTTCCATTCAAATCTTCATTAACGGACCAGTTAAAGTCAAGGTGGATATTTGTTGAGGAAATACTAAGGTCCAGTGCAGAGAGATGATTATTATGAATGCTGTGGAAGGTCATTGACCCATTATTATATAGGGCGACATCATTCGTGTCAATAAGGTCCTCGATTATTTTCCCTTTGCTGTCTAAACACCGACTTCCCCCAAAGGGGGCTGTGGGCATTAAAATCTCCTAATAAGAGAAAAGGAGTGGGAAGTTGGTTAATCAAGGACTGAATATCTCCAATGTTAAAAGAAAGGTCTGGTGGAGGTATAATGAACAAACCGTTATCCTTTTGTCTAATATGACTGAGACAGCAACAGCTTGTAGAGTTGTATTTAATTGTATTGTGGAGTGCTGCAGAGATTTATTAACAATAATTGCAGCACCTCCATGGGCACGATCACCAATTGGGGGAAAAAGAGTTAAAAATAGCATAATCAAGTCCAGGATTATAAGGAGAGTTACCTAACATAGTCTCCTGCAGGCATACAATCCCTGGATTGAATTCATGCATTAAAAATGATATTGTTAAGATACAATAAAGTTTTGTACATACTTACCTGGCAGATATATACTTAGCTATAGACTCCGTCGTCCCCGACAGAAATTCGAATTTCGCGGCACACGCTGCAGGAAGGTCAGGTGATCTACCGCCCCTGCCGCTGGGTGGGGGCAGAATAAGGAACGATTACCGTTCTAGAACCAGATTTTTCTCCACCTGTCTCCTAAGGGGAGGCTGGTGGGCCATCAATCGTATATATCTGCCAGGTAAGTATGTACAAACTTTATTGTATCTTTAACAATATCATTTTTGTAAATGGAACTTACCAGCAGATATATACTTAGCTGATTGACACCCTTGGTGGTGGGAAAAGAGGACAAACTATTTACTGAATAGACAGGTAAACAACATACGTTGTAGGTAATAAATAAATAAAACCTTGGTTCCTACTTGATCAGGCGGAAGACTCCATGGCTAATGCCATAGGAAATCTGCTTCGCCTCAAGAGCCTCAGCGAGATGTGACCTATTGGCTAAGAGTTCTTGTGGGTCTGTCGATGGGGTCTTATCCATTTACTCGACAGAGCCTCTTACATGACAATATGCCTATGCCTAGTGGCATAATTAAGGAACACAACACCGATCCCGATCACCTGATCCTAACACGAGGGTTAGTGCTTAAGTTGAAAAGAGTTATCTACAAACTCCTTTCAAACAACCCAAAGAAAAAACACGACGTTAAATAAAATTTAACTCACTAGTTAAGGATCAGTATCTGCTCCCTATCCCAGCAATGTATCCGCAGACACGTATCAACCAAGAGAGAAGGATCCCTCGAAGGTTTATCTTGACAATCCTTCGGATAACGGGAAGTCAACACAGAGTTGCATCTACCCGTATGTGACAGCTATAAATGTCCTTATGACATATTGTTAGGGAAAGAACAAGAATTCGGAAAAAGCTCGCACTTCATGCGCTTTTAATTCTCAGCTGGTTTGAAGGAATCATCAATGCACTTATCAAGTGCTTGGAGAATCACAATGTGTCTCAAAGAAGGCCAGGGCGTTCTTTGATATAGATCTCTTCTGGGTGAAGCCTGAAGCCTGGCTAGCACTTCGTGCCTGGCAGGCGCCTAGCGCCTGTCTAGCGCCTCGCGCCTGGCTGGAGCCTTGCGCCGAATGGCGCTAGAGCATGGGCTCGCACCTGGCCTGGTGCCTGATTGGCTCCTCCTTCTGGCTAGCGCCTTGCGCTTGGTGGAGCCTTGCGTCGGCTGGCGCCTTGCGCCTGGAAGGCACCTGGAGCCTGGCAGAAGACTTCATGATTACTGTCTATGAGTCTGCATGCCTCAAGAGTTTCAGTGAGGTAGGGCACCTATGACTGACAAACCCTTCAGGATCATGTCAATGGGGGCTAGCCCGCTTACACGACAGAGCCTTCTCGGATCGTGCCAATGGGGGGCTGACCCACTTACATGGCAGAGCCTTACCTGTATCATATCAATGGGGACTAGCCTCTTACATGACAGAGCTTTAGGTTTCTCTTTACTGGAAGGAGCCTTGCGCCTGGATGGATCCTCAATCCTGACTGGAGCCTAGCCTTGAAGGAGCCTGGTACCTGGATGGCGCCTGGCTGGCTTCTAGAGCCTGGCTGGCGCCTCGCGCCTGGCTTGGCTCCTCCACACTTGCTGGAGCTTCGAGCTTGGAAGAGTCTCTTGGCTGTCTGGCGATGTCCACATCGGACACTCTTATATCTGTCCGATTTGTTCGCAAATGCGCCAGGTTGGAGGCCCGCTCCTTCTCAGTATCCGACCATGACAGAGTTCCTTGGAACTGCCCGCCTCTGGCGTTTTTTCGCCTGTATTGGCATTTGGCGCCTGGCTGGCGCTACATTGTCCGAGAGTCCTGAACAACCACATAGTTTATCAGGAGACTGGAGAAGGGTGGAAGAAATTCTTCCCCTTTGAGCTTTTGGCCCCTGGCAAGGGGAGGTGATTTTAGTCAGCTACACCCAGTAGACGACAGGATATCTAACAATACGAGAGAGAAGAGTCTTCCTCCGAGGAGGATCCTTCGTGAACACTTTCTTTGCTAACGAGATCTCTTCTTACATGTTGATGAGGTTCTTCATTGCAGAATCTTCCCTATCCTTGCCCGAAGGAAGGGAAGGAGTCTGGAAGTCGTAGGAGACTCTGAGCTGAAATTGGGCGGAACCCTGATTTCTAGCTCTTACTGTATCCTTCTGAATACCTTTCTGGGAAGCATTTGAGCCCTCATCGCACCCCGAAGACTCTGTTGGCAAACGTTTTAAACCACTCTTCTTCTGTAGATGAAAATGTAAGTACCCTGCCTGGGCAACGAAACTTCTATCTGAAAGCGTTGCGTCAGGAATAGAGGGATTTAGTTCTTTTGCCAGACATACTTGTCTTCTTGGTCGTTTAGGGCTAAGAGAAACAAAGAATTCCTTCATAAACTTTCTCAAAGAAGTTTGATGAGGAGCAGTTCCATTTTGTCGGAACACGGAATCTGTGGCCACAAAAAGATCCCATTCGAAGTACATGATATCCTACTCTTGCGTATTGCGGTATCGCATAAGATCCCGAAGATCTTAATCCTCCTGTTATCTCTAATTCCCCTTGTAGAGACAGAGTATAGCCTTTTACTGCGTTCTTTGATAGCAGATATATACATAGGTGATTCTTCCCCCCTCTGAAAGTGAAGAAAAAACCTCGCTATGTGGTTCACAGAGTATCGGAAGAGGACAGTTTCCTCATTCCATCTAGCAGATCTGCAGCAATTCTATGTCTTAGCCATGACTATTGTCATTTACCTTGAAAAAACCTCTCATTCATGTCCACTTCTGGTCAGTCTGCACGCGGACAGACTCAGAGTGGAGAGGTTTTTTAGGTCTATTTATAATAGATTCTGATAGAATATCAGATACTCTTGGAAAAGCCTTACGAAACATGCTGTGAGAAGAACGTGACTTCTGTGAATCCAACCTCTCTAAGGCCAAATGAGGCATACATCCTCTCTTCCTTTGACGCCCATTACTTCTTATCTGTTAAGGAATTTATAACTAGGGGAAAAAAGACTAGTTTATTCCCCTTCTTTAAATTTAAAGATGTCTTATATTGCTACCTCTCTTGGTTCGAGAAAAAGAAGCAGTCTAAAGGAAGCCTGTTCGTCTTCTACCTTACAAAGAGATCTATGAAGAAGACTTTCCGCAGGTTCTCACAACTCTTTTCATAAATGTTAGACATACTTAACAGTTATTATCTTCGATCAAGAAGGTTCTCACGGATATGCAAAATCTTGCATCGAACCTCTTAAGGATCGTTACGTTCCGTGTCTGTTCCCAAATAGGTTCTCTTTTGTTAACGCGAACAGGGGCGAAAAAAAAGAGATTCTCGATGCTCTTTGCGATATGAGAGAGTCGTGGAATTGGCCTAAGTGATTAAAATAAATCATTCATCATTCCTTGTAAGCGACCCCTTTTCGATTAACCCTCTTACGCCGATTGGACGTGTTTAAACGTCGAGTCAAAATGTCTCCGTATGCCGATTGGACGTATCATACGTCGGCTCAAAAAAGTTTTTTTTAAAAATTCGCGGAAAAATACTTATAGGCCTACCAGCCGAAAACTTTTGAATCACGCGCCTTGGGGGATGCTGGGAGTTCACGGATCAAGGCGTTGTTTGTTTACAATCGCTACGCAGGCGCGCAAGCGCGAATTTCTTTCTTATCGCACTAAAAAGTATCAGTGACATATCTCAAAAAATTATTTCGTCACTTTGACATAATTTTTGCACCATTTTAAATTATCCTTTACATGAAGTGTTATATACTGAAAATTGTGCGGGCAATTTTGCATGTAAAACACAACAAAAAACTACTCATGATTGTAGCTTTTATCAGTTTGAAATATTTTCATATAAATAACGATAAGTGCAAAAATTTCAACCTTCGGTCAACTTTGACTCTACCGAAATGGTCGAGAAACGCAATTGTAAGCTAAAATTCTTATATTATAGTAATATTCAATCATTTGCCTTCATTCTGCAACAAATTGGACGTCTCTAGCACAATATTTCGATTTATGGTGAATTTATGAAAAAACTTTTTCCTTTTGTTCGTGCGATAACTCTTCCGATAAATTTTTTTGTGCGATTGTCCTAATGTTTGCACCCTTTTAAATTTGCCGTTACATAATGTTTTATATATGGAAATGTGCGCAATTTCATGCACAATACAACAAAAAACAACCCATGGTTGAGGCTTTTATCAGTTTCGATATATTTTCATATAAATACGTTAAGTGCAAACATTTCAACTTCGGTCAACTTTGACTCTACCGAAAATGGTCGAAAAACGCAATTTTAAGCTAAAACTCTTATATTCTAGTAATATTCAATCATTTAACTTCATTTTGCATAGACTTGGAAGTCTCTAGCACAATATTTTGATTTATGGTGAATTTATGAAAAAAAAAAAAAAAACATTTTCCTTATGTCCGCGCGGTAACTTTTCGAAAAAATCAGAATTTTTTTGTGCGATTGTCGAAATGTTTGCACCATTTAAAATTAGCTGTTACACAAAGTTTTGTATATATGAAAATGTGCGCAATTTCATGTAGAATACAACTAAAAATGATTGAAGGTTGTAGTTTTATCTTTTTCGAAATATTTGCATATAAATCACGATAAATAGAAAAAAAAATCACGTTCGGTCAAATTGACTCTACCGAAATAGTTGAAAAACGCAATGTAAGCTAAAACTCTTACGGCCTAGTAATATTACGTCATTTTTTCTTCATTTTTGAAAACAAATTTGAAGTCTCTAGAACAATATTGTTGATTTATGGTGAATTTTGAAAAATATATTTACCTTACTCCGCCGCGCCGATTCAGCGGCCGCAAGTCTACGAAATAACGTACATCGCATTATCCTAATATTTGCTCCTTTTCATATTAGCCGTTTTATAGAGTTTCATATATCAAAATGTGCGCAAATTCATGAAGAATACAATAAAAAATAAGTGAAGGTTGTAGCTTTTTCCATCTCCGAAATATGTCATATATATATATTTAAAAATTTCGGCATTCGGTCAAATTTAACTCGTCCGAAATGGTCGAATCTGCAATTCTAATCTAAAACTCTTACAGTATCGTAATATTAAATCATTTGTCTTAATTATGAAACAAATTGGAAGCTCTTTAGAACAATATAGAATTACGGTGAATTTTTGAAAAATGATGGATCTCTTAGAACAAATATAGAATTACGGTGAATTTTTGAAAAATGATATTAAATGTTTCATACATACTTACCTGGCAGATATATACTAGCTAAGACTCCGTCGTCCCCGACAGAAATTCAAATTTCGCGCCACTCGCTACGGTAGGTCAGGTGATCTACCGGCCTGCCCTGGGCGGCAGGGACTAGGAACCATTCACGTTTTCTATCATATTTTCTCTCTTCCACCTGTCTCCTGCGGCGGGGAGGCTGGGTGGGCCTTTAATTGTATATATTCTGCCAGGTAAGTATGTATGAAACTTTATAGTATAACAATATCATTTTCATACAATCAAACTTACCTGTCAGATATATACATAGCTGATTGGCACCCTTCGGTGGAGGGTAAGAGACAGCTACTATATGGAATAGACAGGTAAACAACATATGTTGTAGGTATAAATAAAACCTTGGTTCCTACCTGATAGGTGGTAGACTTCGTGGGTGTTTGCCCAGTAGTCTGCATCACCTCAAGAAACTTTAAGCGAGATATATGATCTATGGCCAAGAGTTCTTGTGGGTCTGCCGATGGGGTCTTATCCGCTTACTCGGCAGAGCCTGAAAGGACTTTGTCGATGGGTGCTGATCCACTTATATGACAATACACCTTATGAAGGAGCACAACAACCAATCCCGACCACCTGATCCTAACCATATGTTAGAACTAAAGATTGTTCCGAGTTATCCCGAAACTCTTCACAACAACCGTAACTCAAAACCACTACGCACACATACATAATTTTCTAAAAAAAAAATTATACTCATCTAATTAGATATGACAAGATTCTCTTACTGAAACAACATAGACGGCCGCCCCCCCGTGCTAAACCAAGTCCTCCATTGTTCGAAGAGACTCCAGACCATATCTAAAAAGAAGAAAAGTATATACTTTAAGGATTGGTGTGGCTCCCGTACCCAGAATCTATCCGCCGATACGAAAGGACCCAGAGAAAAACATTCTCATATGTAACACGAACGTCTTTCAAGTAATGAGATGCAAATACTGAGTTGCATCTCCAAAATGTCGTATCTATGATGTTTTAAGCGACATAATCTTATGAAACGAGAGAGACGTCGACTACTGCTCTCACTTCATGAGCTTTCACTTTCAACAGTCGCAACTCTTCGTCAGGACAGACCTTATGCGCGTCTGTAATGACGTTTCCTCACAAAGAATGCCAGAGCATTCTTGGACATCAGTCTTGTGGGGTCTTTTACCGCGCACCAAAGACCTTGTCTAGAGCCTCCCATCTGATGCTTTCTCTGAATGTAGAACTTTAGAGCTCTTTACAGGGCATAGAGACCTTTCTGCTTCTCTTCCTACGAGACTCGATATGCCTTTGACTTCGAATGACTTAGGCCAGGATTCGAGGGATTCTCATTCTTAGCTAAAAACAAGGTCTTAAAACGAGCAATAGCTGAGTCTCCCTTGAAACCTACTTTATCCTGCAGAGCATGTAATTCACTAACTCTCTTTGCCGTAGCTAAAGATAATAGGAATAGGCATTTTCTGGTGATGTCTCTAAACGATGCCAGATGAGGAGGTTCGAATCTTTCCGGATGAAAGAAACTTGAGAACCACGTCTAGGTTCCAGTTAGGAGGGACCGGTTCCTTAGACTTTGAAGTCTCAAAGGACCTTATGAGATCGTGGAGATCTTTATTATCTGCCAGATCTAATCCTCTATTCCTGAAGACTGCCGAGAGCATACTTCTGTATCCCTTTATTGTGGATATAGCTAGATGAGATTGCTCTCTCAGGAATAGAAGGAAATCAGCAATTTCTGCTATAGAGGTAGTGGAGGAGGACAACTTCTTAGTTCTGCACCACCTTCTAAAAGCCTCCCACTTCGACTGACATACTTGCCTAGTGGAGGTTCTGCGTGCTCTCGCGATCGCGCTTGCAACTTCGCGAGAAAACCCTCTCGCTCTGACGAGTCTTTCGATAGTCGAAAGGCAGTCAGAGCGAGGAGCGGGGAGGTTTTGATGATACCTCTTGAAGTGTGGCTGTCTGAGAAAGATCCATTCTTTTGGTAGGGATCTGGGAAAGTCTACGATCCACTCTACCACCTCCGTGAACCAATCTTGGGCCGGCCAAAAGGGGGCTATCAATGTCATCCTCGTCTCCTTTGACGCCACAAACTTTTTCAGTACTAGTCCAGGATTTTGAATGGAGGAAAAGCATAGACGTCTACGCGAGACCAATCTAGCAGGAAGGCGTCTACCATAAGAGCTCTTGGGTCTTCCACGACCGAGCAAAAGACTGCCAGCCTTTTGGAGATGAATGTGGCGAAGAGATCCACATGAGGGGTCCCCCACAGCGACCAGAGATCTTGACACACCTCCTCGTGTAGGGTCCACTCTGTATGAAGGACCTGGTTCCTCCATGCTGATGTCTGTCCGCCCTCACATTCTTTACTCCCTGAAACGAACCCTGTAAGAAGGGAGATGTTCCTGTGAGACGTCCAAAGCAAAAGGTCTTTCGTCAGCTCGTAAAGGAACGAGGTGAGCCCCTCCTTGTTTTCGAATGTAGGCAAGTGCCGTGGTGTTGTCCACGTTTACTTGCACTACTTTGTTCGAAACCAGAGGTTCTAGACTCTTCAAAGCCAGATGTACGGCGAAGAGCTCTTTGCAGTTTATGTGCCAAGACACCTGCGCTGGTTCCCAGGTGCCTGACACCTCCTTCGAGCCTAATGTTGCTCCCCAACCTTCTCCGACGCGTCGGAGTACAACACTAGGTCTGGGTTCTGGATTTTAGAGAGATCCCTTTGTTCTCTTTCAGAGGGGGCAACCACCATTCCAGGTGCGGTCTTATCTCCACTGGAATGGGAAAGGCGTCCGAAAGTTGTCCAGTGTTTTCCAACTCCCAAGACCTCTTGAGGAAGAATTGAAGCGGACGTAAATGAAGTCTTCCTAGTGGGAAGAACTGTTCGAGCGAGGAAAAGGGTCCCTAGAAGGCTCAAACCATTCCTCGCCGACGTCTGTTCCTTCCTTAAGAAGAGAGAGACTATCTGCAAACCTTTTGCGATTCTCTCTTGCGAAGGAAATGCTCGAAAACCCGAGAATCCATCTGAATCCCCAGACAGACTAAGTTCTGTCTGGGGGTCAGCTGCGACTTCTCGAGGTTCACGAGTAATCCCAACACTCTGATCAGATCTAAAGTTAACGTAAGGTCCTCCAAGCACTGTCTCTTTGATCTGGCCCTGATGAGCCAGTCGTCCAGATACAGAGAGATATTTACTCCTTTGAGGTGAAGAAACCTCGCCACATTTTCATCAGGCTTGTGAAGACCTGAGGAGCTGTGGACAGGCCGAAACACAAGGCTCTGAACTGAAAGATCCTTCCCCCCGTCATGAAACGGAGGTACTTCTTCGATGAAGGGTGGATCGGGACGTGAAAATAGGCGTCCTGGAGATCTAGAGACACCATCCAATCTCCTTGTCGCAATGACGCAAGGAACTGAGGGCAAGAAGTCTCCATCGAGAACTTCTCCTTCTGAACAAACTTGTTCAGAGAGCTGACGTCTAGTACTGGTCTCCAGCCTCCCGAGGCCTTCGCAACCAGAAAAGGCGATTGTAAAACCCCGGGGAGTTTTTGATCCAGTACTAGTTTCTATCGCTCTCTTGTCCCACATTTGTTCCACCATCGATCGAAGAGTATCCCTCAGCACAGGATCCTTGTACTTGGCTGTTAGTTCCCGTGGTGTTTGACGTTAGGGGAGGAGTGTTCAAGGAAAAGGGATACCGAATCCCTTCCTTATTACAGACAAACGATGACGAGTCTGCGGTTTATAAGTGTCCAGGCCTCCACAAATCCCAGGAGCCTGGCACCTACTGGTGCTTGGAGGAGAGAAGCATCACTTTCCCTTTTAAAGGGACGAAAGGCAGACCTACTCTTCTCAGGAGCCTTCCTTCTTGCGGGAGGTCTGGAGGTCGGGCCACCTCGAAAGGGCTGAACAGATGTACTCGGTCCCTTTCTTGTCAGTAGTAGAAGCAGGCTTCTTCTTCCTTGCTGACTGCGTCAGAAGGTCTTGAGTCGCCTTCTCAGTTAATGAACGAGAAATGTCCTTCACCAACTGAGAAGGGAACAAAAAGTCAGACAAAGGCGAATACAGCAGCGCTGCCCTCTGAGCGTGGGAGACTGCTTTGGTTAAAAAGGCACTATATACGTCCCTCTTTTAAGAAGACCTGCTCCAATAAAGAGGAGATCTCAACCGAGCCATCCTGAACCGCTTTGTCTATACAAGACAAAATACACAAAGGACTTCTGGTTCGAGTCCTTCAGAATCATGGGCTTTCTTGGACATCACCCCAAGGGACCAATCTAAGAAGTTGAAAACTTCCAATACATGAAAGAGTCCCTTGAGGAGATGGTCCAGTTCTGAAATGCCCCAGGTTATACGTGCCGAGTTCAAACCTTGTCTACGTGAAGCGTCAAACTAAGGTCAAAAAGTCTGCTGACGTAGACGGAAGAGCAAATACCCATATTTCTCTCCCAGTCTGATACCAAATGCCTCTTACAGCTAGTCTCGCTGGAGGCATGCAGAAGACCGTTCTTTGACTAACTCCTTCTTAGACTTCATCCAAGTAGTCTAAAGCACCTGAAGGAGCCCTCCCTTTCAATCAAATGGCGGGCTTCATTCTGAGAAAAGACGAAGATTTCTTCGTCTTAGCACTCGAGAAAAGAGAGCGCGGAGAAGGAGGAGCGGCAGGAGTCAAGTCGTCTCCATACTCCTCTAGAAGCCAAGGCTGTCAAAACTTTATAGTTCGCCAGTCCTTCTCTTCCTTGATACTTTCCTCCGAGTCTACTTCTAACTCGGGGTCTAATTGAGTCTCCGCTGCCAAAATCCGTACGTCTTCCTCTGGAGGAGACAAACTCCTAATAGGAGAGGGGCTAAGGGAATGATATTCCTTCCTCTTCCGTCTTTAATAGTCCTGGAAGGCGCCAACAGCTCAGGCTTCTCTCCATAATGGATGACGCTTCTCGTCCGCCAAGCGTCCTGGCTGACGCCTCCTGCCTTGTGTGGCTGCTGACGTCTGGATGACGCCTCGCGCCTGGAAGACGCTTCGCTCTCAAAAGGCGTCCTAACTGGCGCCAAAATATTGGTTGGAGCCTCGCGTCTAAAAGCAGCTTTAAAAGACGCTTCATGCCTAGAAGACGTCTCACGTCTCTCTGGCGTTACGTGTCTTCCGTAAGATCCTCCCGATCTCGCTCTCGAAACCCGAAGCTTCTGCGATATGTTTTAGAAAAGCTTCACGTTTGCATGACGCCTCTCGCTTAGCAGGGGAGAGAGGACGAGACTTCTTGATTGGAAGCGCAACGTCCTTCCTACGAGGCGCTAACACTCCCACCAAAGAGGCCAGTTGTTCTTGTAACTGCCATGATAATCTTCCTTGAAGCTTCTCCCACGTCATTTGCATGACGCCTTTCGTCATCAATCGGGGGAGAAGTAGGAAAGGGTTCTTCTGCGTCCTCGTCGGGTGACGCTGATGCCACCTTCGCCTTCTTAATAGACGAGGGAGCGTCATCTGAGAAACGCTCCGGGCTCGAATCAAATTCGGGTTCTTTCAAATGCCGTTTCAGAGGCCTAGATAAATCCGACTCCTTCCACCCTCGTTTAGGTGAGGGAGAGGGAGAGGATGAGAAAACATCACGAAGGACGCTTTTTCTAAAGCGCCTTGAGCAGCCTGCCACGAAACAGAGCTTGCTGAAGGGACGTCTGACCGTTGGGGATTCCCCACGACCTCCTTAAGGCTTTCGACTTTCCTTCTCCTCTGGGCATGGGAGCTTGGAATAGGTCTAGGCCTGGGAGCGTCGCAGGGACGATCAAACGCCCACCACAACACGGGAGAACTCACTTCACTGTAATGCTCACTTTCACTAGCCTTACCTTGTAAGTCCGCCATTTTGGACTTCATGTCTCGAATAGTAGCTTCAAGATCGGCGATTTCGAGGCCGATTTCGAAAGTAAACCTTGTGAATTAGACACATAGGGGAGAATATAAATCATTAGGATTA
Organism: Macrobrachium nipponense; assembly: GCF_015104395.2. NCBI lineage: Eukaryota > Metazoa > Arthropoda > Malacostraca > Decapoda > Palaemonidae > Macrobrachium > Macrobrachium nipponense. Next base: position 62,850,242 of record NC_087214.1, on the reverse strand, counting down.
GAAAAAGTATCAATAAAAGGCTCAATAGGCCTTGAACTCACACTTCCAGACGTCTAACCCTATCCCTCTCTAACTTCTTCAAATAAGAAGTTAAAGTCTTCCATTCTTCTGCATTTAATCCCTCGCATTCATGACAAGTATTAGTAGCAGAAACACTGAAACCCCCTACATTTACGACATACAGTGTGAGGATCAACCGAAGCTTTCGGTATCCTCACCCTGCAGCCTACATTCACACACTCACACTCACATTTGAATCTGACATACTGAGAAAAATTCCAAAAAGCAAGTCCAAAAACAGTCCACAGTACGGAATGCGAATGCCAAAAACACGATCCAGATACGTCACCAAAAAAGCCGATAAACGATGATCAAAGGATGAAATAAGAATCTAAGTCAGGAAGGTAATAGCGAACAATGTTGATACCACCGGCGACAGAGAAAATATGATAGAAAAAACGGGAATGGTTCCTAGTCCTGCCGCCCAGGGCAGGCCGGTAGATCACCTGACCTACCTGTAGCGAGTGGCGCGAAATTTGAATTTCTGTCGGGATGACGGAGTCTTAGCTATGTATATATCTGACAGGTAAGTTGATTGTATGAAATAACATTTTTTTTACTCCGCGCGTTTACGAATTTGTACATCATTTTGTGATAATATTTTTCCGGTGTTGCTTTTATTGTTTTACTATGTATTATATATCAAAATGATTGAAATTTAGTGTACAATACAACGAAAAAAAAAGTAACTCGTTAGCTTTGACCGTTTTTTTGCACAGCGTGATTTGAATACAATTATCTCTGAATTTTTTTTTTTTTGCTACCATATCTCGCATTATTTACATATGATAATGATATTATTTTTATACATTTCTGACGATTTCATACTAAAATTCAGGCAATGACAAAAAAATGAGCCAAAAATGAAACTCTTAATCTTCAAAACTAAGCGCGCTGTGATTTTTTGAAAAAATTATTTTTTCCGCTTCCGCGCTCACTCCAAACCGGCGCCGGCATACAGGAGAGGTTTTGATTTTTTAGGGCTTCGGCGTAAGAGGGTTAAATGGTAACGAAATCAGGAACGAATCTTGCGTTACCGAGCCTGCTGTCCGAGAGGCTACTGGACTCTTAGGTTAATAACTCGCTAAAACGAGAAAATATCTTGGATGGTGCTTCTGGCGCGGCTGGCGCTTCTGGCGCAATTTGGCGCCAGGGCTGGCGGCCTTCCTTCTAGTTATTTTTAGGTTATAGTGCCATAACATCTATGCCTTTATGGTACCCGACATCCTTCACATGTTAATTCCGTCTTGTGGGAAAAAACTTTTATATACGTAGTATAGTCCATTCTAGGGAAACAACTTCTGCCACTAAAAGAATGTTTCCCATCCGACTCACCCATCTTCTCTGAGCAATATCCGATTCTAAAAAGGTTGTGTGCGTTTCTCGAAAGGATGAGAGATTATATATATCGCGCTCTGCCGTATTAGAATCCTTTATAATACTGTCACATTGTGGTAAACAGCATTAATCTAGGAACCTTTGTAAGGATACTAGGAATCTGTAGTTAACCTCGGTATGTGCATAAGACTTGACCATACCGTAGTCTTAAAGTGAATTCTCTACTACATTCATCTTCGCACTAAGCATGTACTCTAATAAGCCATGCTTTCGTAAGCATGAGAGCATTATACAATATAGAGTTCCGCTGCGTAGAATCCTTTTAATAATGTTACCTACGGTAAACAGCATTGAAATGTTGTAATATCTTTCTTATTGAAAGCTTCTTAGCAAAAGGCAGACAATATTTTATTTATGTTTGGCTTAACTATCCCTCAATCCGAGGCTAAAACCACGATTGTAGGGGAGAGACACGGTTAGTCATTCCATCCCGCAGGAGAGAGACATGTAACCGACCACTCATGACCGACACCTACATGGTACTGCGTTGGTGTCTAACTTCTAAGCGATAGCAGTCTCGTTAGCCGACTGGCCTTACTCTTCCAGAGTTGCCAGCTACTCCATTTAATAAAGGAATCTTATAAAATTATTATCGAACTTCAGGAAGTTCTTATATTGCATATTTAAGCGAAAAACAAGACTTCGATAAATCTAGAAGCTAAGTAGGTGTTGTCTTAACAATCCCTTTAAGCGTAGTCCTTCCTAGGAAATTCCTGGAAGGATACTGGTAATTGAGTTGCTCAGCAAACGAAGTAAACTACGGTATGTGCTTATGATTTGCCGTATTCGTTATTCTCATACAGCAGATACTCTACTACCTTCTTTCCCTGCCGAGGCAGATAGAGAAAGGAAAAAATTTTACTATCTTCGTTCTTTTCGTTAATTAGAACGATAGAAAGGAGATATATATCTCCTTAAGGAAGGAAGTTAATCAGAACCTCTTAAATCTTCGTGATTTCCTCATAAATCGTGGAAGAGACAGAATTCCTGTTCATCTGTAGGGTTTTACGGAAGGAAATAGATATTTCCTATCCGCCATCATACCCAAACGTCGATGAGATTCTTATAAGAAAAACTCCCAAAGCTCTTGCCTCTTCATAACGAGGGAAGAGCATGAATGAAGGAGAGAGTCCTCTGAATAATGAAAAAATGGCTTCTCTTAGTATCGGAATCCTTCTGGCAAAAGCGACGGCCGCCTGTGCGACATCTTGCCACCTTTGCCAGGGGAAAGTTGCTCAGTTAAAACTCTAAAGAGGAGCCTCGCGACCTGACCTCTCTCATAAGAAGATTAGGAATATTCTGGCGCCTGGCTCCTTGCGCCTAGAATGTTCCGCACGCTAGAAAGGAGACTCGTCCCTGGAACGTTCCGCTTGTGTGGAAGGTCCCGTGCGCCCTGATAGTTCCGAGCGCCTACTAGACCCCCTTTTAGAAAAGAGCCTCTTGCCGGAAACGTTCAATGGAAGGATCGTTCTGATTGCCACTCTACTATAAGGCTCCTTGCTCTAGCCGTCTGTTTTCTGGCGCAATTTGTGCCAGGCTGGCGCTTCGTCTCTTTGAAGGCGCCTTGCGGCAAGAAAAATTTTCTAGAACGTGGCTCGCGTTTGGTTGTAGGAACGCGGTCCGCGCTAGTCTGTGTTTGCTGGAACGCGGCTCGCTGCTGGCATTGGAACGTAGCTCACGCTAGCTTGCTGGAAACGCGGCTTCTGCAGCGGCTGGCTCTTGCTCAGTCTCTTAGTTTTCAGAGAACGCTCTAGATCATTGAAACTCCAAACATTCATTCTTCGTCTGTTTTCGGATGTAAGATGAAGAGGAACGCACTTTTTTAAGTGGATGCCTTATCAATGGCTATCCTTGGCAGTCTGGGACGTTCTACAGAACCTGCCGAGGGACGCCTGACCGGTGGGGGTTCTCCCTAACCTTCCTGCGGCTGTCGACTTTCCTCTCCACTGGGTCTGGGAGTTTGGAAGAGGTCTAGGCTGGAAGCGCTACGGAGCCGATCAGACGCACCCTCCACTGCACTGGGAACACTATATTCACTCTACCTTTTTTAAGAGCTCATTCCATTTATCTTCAAATTTGCACATATGAATTTGTAGATTCTGTGGAGTAAGAAGGTGATGAGGATGCAACAACTACTAGTATTGTCAATACTCTAACTGCTCGTTAGCACGAGAGCTCTTAAAGCTTCTAAAGGAAGCGTATCTAGTTATATGCTTTCTGACTTCCTAAAGTAGGAAGTTAGATCTTATATTTCCTTCATCAAGTTCTAACACTTATACACGTATTAGTGAAAAAAAAAAATCATATTTCCCTTATTGCAAAATATATGAGTGTCTACCGAATAATTCGGTAGTTTCACGTAATATTTTCTTTGAAATTTCGAAGCCAAATTCATTAAAAAAGTTAATAAAAGCGTATGCCAAACCAAAGACCCAGTACTTTCCTGCAAAAGACAGCCCAGAAGGTCGATGGCGATGAAAAAAACGAAAATCAAGTCAGGAGGTAGCAACAACGTATGTTGCACTACCGCGACAGAGAAATCTGGTTCTAGAACGGTAATCGTTCCTATTCCTGCCACCCAGCGGCAGGGGCGGTAGATCACCTGACCTACCTGCAGCGTGTGCCACGAAATTCGAATTTCTGTCGGGACGACGGAGTCTATAGCTAAGTATATATCTGCTGGGTAAGTTCCATGTACAAAACTTTAAAGTCTTCTGTCCGGGCTCTGAGACCCTTACAGTCCACTGAAGGACATCGAACTTGAATGATAAGGTGGTAATGTACTACTTCCCACTCTTTGGAGGGGAGTACTGATCCTAGGGTGGAGAGGAAAATTCTCCTTAATAAGAGATTGTTTTCTTGATCCCTTTTTCATCTTTATCAGAGATTAGGGTTATTGGCTGACAAACAGCTTTCTGAATTCGAGGCTGATGCGCAGGATTTTTACTGTGATTATGTGCTATTAGTCTTGGGGCGGCAAGACGATGAGAACTCGCATGTCTTTGAACTGGATCTGCTTTCGGAACTATCTTCCTTGGCGGAGAGATTCTTCCAGAACACTGTACCCATAGAAGTTTTTATGATAAAACTTTCATTATTCGGGGACGCGTTTCTTATACGCTTCCTGGTGGATGCAGCTGTGGTCTTGAAAGGTTCTTAGTGACTGTGATAATTGATGGATACCGAGCTAGATCTCTCTAGTTTGGACCACTCCTTTGGTTGCTTCTTGGTGTGAAATTTTATTTGTGCCCATTTCCAAACTTGCTTAGGGGCTGAATGTGCAACCATTACATTTGTATCAGCTTGAGAAGATAAATTGTCCATGCTTTTGGAAGAACAATTTTTAGTATTGGGCTTCATAACGCGTGCTGACTCAAGTTTCTGATTTTTTCCATTGCAAGGAGAAACAGGTTTCCGATGCTTACTGTTAGATTCAATTACTGGTGGCCTCTCATTGCTAGAACTCTCATCAACTTTATTACAGAAGCATAGGTAGAGTTGGCACTCTTGTTAGCCCCCATTACCACACGCTTTGCTGCACTGATGCTGAGATGTTCATTATCAGCCACGTCTTGCTCAAACCTGTACCTGAGGCAAGTCCTAGTGTTTGGAGAGTGATCACCCTTGCACTGGAAACAATAACGGGCTGCTTCACACTTGTCCAAATTGTCATGCTCAGCAGAGCACACACAACATCTCTTATTATTTCCACACGAGTCTTGAATGTGGCCATATTCAAAGCATTTGCGACATTGTTTAGGGTTTCTTTTATATTTTTTGACTTGCATCCTCTCATGGCCAACATTGATGGTATCAGGCAAGTAATTGAGGAGAAGGTTAAAAGCATAGCTGCATCCCCTCCCAATTTTTTAACATGAGAGACACAAGGAGGGCACCTAAGGAGAATCTCCTCCTCATTAAAAACATGCAAGTCTCGGGAATAAACTACCCCTTTCAGCGTGTTAAAAAATCTGTGTGATGTTATAGCCTCAATATTTCCACTTTTAGGGGGTTTGGAACTTTGATAATAAACAGCTTGCGTCTCATTGCCTGCTTTTATGAGTAAGTTCTTTCCGTATCATTTCAGATTACCGATAGGAATAGAACCCACTTTGTTCTCAATACAATTCAGCTGCTTTAATGAAATTTTCCTTTCCCTCTTTATAACTGGCAACATGCCATATAGGGGAGGAAGCGTCCTGGTGTATGTTGCTGGTCCACATTCTTCGTCCTTAGGAACAAAATCAAACGGCTCATCGTTCAAATTCCTCACTGAAAATACCTTGGTACTTAGAACAGAGTCATTTAGAATGTGGCCATTTAATTGCAGTTGTGCCTCACTAGCTTCTTGGTGAGAGGAAAATCTAATGTACGCAGAAAAAAGACTGCTTGTCTTTTCTAGAAGCATCTTAATCCTCTCCACCTTACCAAACTGTTTTGCAACACTATGCAAGCACTCGTAGTCCAACGACCAAGCTTACATTAGTGCAAAAAAGTACTCTATTATTCACATCCAATCCACCAGTTTTAATAGCACCCTGGTGTCGCGGTGTATGGTTCCGTGTGATAGCCAAGCTCATATCCGTGTCCATGCCTGAAGTTGTCGCCAGTGCTGTTAAGTCGTCTGATCCAGGGGAGGGCAAACATTGGTCGATATCCATATTTTCAATATATTTGTAGGCTGCTTGGTTATATCAAGAAGGTATCGTGGGTCAGTCAGGTATTCAAATTCTCCACCAATGGCACAAGTGAGAGTCGACTCCCAATGGTCCACCCCATACCCTACCCTTACGGGATAGCACCAATACGCCTTCAGTGGCCCAGGTATAGCCTATCCGCCTGCTGGGAGTTCTGCCCCCACTAATGGGACCGACTCCCCACTCCAAAACGTATTGGTGGGCTTCCGGACAAAAGCCAGGAGTCCCATCCCAAACACCAACCCCCCCTGGATTCCGATGGGCTGATGTTTGGAGATGGTTCCGCCCTCAAGTAGCAATGGGAGGGTCCCATCACTACCTCTTGGGTCCAAACCATATCAGGTGGCAACTCAACCACCACAACTCCCACAATTAGCTTCGAATGCAAACCCCTTCCAAAACACGATCCCTTCTCAGACTCACCTGAGCAGTAAAATTTAACAAAAGTGGAAAGTTCCACATAATTAATCCAGATGCTAACAAAAAATATTACATGAAGGAGAAGGATGTAGTAAGAAATGAAAAAATTTGCAAAGAAAGAGGAAAAGTTCTGACTAATTAGTTGGATCAGCAGCTGGGCCCCAAGGACCACTGAGAAAGCACCCCACCAGCATCAGAGCCCAGCTGCTGGTCCCCTAAGCCCCCAACCGACGTCAAGGGGGTCAGCATCTAGGGGGGCCCATGATAAGATGTAGGTCTCTTTGCTAGGTAACCAATTAGTTCCTAGCCCCGTAAAAATATCTAATCCTTCAGGCCCGTCCAATGAGAGCTGTTAATCGGCTCAGTGGTCTAGTTAAACAAAGATATATTTAACTTTTTATTACATGTTTGCTGGTTCATGGCGTTAGACTATAACGAAAGGTGGCAAAACAAAACAAGCCGCATACGCATCCCATTACATGCAAGTAGATACCAAAGTCTGAAAATAATCAAACTGTGCATGAGCACCAGAAATGCTGGCCAAATAGTCAAATACGTAGAGTGCTGTGACATGGCAAAATATCCACTGCCTAAAACAAAAGGGTGAGGCAAATGTTAACCCACAAAATCTAGCGGTATTTCTACAGAAGCAATCCGCGGTGGCTTAGACTATGGCATTGACTGTTTCCTAAGTTGTTTTAGTTGCTGTACAAGATTTAAAAGTAATATCCATTCGGGCGGCTGTAACTAAGCAGTAATTTACCTTTGAAAGTTACATAATAGCCGTACCAAACTCAAAGGTAAATTAAAGTTTAGTTCCAACCAAACGAAAAAAATATTCCTTACAACCCTTGTAAATCAACTAAAATAACATAGAAAAATGTCAATTGCCATAGTCTAAGTCACTGAAGAACGGTCCTATAGGACGGTACCAAATATTCGTTATGGTGAGGGAAATGTAAACACAGCCGCCATGTTTTGAACTCCCCAAAACCAACCCCCACGGAGAGCCATATGTTCACTAACGGGGGGTAACGCACAGGGGGTGGGCGGGGTAAGGGGTAAGGTACGAGCTGTCTTAGCAGCACCCCTCTGAATAGTAACAGAGACCTTAAGCGTAACTTTTCGGCAAAAGCCTAACACTCACTTTCCAAACAAATAATAATTAAGAATAATGTTTGGACCTTACTTAAAGGGGTGGAGGGTACAAAGCAGCAGCTGCTTTAAGAATGCATGGAGGCGGGTCTTGGGTTCCTCAAAATGCAGCTTGAAATAAGCAACAGCCAAGTGCCCGACGAAGTTGTACATTCTCCTCCCGTATCTTGGAGTTGACTGTCGGAGTTCCCTCCACCTCCTCTCGATTGTATTAGTATGGGCACCGGTTTCTGGGTCCACAAAGTTCATCGAGTGTGACTGTCAAGTGGACATAACCTTCACTCCCAGGCAGTCATAAGCCCTCCAACAGTCAGAAATAATAGTGGTACCCGGCACAATGTATTCTTTGATAACTGCAAGCAGAGTCCCACTCGTCCTGTCGGGTACGGAACAACGAAAAACTCCCGGGTCTGCCTGCAGATACCACCGAACACCCACTGCCCTTCGATGAGGCGACCTACGTTGTATTTTCTTCTCCCAAACTTCGCCTCATCGATTTCAACAATTGTGCCGGGCCCACCAATTTGCTTCTTCTGTGGAAGCACCAATTAACTATGACCCTAAATCAAAAAAGTCATTGTTAGGGGAGGTTAAGTAGGGTAAATTTAATAATAATACAAGGCAGGTTGTGTATGAGAGAGAGGGAGGGGGGGAGAGAGAGTGAGGGAGAAGGAGGGGGTAGGAATGAAAAAGGGTGAGGGGATAAGCAAAATACTTACTTCCCGGGAGAAGCTGGCCCAATCATTAATTGTTGAGTCCGACAGTCCAAGTTCTGTTCTCGCAACCTTGTAAGAAAAAAAATCACTCGCATACAGGTATGCAAAGAACAGAACTGTCTCAACATCAAGGTGGGACCCAGAGAACCAAGTGCCCTTAAACAAGGAAAAGTAGTAAGAACAGCGTTTCTTTGCTTTCTTACTATGCGGTCGATAAGACCGGTCACACCTAAAGGTAAACGTGGAGGGAAAAATACCAATTATAAACCTCAAAACATGAAAATATGGAGTAGGTCATAAATGGTATAGGTATAATATAATATTGCCATTAATCTAGGGCCGGGTCATATCACGGTTACATGTAGAAACCAACAAACTACTCGTAAGGTATTTACCTGAAGCACTTCTTTTGCAAATCTAGGTGGCACTCATTCCCACAATGGGGGCAAAAGACCTGCTTCCTCAGGAGGCGTGGTCCTGGCAAAACATATCAGCCGTTCATAATACCTGTTAATAGGCAGAGAAATCTTTGTAACTCAATGGGGGCAAAAGACCTGCTTTCTCAGGAGGCCGTGGTCCTGGCATAAACCGATTAGTCGTTCATAATTACCTGAGTAATAGGCAGAGAAATCTTTGTAACTCATGTAACAATTGTTACATAAAGTTGGCAAAGAGTTCCTGGTGAGGGGCTGGGGCGAGCGTGAAGTTGATGCACCAGTCGAAGTCATGGCGGCAGATTCAAACAGTGTTGGAGTTGTACGGTTAGGAGGTGGTAGGAGGCCGGACCGATAAAAAACAGGGTAGGGGAGGTGGTGTGGAGTAGTTAAAAATGCTTTGATGCTATTGGTTGAGGCAGTGTGGGGCTGAGGTAAATGTACAAGCACTTAACAAAATAAGTTGGCAATTAAGGGTCATAAAGGCAATGGGTAGTTAAGGAAATAAATGTAAATGTGGGATGGGTTCAAATATGAATTAACACAAATACATATATAACGGGCCCAGGAGGGGGTGGGATTTAAGTCCTGGGTGGTAAATGTGTAATAGGCCTAAAGTTGTTTTAATAAATACTAAATACCATACCAAACATAGGTTACCATCATAACAAAACTAATTAACTTGTAGGGATGTTGCCTGACCAGGGGGGGTTGGCCCTGCTGTACTCCCCCTTAAAAAACCAAACCAACCTAACATAACCTAACCTAGCGGGAGTAACCAACCTAGTAGGGAACTTACCAGTAGGAAATGTTGCCTACGGGGGGCGGAGGGAAGAACCTAACCTAACCTAGTAGGGAACTTAACCTGTAGATGTTGCCTGACTGGGGGCGGGAGGAAGTAACCTAACCTAACCTATAGAACTTAACCTAGGGGGAGTTTTGCCTGACCGGGGGGGCGAAGGCCCCGTAACCCCCTTGAAGACCTAGCCTAACCTATAAGGAATGTAACCTAACGAACCTAACTAACCTAGTAGGAAGTTAACCTAGTAAGGAATATTGCCTGACCTTACTAGCTTGTCCCAAGTACCCATTCACCCCATGACCATCACAATGGCCAGCCAAACCTTCTTGTGTCCTAATCCACTAACCCGAGAAGGGGGTTAAGGATTGTAACCTACCAAAAAAAACCTAACTTAGTAAGGGTAACCAGTAGGGAACCCCCCCTTGGTAACTTAAACCACCTAACCCCCCCAAAGGTAAGTCGAATAACCCTAAGTATGGGAAGTGCCTGGGGACCGGGGGGGATGGAAAGCCGACCCCCCTAGCCTGAAGGCCAACCTTAAACCTAGTAAGGAATGTAACCTAACCACCTAACCTAGAAGGGACTTAACCTAGTAGGGAATGATGCCTGACCAGGGGGGGCAGAGCCCCCCCGTACCCACCCTTGAAGAACTAACCAACCTAGCCTAACCTTGTACCCCCTTCAAGGAAGTAAAACTAGTAGATAAACCAATATATAACAAACTAAACCTAGTAGGGTATGTTGCCTAACCGGAGGGGATTCGCCCCCCATTAGGTAAAATGACATATAAACCTAACTTTGAAGGGTGTGGAAGTGTTGTAAAATGTTAAAAGTAACCATACATAACTGCATAATAGTAAGGAAACTGGAAGGGAGGTGTAAAAGTAATGTCTTGTAAAAAAGGAATGGTAACTGTAAAAAGTATAATGGTTTTAATACTGTATATTTAAATGTAGGTTTTATAATAAAAATAATGGCAAAATATAATGTTTGGTTTTATAATATTAATGCAAACTTTAATCTAGGTATTGGTATGGTGAGAAATGCATTATAAAATGGTGTAACGTAAAGAGCCAATCGTGAATACTGGAAAGAGGAGGGATTGAGTTTGTGTATAAATCATATAGGGTAGTGTGTATGTAATATGCAACGCAATGTACAATTTCACGTAACAGGATAAGGGTAGGTAGGTATCGAAAAAGTCCTTAAAACCTAGTATAGTATCAAAACACGTAGCATTTTTAGGTGTCTGTCCTCAATAACATAATATTTCAAATTATATATGGTGAAATTATTAGATGGGGATATTTCAAAACAGTTATTATACAAATACTATGGAAAAAGGAAAAGGAATAAACATGACAATTTGTCGAAAATTGCATTTTTCCTAACTATACAAACCTGAGGTCCTTTAACAATAGGAAGTATGGCTAGCGGCAGCTGGAACGGTCCGTAAGCTTCGAACAAGAGAGAACGGTAGTTAATTGCTTGTCCGACAGTGCGTGTTGCCGTGCGCCTGGGAGGTGAAGAATCACTTTTGCTTTAGGCCCATGCAAAAAATTTGCAGAGTGAGGGGTGGCATGAGGTGGGACATATGTAAAGGACCTCAGGTTTTGTATAGTTAGGAAAAATGCAATTTTCAACAAGTTGTCATTTGTTCCGATACGTAATACAACCCTCGTCCTTTAACAATGGAAAACTCACTTTGTTGGTGGGAGGAATCTGAGTCTTTTGTGAACAGACTGGTGTTCGCCCAACCTTGGCCAAATGCCTCCCAGGTCGTAAGAGCGAGGGAGGGATCCAAGCCTCTGTCCGATTGATCGGGGTGTGCACCGCAGGATCAATGGTCAGACCTCTGGACCGAGTACTAAGAGAGAGGCAAGCATATCTCTTCGTACCAGCAAGCAAGGAACTTGTTTCCTGTTTGCAAGAGGCAACATAATAAAAGTTATGGGTTTGTCTCTTGTTGGCTTCCACTTCCCACCCCCCCCCTTGTTGGGGGGAAGTGGTGGATAATTGCTCCCATCCCTAGTGAAAGGGATAGGAAAGGGGGCTCTGTTGAGTAGTTCACCTGCATCTCGTCCTTATCCAGCAGGGTGACGACCGTATCCCTCTACCCACAGGTAGAGGGGAGAAAAAGATGGGAAGAGGAGCCAGTCACACTCATTCACTCATCCATTCTTACAGTCACACCAGGACTCGATGCTGTTCAGCCTGCGAGGGTCTGGGTTCGCTACACAACGTGTTGAGCAGCCACCACGGGTTCCAAGGAAAAAGATCCAAGGACCTGTGGGCAATATCCTCCCGAAGGTAGAAGGAGGTGCATGTGGTCTGGTTGGGACCAGACCCCTGCCTTCAGTACCTGCGGCACGGAGAAGTTCTTGCGGACAAAGCAGCATCTCCGCATCGAAGGCGGTGAAGTCCATTAGGGAGGGGGATTGTGAAGGACTCGAACCGATCGTCAGGGACCGAAGGGTTCTGAGTCTTCGCTACGAAGTTCAGTACGAAATAGAGCATCACGGATCCCCATCCCCTGGATGCTTGACTTTGCAGGAAAAGTCATGCAGTTCCCTCAGAGGAAAAGAAGGAATAGTCGCATGACCTATCTCTCTTCTCGACTTCAGTGATGTCCAGTACCCATACTGATCTATCCGTCTGCAGTGAAGTGTCTCGCATCCTCCTATCCCCATGCAGCGAAGTTCTTCTTCTCGGTAGTGGATAGGACACCGACACTCCATGGTGGATGTCGATGGTATGGGTACTGGGACAAGCTATTAGGACGAAGTAATGATTGATCTGGAACGACCGAAACTAAGTCCACAGCGTAGTTCGTAACTGACTCAGGCGCTCTGACAGCTGCCGACTGACTGGTTCGGTAGTGAGGCAAGTTGTCCAAGCATCCGAGTAAGTCACGTTACCTTCGCCTTTTAAAGGTTATGCCGAGAGACAAACACTAAACATAGTGAATTGTTTGTCACCGATGCCGGACGGTGAGGTGATGATTCTCTTAAGGCATGTGCCCAACAGGCGAAAGTCAATTGCCTTCTAGAGACCGAGGTCCCTGAAGGCAAGACATTCTCATAGCAGTTTGAATCTCAGCTAAGGAGAAACAACACTATGTGCCGTTGAAGACGAAGGTAGACACTGAATGCAGCCTATGTCTTCAAAGCCGAATCGAGAGAAGGATTCTCAAGATTCTGAACCTGTGCTTACAAATGACTGAAAATGCTCAACCGCTATTTCATTGCTGTCCGGTGAGGAGTCGTAGTTGCAATGAAAGCGGGGCGCAGGGGAAGAGGCGACAGCAGACGACGAACGACGACGACGACACCTTCCTCCTCCCTCTCTTCTTCGTCAGCTCATGCAGGACAGACATCAGATCCTTCATCTAGGACGGAGCCAGGGCAATTGCCGAAGCAACACTGCCTGGCTGCACCTGTCTGGAAGGACCTGAGTCTGGACAACAGCACCGTGGACAGGAATGACGTGGGCAGGAGCAGGAACAGCAGGAGCGGCGAGAGCGGCTGGGCCAGCAGGAACAGCGGTAGCGGCAGGTACGGCAGGCAAGTCAAGTAACCCAGGAGGCTTAGCTTCAGCCATCAACATCCTGGGTACCGGTGGCAGGTCCAGGGGAGAGCTTTTCGGGCAGCAGAAGTCTGGGTCGACAGCACAAAGAACCCAGGTGGAGGCGGCACACCCCTCTTCGGTACGGCAGCGATCGGCCCTTGCATGGCAGCTGTCGGCGTCACCGTCATCACATGCGGGGTTATACACAAGGTGAGGAGGGGCGGCGGCATACCCTGGGGAAGAGATTGTTGTTGTTGTGGTGGTCACCTCTCCATGGGTGACCGCCCCCGACCCCGCCAGACACTGAATCAACCCCTGGACACTAGGCACGCCCTGCAGACCCAAGGACGCCCACACCTGTCCAAGGTCACTAGTTCTGCGGAAGCAACAAAAGGGTGATTAGTGGGGGGGGGGGGGGGGGGGGGGCAAGCCCCACCCCGAATGAACGGGAGACCCCGAAATGAACGGGCAGACCCCGAATACCAATTGTTTTTAACCGTCGCACGGAGCCCTCCTCCACGCTCGACAGGTCGGGCGAGGAGAAGGACCCGGATACTCCTCCCCCCCGAAGGGGAAGGTGCCATTCGTGGGAGCTGAGTGGGGGGGCAGGAAAGAAGACGAAGAATTGGTTACCAAGGGAGTCGCGGGAGAGCTTTCCGACGACTTCTTGGCAGACCTTCGCTTCCCCTGCCCCCGCAACAGCATCCACTGCACCTACACTATTAACGTTACGGCGGGAGAGCAAAACGTGCCCTCAGCACCGAGCGCAAAGTATAAAGATTAATCCTGGTATGGAGTGGGAACTAATCCATAATGAATATTGATGCAATGAAATAATATATAAAAGTGAAACAGAATACTGCACTTGTGATTCACTTTCACACAACATAAAAGGGGAAGGATCAATTCCCGGGTAAGAGCGGAAAACTTGATCCATAATCAAAATAATATATGAAAATGAAAAAGAATACTGCTCTTGCGTTCACTTTCATACAAATTAAAGGGCTCGTGCCCGCGAGCATTCCGCGCCCTCGGCCCCAAGCGCACAGGGCAAAATATAAAATGAAAAGAGTACTGTACTTACAAGTTTCACTTTCACAATTTCACCCAGGAATAAACGACTCGCACGAGCGCGCTCCCGCCCTCGGCACCGAGAACATTATTCATGAGGATCAATTCAGGTAAGAGAGCGTAAACACCGCCTCTACGGCGATAGCTCCATTTCTTGACCCATAATTTATTAATTAATGAAAATGAAAACAGAGTACTTACAATTTAATTTCAAACCAAACAAACCAGTGGTGGAAAATGACATTGTTATGATACAATAAAGTTCATACATACTTACCTGGCAGATATATACATAGCTATCGACTCCGCGTCCCCGACAGAAATTCAAATTCGCGGCACTCGCTACAGGTAGGTCAGGTGATCTACCGCCCTGCTCTGGGTGGCAGGACTAGGAACTATTCCCGTTTTCTAATCAGATTCTCTCTTCCACCTGTCTCCTGCGGGAGGCTGGGTGGGTGGGTCTTCAATTGTATATATCTGCCAGGGTAAGTATGTATGAAACTTTATTGTATCATAAACAATGTCATTTTCATACATTCAACTTACCTGTCAGATATATACATAGCTGATTGACACCCTTGGTGAGGGCAAGAGACAGCTAACTAACTGACTAGACAGGTAAACAACATATGTTGTAGGTATAAATAAACCTTAGTTCCCTAACCTTCTTAGATGGAAGACTTCGTGGCTACTGCCCAGGAGTCTGCTTCATCTCAAGAGCCTTAGCGAGATAGTGATCTGTGGCCAAGAGTTCTTGTGGATCTGTCGATGGGGTCTCTTCCACTTACTCGACAGAACCTAACTGGCGTTTGCCAATAGGAGCACAATCCGCTTATATGACAACACGCATTTATTTAAGGAGCACACAACCAATCCCGATCACCCGATCCTAACCCGTGTTAGTTCTAAGATTGCCCAGAGTTATCCCCAAACTCTTAGCAAACAACCACAAACTCGAAATCCATACATACAAAAAAAAATAAAAATTTGTACCCCTCTAATAGTCAGATGTCACTCGATTTTCAAATGAAGCGAAGTGAAGGCCGCTTGTGCGACAACTGACACTCCCATACACCGAAAAACACTAGAACACATCCGACAAAGAGGGTTACGTACACAATTTAAGGATTGGTGCTTTCTCCTTTACCCAGAACCGTCTGTGCTGACACAAATGGACCTAAAGAAAAACATTTCTCATACGTAACTCGCACGTCTTTTAAATAATGGGATGCAAACACGGAGTTGCATCCTCCAATAAGTTGTGTCCAAAATGTTTTTGAGTGACATATTTCTTTGGAACGCCACAGAGGTTGCGATTCCCCTAACTTCGTGGGCTCTCACTCTTAAAAGATTAAAAGAATCATCTGAACAATTCTTATGAGCTTCCAAAATGACACTTCTAACAAAGAAGGCTAAGGCGCTTCTTGGACATTGCTCTCTTGGGGTCTTTTACTGAGCACCAAAGACCTTTTGCGAACCCCCCAACTGCTTCTTCCTGTCCAGATAAAATTTTAGAGCTCTAACTGGGCAAAGGGATCTTTCTGCCTCTGCCCACCAAACTAGAAAGTCCTTTCACTTCGAAACTCCTGGGCCAGGGATTCGAAGGGTTTTCGTTTTTGGCAAGAAAAGAGAGATTGAAATGAACAAATTGCAGAGTCTCCTTTGAAGCCAACTCTTGATTCAAGGGCGTGCAATTCACTGACCCTTTTTTGCCGTGCCAGAGACATCAGAACAAACACTTTCTAGTGATGTTACGAAAAGAAGCAGTGTGTAGTGGTTCGAATTCTTCTGAGGATAGAAATTTAAGAAAACCACATCTAAGTTCCAGCTTGGAACCTTAGGTTCAAGTGACTTTGATGTTTCGAAGGAACGAATGAGGTCGTGCAAATCCTTATCATTCGTTAGATCTAATCCCTTGTTTCTAAAGACTGCTGACAGCATACTCCTGTACCCCTTAATAGTCGGTAACCAGAGAGATGCGACTTTTCTCTAAGAAACAGAAGGAAATCCGCAATTTCGGTCACAGAGGTACTGGAAGAGGACAGCTTCTTCGACCTGCACCAGTTTCTGAAAAACTTCCCACTTCGATTGGTACACTCGCCCTAGTAGATGATCTGCGGGCTCTAGCAATTGCGCTTGCTGCCTGGCGAGAAAACCCTCTCGCTCTGACAAGTCTTTCGATAGTCGAAAGGCAGTCAGAGCAAGAGCGGGTTAGATTTTGATGGTACCTCTTCGAAGTGGGGTTGTTTGAGCAGATCTATTCTGTTGGAAGAGATCTGGGGAAGTCCACCGTCCACTCCATCACCTCTGTGAACCAAATTTGAGCTGGCCAATACGGAGCAAATCAGAGTCATTTTGGTTCCTTCGGATGCCACGAATTTCTGACTACTTCCCCCAGTATCTTGAACGGGGGGAAAAGCGTAAACGTCTATCCCTGACCAGTCCAGGAGGAAGGCGTCTGTTGCATAAGCCGGGGATCTTCCACCAGGGCACAAAATGTGTCTATCCTCTTGGAGAGGAATGTGGCGAAAAGATCTATTTGAGGCGGCTTCCCCCAAAGGAGCCAAAGGCTCTGACAGACTTCTGAGTGGAGTGTCCATTCTGTGGGAAGGACCATGGAACCTCCTGCTCAATCTGTCCGCTCTCACATTCCTCTCCCCTTGGACAAACCTTGTTAGAAGAACTACCTTCCTTTTGGTTCGCCCAAATCAAAAGATCTCTTGCTAGCTCCGTACAGAGCGAAAGAGTGCGTCCCTCCTTGTCTTGACATAAGCCAGAGCTGTCGTATTGTCTGAGTTTATCTGTACGACTTTGCCTCTGACTATGTGTTCGAAGCTCTTTAGCGCCAGGTGAATTGCTAAAAGCTCCTTGCAATTTATGTGCCATGACACCTGTTCTGCCGACCAGGTACCTGACACTTCTTTGGATCCCAATGTTGCCCCCCAGCCGACTCCGAGGCGTCTGAGAACAATGTCAGGCTTGGGTTCCGTACTTGCAGGGACACTCCTTTGTTTTCTTTTAAGGGAGTCAACCACCACTTTAAATGATGTTTTATTTCCTCCGAGATTGGAAACGTGTCCGAGAGCTGTCCTGTCTTCCAACTCCAACTTCTTCTCAGAAGAACTGAAGCGGGACGAAGATGCAATCTTCCTAGGAGAAAGAACTGTTCGAGCGAGGAAAGGGTCCCAGAAGGCTCAGCCATTCCCTCGCTGAAGTGCGCTCTTTCCCTAAAAAAAAAAAGTTCGATACTGTGGCACAGCCTTTCTTTATTCTCTCTTGAGATGGAAAAACTCGAAAACCCCGAGAATCCATCTGAATCCCCTGATAAACCACGTCTGGCTGGGGATCATCTGAGACTTCTCAAGGTTCACGATCAATCCCAATGATTTTGTCAATTCCAGTGTTGTTGACAGGTCCTCCAAACACTGCTTTCGAGACCTGGCTCTGATGAGCCAGTCGTCCAGGTACAGGGAGACGTTTATCCCTTTCAAATGTAAATGTCTTGCTACATTTTTCATCACGTCCGTGAAGACTTGAGGAGCCGTGGAAAGGCCGAAACACAGGGCCTGAACTGATAGGTTCTTCCTTCGAACATAAATCGAAGGTACTTCCTCGACGAATGGTGGGATCGGGGATGTGGAAAATATGCGTCCTGAAGGTCTAGGGACGCCATCCAATCCCCATTGCCGCAGAGCTGCAAGGACTGAAGCAGACTTTTCCATTGCTGGAACTTCTTGTTGTTCTACGAATTTGTTCAGCGCACTTACGTCCAGTACCGGTCTCCATCCCCCGAGGCTTTTTGCTACAAGAAACAAGCGATTGTAAAAATAAAACCCCGGGGAGCTGCAATCAGCAATAGCTCTATTGCTCTTTTGTCCCACATCTGTTCCACCATCTGACGAAGAGTATCCATCAGAACAGGGTCCTTGTATCTGGCGGACAATTCCCTCGGTGATGTTGTCAAGGGAGGAATGTCCTTGAATGGGATGCGATAACCCTTCTTGATGATCGACATCGTCCACGGATTCGCTCCTATGTTTCCCAGCTTTCGCAAATGAATGTACCTGGGGCTCCTAGGGTGTCTGGGGACAGAAAAACTCTCACTTTCCTTTCTTAAAGGGACGGAAGGAAGACCTGCCCTCTTTTCGGTTGACTTGCCTTCTGGCGATAGATCTAGTTGGAAGACCGCCTCGAAAGGGCTGCTGCTGAGCTGACGAGCCACTTTCTTTTCCTCACGGCCACAGGCCTATTCTCCTTGAGGATTGTCTAAGGAGATCCTGGGTGGCCTTTTCAGTCAGAGAATGCGCAATATCCTTCACCAACTGCGAGGGAAAAAGGTGTTCTGAGAGAGGCGCAAACAATAAGGCGGCTCTCTGCGAAGGAGAGACGGCCTTCGTGAGGAAAGCACTGTGAACCGCCCTCTTATTTAAAAACTCCTGCACCAAAGAGGGAGCATACCTCAGCCGATCCATCCTGAACAGCCTTATCAATGCAGGTGAGGATTGCTATTTTAGGGTTTCTGGTCCAGGTTCCGTTCCCTTTTCCTGAGATTTCTTGGCCAGAACCCCAAGGGACCAATCTAAGAAGTTAAAACTTCTAAAGTGTGAAAAAGTCCCTGAGGAGGTGGTCCGTTCCGAAAGCCCCCATGTTACCTTCGCTGCATTCAAGCGTGTCTTCTCGATGAATCCACCAAACTCGAGAAGTCTGACTCAGCTGAAACGGACAGAGACAATCCCATATTTCTCTCCCGTTTCCGTACAAATTCCTCTCCTCCCTGTAAGTTTTAGCGGGAGGCATACAAAAAGGACCGTCCTTCCTAACTCCTTCTTCTTCTTGAACAGGAGTCAAGAGATTGAAGCGCCCTCCTCATAGATTTATAGCAGGATTCATTTTAGGAAAGAGGAAGACTTGTGCGTTTTCGTGCTCGAGAACAGAGAGCGTTTTGGAGAGGAGGAGCGGCTGGGCGTTAACGAAGTCTCC
Organism: Macrobrachium nipponense; assembly: GCF_015104395.2. Lineage (NCBI taxonomy): Eukaryota > Metazoa > Arthropoda > Malacostraca > Decapoda > Palaemonidae > Macrobrachium > Macrobrachium nipponense. The sequence continues at coordinate 62,830,942 of NC_087214.1, read as the reverse complement.
ATATTCCTCCAATAGAAGGGACGAAAGAACTTATAATTAGAAGATCCTTCTTCATTACATCCTTCCGAGGCATCTTCGGGTCATAGGCTCGGAAGGGGAGAAGGCTCCCTTTCTTCTTCTGACTTTCTTCCCTTACTCTCTTTCGAATGTCAGGCTCTTCATACGAGGAATGCGCCTGGTGCACAGCAGGAGTATCTCGCTGGTAGGAGTAACGTGTTTGGAACTACTCCTGGCGCTTGGCAGGCGCAGAGCGCCTCGAATACTCCTGCTTCTAGTAGGCGCATCTTGTTCAGAATACTCCTGGCGCCTGGGAGGAGTATTAAGTTCAGAATACTCCTGGCGCTGGGAGGAGTTATAAGCTTCGGAATACTCCTGGCGCCTGGGAGGGAGAGTATTTTAAGTCAGAATACTCCTGGCGCCTGGGAGGAGTATCGAGGCCCGACGACTCTGGCGCCTGGTAGGAGTACGTTCGCTCCAAATACTCCTGATCCTTAGAATGCGTCTCGATGTTTAGTAGGAGTATTGATTCCGGTAGGCGCTTTCCGTCACAAGCGCTCTATCCTAACAGATCTTCCTCTTCAGCTAACTCTTGACGCTTGGTTGAGGTCTTGCATGTTGTACTGCATACTGTGGCTCTTTGCGCCTACTCGGAGCCTGGCTCCTGGTTGGCCGCCATACTCTTGACAGGAGTAACTTCCTTTCTTACTTCTCTCCTGTCTACCGCATGCTCCCCCCAAGAGATGGCCGCTTGTGCGACAACCCTCCCCTGAAGGGTGCGTCGCGCCCGACAGGAGATTGGTATTTTAGATCTTTTAATAGGAAGCCTATCATCCTTCTTACGAGTAGGCTCCTTATATAGAGTTCCTACTAACGAGGCTAATTGCTCTTGCATTGTTCATCAATATTTTCCTGGTTGAGGAATCTTTCGAATCAGGAGAGGGAGATCTGGAAGGCGCTCTAGGATCCCTTCCAGACCAGAGTCTGAATGATTCTCGCCTTCTTTATTACGAAGGCGCTCCTTCTTCAGAGAAGCGCTCGGGGACTAGAATTGAGCTCATTGCTCTTCATACTCCTCTTCAAAGGACGGGGAAAGTTTTCGATTCCTTCCATCATCTTCTCGGAGAAGGCGAAACTAGACGACGAAAAGCACTCTCGAAGGACGCTTTTCCTATAGCGGTCCTTGGCAGTATGTGATACGATCGATTCTGCCGAAGGGACGCCTGATCGTTGGGGATCTCCACAAAAACCCCCGTACGGTTCCGGTTTCGACTTTCCTTCTCCTTGGGGCCAGGGAGCTTGGAAGAGGTCTAGGCCTGGGAGCGTCGCAGAGACGACCAGACGCCCCCTCCACTACATGGGGACACTAATATCACTAGCGAAACCACATTCACTTTCCCTTACCTTCCAATGCTGCGAACTTTTTCTGCATTTTCTGAAGGGAAGCTCTAAGTTCGCTATTCCGAACGCAGAAATAGAGGGATAGTAATTTGCCGGGAACGGGCTTGAAACAGAAATGGGCATGATTATTAGAGGAAAGAAGCTACAGAACTAGATAGTAAATCATGAGATGTAGACATTCTGCGGGTTTTTATAAGCCGCTTTTCCTCTTCTCTATCTTTTCTCTAACTTCTTCAAGTAAGAAGTAGATTCTTCCACGCTTGTGCACTCAATTTCTCACTCGTTACACGTATTCTCAATCGAGCATTCAACCATTCTACACCCACTACAAGTAGTATGAGGATCTACCGAAGCTTTTCGGATCCTCACCTTACAGCCCCTCATTCACACACACTCTGAAACTAACACTTAGAGTCAGACATATTCACGAAATTTCCAAAAAACAAGTCCAAAAAACAGTCCACGATAGCGAATGCCAAAACAACGATCAAGTATGTCACCAAATATCAGCGAGAGATGATCAAAAGCTTCGCGAAAAAAAAAAAAAAACGAATTCTAGTCAGGAGGGAAGTAGCAACAATGTTTGATACCGCCGGCGACAGAGAGAATCTGATTAGAAAACGGAATAGTTCCTAGTCCTGCCACCCCAGGAGCAGGGCGGTAGATCACCTGACCTACCTGTAGCGAGTGCCGCGAAATTGAATTTCTGTCGGGGACGACGGAGTCGATAGCTATGTATATATCTGACAGGTAAGTTGAATGTATGAAAACACAATATAAACAAAGCATACGACGATGAAACAGCAGGAGAGCGATGGCGAACACGTCCTCACACACCACGGCCGAAAGCAAAAGTGATTCTTCACCTCCCCAGGCACGCGGTCAAGCGCGCACTGTCAGACAAGCAGTTAACTACCGTTCTCCCTTGTTCGAAGCTTACGACCGTTCCAGCTGCCACTAGTTACTTCCTATTGTTAAAGGACCGGGGGTTTGTATTACGATCGGAACAAACTAGAATTCATAACATGTTTAATAAACAAATTTGGTAAATGCTTTTATGTAACTCAACGTATGGTTACCAGCTAGGGTTCCCAGATGACACCACTACCAACCAGCCAAAGTCTACAATGAAACCAGCCAAAATCCCTCCCAAATGGAAATCCAAACCAACCCAAATAACGCCAAATTAAATATGTGCGTTATATTTACCTTTATAAATGCATTATTTTTATCATATATATGCTTTGTATAGCAGCATCATAGTTTAGGTTACTAATAAAACTAATATAAGAATACAGAAAAAAAAAACGAGAATGAATTGAAATTTTGAAATGAGGCTCGCTCTCCGAGAATCCGGCGGCCTGTTTTTGTGGGTCGTTCTGGTGTAGTGTTGTTGTGATTTTTTTTATTCCATCTACATATTTTGCTTAAATGTTACCAAGTTTTGTTTTTACTGAAAAACCTATTCAGATTCCCCAGATTTTTCCTGAAACTTTTTAAAAAATTCCCAATCTGGGACAGATCCTCAAAACGTGGGGATCACTGTTTAGCTTTAATAGAAAGTTTCTGAAAACCAGCCAAAAAAACACTAACAGCCAAAGTGAATTTTTATTTTTACCCACAAAAAAAAAAAAAAAAAAAAAAAAAAAAAAAAAAAAAAAGGAGCCAAATTTGGTGAGAAAACCGCTAAATCTGGGAACCCGTTACCAGCCAATACTTCACTCAGTCCGGTAGCAACGTAGGGTTCATACTGTAACATGTTTGGCTAAATACATGTATCGGATTTGTTATCCCCTCCCATAAACCCCCATTTTTTTCCTTCACTAGAAGTCTGAGTTTAGGCCAAAAGCTCCTTACAGTTAGCTCATGCGCAGTAGCATTAGCGCATGTGTTAGTAGGATTCAGTGTCTTGTAGTAGTAGATGAATATGAATGTGGAACGGCTCCACTATCGTAGTTTTGTTATCTCTTATTTCCGCTGTATTTCGTTTTTGTTTTTTAAAAGATAAATGTGGGGAAATAACCACAATAACACGGCAAAAAACTCCCCCCCCAAGTGGGTTCTCCCCCACCCAAAACCCCCCCTTACTGTAGGATAGAGTTGGGGTTTTTGTCCCCACCCAAAAACCCCGGTTCCCAATGGGGTCCCCCTTTACCGTAGGATAGAGTTCAAAGGTAAATTAGTGTTGTCCGAATAAATATTACTTAAAATTCTTGTTCAGGAGGTAAAACTGCATAGAAAAACCGCAACTGCCATACTCTGGGCCACCGCAGACAGGTAAACTAGATCTACCAATCTAGCAAATGTGTGGCAAGTGTTAACCCTGGAAATTACTGCAAAATCGTGAGAAATGTCATAAACTATTATAAAAACCTGGCAGAGCTTAAGTTGAGCAAAAGTCTTACTTGTTAAGAGCAGAGAAGTGAAATGGCAAAGACTCATAAGTTTAAGCTTAGACAAAGGCCAATGCTGGCTGCCATGTGTTACTCCCTCCCTTCTAGAGCACAACTGCAATGCCTACAAGATAGGTTGTCTGGCGAGACCAGCATGATTACAATATTACAGAGAATGAAAACACTCAAATGCCGCGACTTACGGTAATGACTTACAATCATAGGCTATGGACAACCTAACAAGTTCGTGGTCTATGTAATGAAGGCACGAAAGCAACAGTTGAAGTCCATGTTACTATATCAAGATAGCCTACCCTAAGATTACTATGCTTAACCTATAACACCAACTAATTAGATGGTCTATAAAATTAAATTGCCAAATCACAAAACTATGACAACTTCATTACATGAATCTCAGCCAGTCATCTAAAACTGACTAGAAGCAATTAAACGAAAATTTAATATAGCAGTTTCAGTCAGCTGCACCGATTAGTAGCCTCTGTGAAGAGAAGTTTAGCCTTACCTCATTCAGTGACGCCTGTCACCTCCCCCTCGTCTTTCTCTTTCCCTCAACAAACTATTCTTGATGCTGAACAGAGGACAGTCAAGATCAAAATTTAAGAAGATAAGGAGATTAGGCTAGCTACAAAGTTGTTTTTTTCAACACTCCCAGCATGGAATAGCTTACATGGCACGTCCATTGATAGGCTGGTAGCTGCTGGGTAAGGAAACTAGTAGTAGAGTTGCCAGATTGGGCATTTCATAGCCAAATTGTTTGAATTTTTGCAATTTTTCTAACTCTGTGGCCATGAAAAATCAGTTTGGTTAAAATGTATATTCCAGAAGAGCTACAATTGCACAAAGGCAAAACCCTTTGCGACTCGACTGTTGAAAAAGAAGAAGAATCATGTTAAACATCTTGAGGAAGTGTTGTCAATTTAATAGCAGTGTTTCCATGTAATATTTTAAGTTTAATTTAAAGTATTTTTTAATGTAATCAAATGTATAGGCATAATCTATACAATTAATTGATGGTATGTTAATCTATCTTTAGCCAAATACTTTTCCAAAGTGGCCATTTTCGTCCGCATTTTCTTTACAATTTGGCCATAAGATGTGTTCATCTGGCAAGTTTGAACTGTGACAATCATGGGGATCCAGTTATTCTAGTAGCCAGTTACTTCTTTCCTTTGTGTGTGTGTTAACATCTCGCCAGGAATGTTCACGAACTTGTGATAACCCTTGAGCTTTTGAGAATTGAGGACGTTATTTTCGTGGTTATATGTGCTGTTTTAGACGCTGTGACGCAGAGAGGAACAGTGTTGAAAGAGAAAAAGGTTAGCTTTTACACTTTCCCTAAATATGCCGACATGTGTAGGAAGTTGAGGGCTTTCCAGGTCCTGCACCACTTCAAAAACACTCGCAGGACCCCCCCCCCCAAAAAAAAAAAAAAAATCAAATCCACATTTACACTTTCAGTTTGATCGTCCATATCATACTAGCATCGATTAAACAAAAAGGGTTTAAGTTCCTTTTGAAACATCTTGCTGAAGAATTGAAGGAAGTGACCCCCATATAAACACCAAAAACCGAAGATTGTGCTCAATTTACTTACTCTACATGAAACCTCAGGCATGAATTGCTTGGCGAATTTAAGAAAATTGAAGGATGATGTCACACCGAAACAACCTTTATTTGTTTGTTTACCTCCGGATGCCAGTGCCACTGTGGATCCAGGTATTTAAAATTTTGATTGGTTTAGTCTAACTGTTACCTTTAAAATTATGGATACCTAAATATATTAAAGACAGGCTTACGTGAATACTTCTATCCCTTGAGTACTAGCTCTATCTTCAGTTCGATTCCGATGCAAGTAAACCTTAGAGTATCTATATGACTGATTGAAGCTAGTTAAACTTCATAAGATTGAAATTTAGCCTACCACCATGATGTTGGGTTAGGCTCTAGTATGACCTCGGGCGGCCATATTGAAAGTTATTGGTCCGGTTCATGTAGGACCTATTATACCCATAGGTGGTAATTTTAAGTAATGATGGTACGCCTGCTTTTACCTTAGAAATTGATTTTTCCTACAATTTTAGTGCTTATAATGAAGGAGCAGTAGTTATCTTGTGGCGGTCAACTGTTATTTACCTCTTATCTCTACCAGACAATGATGGGGGGACTTCGGGAATTCATGGTTTTGGGCAATGTTCCCAACTATCTGAGAACCCGCTACCTTACCTAGGCTAAAAAATTACTCTACTTTTCTTGTCATTACCCTACGCCTAGCCTTAGGATATAAATATTATTAAATTTGTTGCTCATTGGTTACTTTTTATTTATCTACATTTTTAAATGTATACATTGAAACATTATGTAGGTCAATATGTTCATTCGTTATCTGTTTATGTGTACAGTCTTCCGCACTTATCCTTCATTGCTGATTTTGTAACCAAAATGCATTCAGTGATTCTGGCCCCATGCTATTCTTTCTTTCTTTCTTTTTTAGTCTTAGTATCAGTAAAGAAGAAAAAATCTTGTTTTCAGCATTTGAGTGGGGAAGAGTAAAAGCTAATTTTGCTAAAACAGCTAAATTTTTAAATAGAGGCACATCATCCAAATTATTTACATTGGTTAGGAAAGGTCAGAATTCATTGCTAGGTTTCATCTTGAGGTTTGTAATTTCTATTTCATCAAAGTAAAGTTAGATTCTGACTGTTGGTTGCAGCTTTGGCTTGATACACGAAATAAGAAAAAAAAGTAGGAATAACATTTTTGTTTTGTTATGTGCTTCTACACACATAAGATAAATTGAAGATAAAATAAAAGGGGAGAAGACAAACATTGTTGCAAATGTATGGCGACTTTTAGGTCCATGCCAGAATGGAGGAAGTTGATAGCCCCTACCTGAGGGACAGGTTCCAGCCTGTGCACAAAGGACAACTCAAATGGTAAAACACTGAGGATTTTTAACAATTCTATTACAAAACTAAAATTTATCAATGTTAACAGAAAAGAAAGTATTAATGTGCGAACTTGGGTGCCACAGCACCCCAAATTTAGAAGAAAATTATGGCCACTCAACCACTCAAAATCACAGAAAAATCACTTAGATTAAATCACATTTTCATGAAAACAAATAAGGACACATTCCCAAAAGCCAATTAAACAAAGTGAGTAAAGGTTTACATCAATTAGCCCAATGATGGTCACAGGAAAGAACGATTACTTACAGTACATAACGTTCCTCATTTGCACCTTTCTCATGGCTAAGTTCACACCCGTACACCACGTACAAGACCCGGAAAGTTGCTACCTGATCTACGTTACTTAGAAGAAGAGGGTGAGCCTTTATTTTCTTCAAAAAGAAACCATTCTTCTGTTTCTTATATAATTTACATGACAATAAGAATTCTGTTATTAATCTATGAGGGAGGAGAGGCAAAGATTGATAAAAGCGAAGTGACAAAAAACCATTCTGCTTTAGCTGCCAGATTGCCTGATACATGGCAATTTGCCTTACATTGAAAAGCAGGAAATGGATGGGTGGGTGGGAAATACGTCACGGAAAACTCGTGCACTATTTTTGCAACATTCTTCATCCTCCAGAAGGGGGGAAGGAAAGGGAAGCAGGCAACAAGGCAACATCGGACGGAGTAGGCAGACATGGTCAATGGTCATCTAAGCCTAGGCTCATGTGCCAGCGCTACAGCACGGGTCTAGCTTTCAACAGCTAACAGTGCAATACGGAGTGATCACTCAAAGAAAGGGAAGGACAAATCAATAATCAAAAGAGAATCAAAAAGCAATGTACAAATTTCAAAAATTTCATATAAAACCAAGAGCTTTACACAAGAGTTGCTTGTAACCTTGAATATTTTCCTTTCACAGTTAAATGAAAAATAGAAATTCTTTAAAATTATTTATTCATATGAAGATTAAGATTATGAAATGGCATAAATACAACTCCGATGGCTGAAGTCCTGTTTCCCAATTGCTAATCATAAATTGATAACTATTGCTTGTGGTGGAAAGACCTTCACTCAAGGAAATTTTTGAAAACCTATGGATTCTGAAAACAACAACGACAGACTATCACTATTAAGTCCAACATATTTAATCAAATCAAGATTATCCTC
>NC_087214.1:62349366-62517662 GCF_015104395.2 Macrobrachium nipponense | reverse complement strand
GAAGAAGAAATAGTAGTAGTAGTAGTAGTTGTAGTAACTACTACGGGGAGAACTACACACTGAACAGAAACTTGATAAAATTAGCGCAAACAAAATGCAGTAGTGAAGGAGGATGCAAAATACGAGGCCGTGCCTGAGATTTTTGCTTCAGAAAAACTGGCCACGGATTCAAAACTCCAGCGTCGCTGAAGAAGGTAAGCAAGTAGATAATAAAACATTAGAGCTTTCGTATATGTCGAGGTCAAATAATGAAAAACATAATTATGGTTATAAAATTTATTGGAGAAATAATTCTGCAAGAACTAAAAAAAACGAGCCCTTACTATTATGTTATCTCTTTCAATGTTCGAGTAACTCGCTTCTGGACTATTTTCAGGCAAGGCTTCTGGAAATCCTGAGAATCTCCAGTGTAATAACGGTACAGGAAGATTATTATACTTGTGATTGCAACAAATACATCACAAGTGGCACCATAAGCCCCCTTTGTGTGTCATGCTACGTAAAGTCCGTCCAAAACTGCATTGATCCAGGCATCTAATCTCTTCAGCTGTGTGTCATGCTACGTAAAGTCCATCCATAACTGCATTGATCCAGGCATCTAATCTCTTCAGCTGCTGTGCATAAATGCTACGTAGAAAACCATCCATAACTCCGTTGGTCTGCATCTGCTCCTCTTCAGCTTTGTGCCATGCCACGTTGGAGTCTTCTCCCATAAATCCATGTGGATTGCATCTGATCCTCTTCAGCTACGTTGAGGTTCAGCCATAACTTCCTTTGGATTGCACCTGACCCCCTTCAGCTGTGTGTAACGCTAAGTTGAAGTCCATCCCAAGACTTTCGATTACCTTTGCAACCGACACCATCCAGCTGTATGTAAAGCTATTTTGAACGCCATTAGCCATAAACTCCATTGGGGTCTTCTTGAAGACTGGCGTGTCCAAATATTATTTATCACAGAACCTGGAGTGCCCCAGACCAGAACGAGCATTACTCTCCGTTGTCCCTTCTGCAGGCACAAGTATTTCTCTTCGTTCGTTGTCCTTCCTACAGGCACAAGGATAAACTCCTCGTGGGCCCCCCTGCAACAGAACAAATGGATATAATTAATAAATTTGTTTCATTTCAGATGAATTGTAACAAATGTGGAGTCGAAATGAAATATACAGGCTAATTCCCTAAACCTGTAATGTTTTCAACTGTTTCCTTAGACATGGCAACCTTTTAAGTTAAAACTTAAGCAACCCTTATCTAAATTAAAGCTACTTCTGCAAAGCTTATTTAAAATTAAAACTTTTACAAACCTCATAGTAAATGGAAGTAAAAAGCAAAAATAAAATTAAGTCTTATAGTAAATGGTTAAGTAAATCACAAAATATTTAATAGTAAATAGAAATAAATCACAAAAATATTGATATATGCTATTTTTATATCTGCTATTTTTACCTAGATTGTTGCAAAACATTAATGGGCCAGACTGATATATTACTGGACGTACTATATGTAAAAACTAAAAAGCATTCTACTCGAGTTAATTCGAAAACAGTCAAATTTCTATTCAGTCAAATGGTGGACCAATTATATATTATTAGAACTTGACCAAGACTATATATTAGCACCCACATTATATTAATCCTACATAGTCAAGTGGTGAACTAATTATGAATTATTAGAACTGGACCCACATTATATGGTGGACCAGTTATAAATAACTAGAACTTGACCAAGACTATAATAATACCTACATTATATTAACACCTACATTATATATATTAACAGCTACTCCTAAAAATAATACAAGTATTGACATAAGCCTTCACCTTTTAAGAATTTTTCTCAACCTTTTGAATAATTAAAAATCCCTTGATAAAGTTTAAATTAAAAAATATAATTCACACTGAAAATTACACAGCTACAAGATGACATTTTCTCTTTGACACTGCATTGAAAATACGACTAAACAAGAGAGAGAGAGAGAGAGAGAGAGAGAGAGAGAGAGAGAGAGAGACCTTACCTTACAGACCTTACATCTTGTTCGGGTTGCCCCAGGTCCCTCAGTGTGAGGCACCTCTAATGTCTACCAGAGTTTTGCTGGTGCATCTTCCGGTATATTTTGCATCTTCCAATCTTGGATGGTCTGGGATGCAGCTTAGATATTTGTCGAGCTTATTCTTAAACACATCTAGGCTCACTCCTGATATATTCCTCAGATGAGCTGGCAACTCATTGAATAGACGCTGCATTGTCGATGTTGGTGCGTAGTGGATTAATGTCCTATGTGCTTTCCTTAGTTTTCCTGGTATAGTTTTGGACACTATTAATCTACCTCTGCTTGCTCTTGCTGATATTTTTAGCTCCATGATGTTTTCGGCAATTCCTTCTATCTGTTTCCATGCCTGAATTATCATGTAGTGTTCTCTTCTCCTTTCTACACTATATAATTTTAAAAATTGTAGTCTTTCCCAATAGTCAAGACCCTTAACTTCTTCTATTCTAGCTGTAAAGGACCTTTGTACACTCTCTATTTGTGCAATATCCTTTTGATAGTGTGGGTACCATATCATATTGCAATATTCAAGTGGACTACGAACATACGTTTTATAAAGCATAATCATCTGTTCAGCTTTTCTAGTTTTGAAGTGCCTTAACAACATTCCCATTTTTCTTTACATTTTGCCAATAGAATTGCTATTTGATCATTGTATACCATGTTCCTATTCAACATCACACCAAGGTCTTTAACTGCTTCCTTATTTGTGATTGTCTCATTATTAGGTCCCCTATATGCATATAGCTTTCATTCTCTATCTCCATAATTTATTGATTCAAATTTATCAGAGTTAAATACCATCCTATTTACCTCTGCCCAATCATATACTTTGTTAAGGTCTCTTTGTAGCGCGTTCCTATCTTCATCACAAGTAATTTCTCTACTTATTCTTGTGTCATCGGCGAAACTACTCACTACCGAGTCCTTAACATTACTGTCTATGTCTGCAATCATAATAACAAACAGTAATGCAGCTAACAACGTACCTTGTGGCACACCGGATATTACCTTAGCTTCATCTGACTTCTCATTGTTTGCCATAACTATCTGTTTTCTGTTGTGTAAAAATTCTTTTAACCATCTTCCTACTTTGTCCACCATATTATGTTTTCTAATTTTCTTCATTAATATATTATGATCTACCTTGTCAAAAGCTTTTGCAAAGTCTAGATAAACCACATCTGTTTCATTTCCGTTTTTCATATTTTGTATATGTTCTCACGGTGGATTAACAGTTGGGTTTGTGTACTTTTTCTGGATACAAAACCATGTTGTCCTATATTAAATAAATTATTTTTTATTAAATGTTTCATAACATTTTTCTTCATTATCCTTTCATACGCTTTCATAATAAGTGATGTTAGACTCGCAGGCCTATAATTACTTCCCTCTAGTCTTGATCCACTTTTGAAAGTAGGGGTAATATATGCTAATTTGTGCTCATCATAAATCTTGCCTGTATCTACACTTTGTCTTAATAATGTTGCAAGTGGCTTTGCGATAGAATGAACTACTTTCTTTAACAAAATAGCAGGGACACCATCAGACCCAGCTGCTGCTCCATTTTTAATTGCATTAATAGCCTGCACAATATCTGTACACTCTCTATTTGTACAGTATCCTTTTGATAGTGTGGGTACCATATCATATTGCAATATTCAAGTGGACTACGAACATACGTTTTATAAAGCATAATCATCTGTTCAGCTTTTCTTGTTTTGAAGGCCGTAACAACATTCCCATTTTTGCTTTACATTTTGCCAATAGAATTGCTATTTGATCATTGTATAACATGTTCCTATTTAACATCACACCAAGGTCTTTAACTGCTTCCTTATTTGTGATTGTCTCATTATTAGGTCCCCTATATGCATATAGCTTTCATTCTCTATCTCCATAATTTATTGATTCAAATTTATCAGAGTTAAATACCACCCTATTTACCTCTGCCCAGTCATATACTTTGTTAAGGTCTCTTTGTAGCGCGTTCCTATCTTCATCACAAGTAATTTCTCTACTTATTCTTGTGTCATCGGCGAAACTACTCACTACCGAGTCCTTAACATTACTGTCTATGTCTGCAATCATAATAACAAACAGTAATGCAGCTAACAACGTACCTTGTGGCACACCGGATATTACCTTAGCTTCATCTGACTTCTCATTGTTTGCCATAACTATCTGTTTTCTGTTGTGTAAAAATTCTTTTAACCATCTTCCTACTTTGTCCACCATATTATGTTTTCTAATTTTCTTCATTAATATATTATGATCTACCTTGTCAAAAGCTTTTGCAAAGTCTAGATAAACCACATCTGTTTCATTTCCGTTTTTCATATTTTGTATATGTTCTCACGGCGGACTAACAGTTGGGTTTGTGTACTTTTTCTGGATACAAAACCATGTTGTCCTATATTAAATAAATTATTTTTTATTAAATGTTTCATAACATTTTTCTTCATTACCCTTTCATACGCTTTCATAGTAAGTGATGTTAGACTCGCAGGCCTATAATTACTTCCCTCTAGTCTTGATCCACTTTTGAAAGTAGGGGTAATATATGCTAATTTGTGCTCATCATAAATCTTGCCTGTATCTACACTTTGTCTTAATAATATTGCAAGTGGCTTTGCGATAGAATGAACTACTTTCTTTAACAAAATAGCAGGGACACCATCAGGCCCAGCTGCAGCTCCATTTTTAATTTCATTAATAGCCTGCACAATATCTGCTTCATTAATATCTATGTCAGCTAAATATTCACTATTTCCATCCCTTATTTCTATATCATTATCTTCATTATCAATTCTAGGGGTGAATTCTCTCTTATATCGTTCTGCCAATATGTTGCATTATGTTGCATATTTCCTTTTTTTCATTCGTTAATCTCCCTTCAATTCTTAGAGGGCCTATTTCTATTCTTCTTTAATTCATCTTTTTCACATAAGAGTACAATAGTTTGGAGTTTTTCTTGATATTTACTAGGGTTTTTTTCTTCCAAGTCCCGAGTTTCCTTTTCTTTTTGTTGTATAATCTTTTCTGCATTTTCTATCTTACTTTTTAGTTTGATCACTTTCCATGCATTTTTTTTCTTTTGTGAGACCCTTTTTCCACTTTCTGATTTTCTGGAACAAGATCCTTCTGTCTCTTGGTATGCATGACTGATATTTACTTTTCTTCTTCGGTATATATTTATCCACTATTTTCTCCAATATTTTATATAATATCTCCGTATTTACCTTTATTTCATCACTTACGAAAATGTTATCCCAATTTTTGTTTAATTCTTCATTTATTTCTGACCATTTTATATTTTTACTGTAGAAGTTATAGTTTCCATATCCTTCCCGCTTTTTCATTTCTTGGTTATCTCTGTTTTCACTTGCTTTGGAATGGACTGTTAATTCTATGACATTATGGTCTGAAATACTCGCATTATAAACTATAATTTTTCTAATGTAATTCACCTTATTCACAAATACTAGGTCTAAAGTATTTTCCTTTCTTGTTGACAGGTGATTTATTTGTTGACTGTTGTATTCTAATAGCATATCTAATAGCTTTTCGAATTGCCTCTTATCTTCTGCACTACTATTACTCTTTTTTATATGTATAAATACAACCACAATCTCCTACTCATTCTTTCCAGTCTACGAAAGGAAAGTTAAAGTCTCCGGATAGGAGAATAGTCCAGTCCTTGTGATTTCTACATATATCATCCAATTTTTCTATTATTGTGTCAAACGCTTTAGTATCAGGGGGTCTGTATATTACTATGTTCATTAATTTTTCAGATTCAAATTCTACTGCTATTAGTTCACATTCTGAGTTACTATATTTCTCATATATTTTTCCTTGTTTTTTGTCTTTCCCATATATCGCGGTTCCCCCTTGATTCCTATTTTTTTCTATCTGATCTATAAGTTTGGAACCCTTTTATTTGATCATCATTCCCAGTCTCTTGGGAATACCAGGTTTCACTTATATTCATTATGTTTATTTTCCTTTCAATTTGGGTTAGTTCTTTTAATTCTTATTTTTCTTTTTGAGTTACTCGTAACTGAACCCTGTGCATTCATCACTATGATGGTTTGCGTGTTATCTCCTTCATTTAATATGGGTAATAATAAGGATTTTCCCATGTCTCTTTCCTGTTCTGGTATGTTGTTCTTTTCTTCATTTCCAGAAATTCTGACATTAAAAAATCCAACTTTTCCAATATATTTCATCTTCCTTCATCATAATTATTCATTTTGTCTGAATCTGCAATTTTCTCCGTATCTGCAATATCCCCTAGCATCATATATACAGAATTTGTCTCTTGAGCTGAATCTTGAAGCTGATGCTTGCAAATTTTCTGCTGACACTCCATATCGCAGTGATTGCTTGTTTTTTCCTTCACCTCATGTTCTTTGTTCCTCTCTTTATTTGTTTCTTTTCCATTTTGGATTTTATTATTTAATTGATTATTTAATTGATTTTGATTCATGGCTAAGTATGCATATATTTACATTTTTTGTCGAACTTACATCCTTTTCCTTCTTTTAGGTTTTTGCATATTTTTGGATGTAGATCTCTGCATTCATCCTCATAGCCATCTAGGTATGCACATTTACCATAGATTTCATAGTTGTGACATACCTTCGGATGTTTGTAGTAACATCTTTCACCTAATCTGCAATTCCCACTTTTCAAAAGGGTACAGACTTTGTCTTTCTTTTCTTTTTTTTCTATCTCTTTCCCATCAGCATGCAGATCTGGGTAGAGCCTCTTCGGGATTTTATTTTGTGTTGTCATGTCGTAATTTATTTCTTTGTATTTATGCTGCTTGTTTGCCTCATAAGTAGTATCTATGAGTATCTCTGCATCCATTCTTTGTTTTCATTATTTTTTTCTGTAATTTCAGTTTTGTTTTCTTCTTCCTCTTCTTCTTCATCTTCTACTATTTGCACATTAAGTCTTGATTTAATAACATTGTCTATCCATGAGAGACATGTTGAGCAAAATACTCTGGTATCCTTACATGTATTTTGCATGACTTCAGCACATTGTGGATGCCTGGGAATGTTGCATGCTGAACATTTTCTTATCAGGTTTTGTGGATTAACTATGCTATACCACACCTTACACAGTGCATGCTTTTGGCATTCTTTTTCCTATTGCATCAATTAGTATATTCACAATGTTCACCTTATTCATTTTCTTTGTCGAAATATGTTGATTGATGTAAATTTTCTTTATTAAGTCTCTTGACCACTTGAATTTTATATGGAACTCCTTCAATTACTTTCATGATGTTTTATGATGATTTATTCCAGTTTGAAGGATCATAGCCTTCCAACATGTCTATGAATACTTTTGTATCTTTTTGATTAGGGCTGTTATTGATCTCATAGATGAGAAATGCCAGTTCCCTTCCTGCTAACTCATCGTATTGCAGATCTGCAAGAAGAGCAAGATTTCGCCATCTTCTTCCACAGTTGGAGCTTTCTGCCATCCTGATTCACTCGAGAGAGAGAGAGAGAGAGAGAGAGAGAGAGAGAGAGAGAGAGAGAGAGAGAGAATACATACTGGGTACTGAAAATTAAACTCTTTAATTCAGTGCTTGAAAAAAAAACAACCTGCCTGTTTTCACGCCAATTTCATAGTTTCTCATAGCTACCTGGAACTTCTAGAACCCTTTTCTTGCTGCTAATTTCGTGTCTTGTGGCCATAAGAGATGTCAAATTTCAAAGTTGGACTCTTGTGACTGGATTAAACTTACACGATACTTGGATGGTGTTTGCTTCCCACCTCGGTGGTCGCGGGTTCGATTCTCGGCCATTCCATTAAGGAGTAAGAGATGTGTATTTCTGGTGATAACAGTTCGCTCTCGACGTGGTTCGGAAGTCACGTAAAGCCGTTGGTCCCGTTGCTGAATAACCACTGGTTCCATGCAACGTAAAAGCACCATACAAACAAAAACCAATACATATATACGTAGATTATAAAACTCTTGAGGTAAACTATCTACTGAAAAATTAATTTATAGATAAAACTTGAATACAATAATTTTATCTCTGTATTCCACAAGTAAGGAGTATACTAGCTTGGCTAAAATATGCAAATATGAAACCTTTAGACTACTGAAAAATAAATTCATAGATACATAAAACTTAAGTCCAATATTTGTGTTTCTCTTTTCAACTAAGGAGTGTACTAGCTAGGCTAAAATTTGTAAATAATAATTATGTTCCCGTATTAAAAAACCAAGTACGTATACTAAGCTTGGCTAAAATTTGTAAATATATTAAACACTTTTTAATGACGGGCTACAGAGACTTTCATTCATTTATAATCAGTGCCAAATTCAAGTCCTCCCAAAAGCAATGTAATGACAGGACTCTTCGACTTGGGATTCACAGCAATGACACTTTACTAGCAGAAATTAAACAAAATTCACCTGGACATTTTCCTGAATCCTAAATAAGGTTCTTCACTTTCATCTAAGCCTAGCTCCTAGATCCTTTGAATTCCAGTTAATTTCACTTTCATCTAAGCCTATACTCTTGTTTTTTTTTTTCATCTGTCCATCCGCCTGTGGTGTTTTTGTATGGTAACACTGCGTCCCGGGCTTTAGATAGTTACGCTATGTGTAAGTTTTAGGTAAATAAAAGGATATCTGGGTGTACATTTGCAACTGAAAAGTGTTTTAATAATTTACTGTATGCGAATTACACCGTTAATATTCGAAATAGGATGTTATTATAATCGTTGAATGTAAGCTGAATGTAACTATCTAAAGGCCGGAACGCAGTGTTACCATACAAAAACACCACAGGCGGATGGACAGATGGAAAAAAAAACAGAGTATAGCTCCTAGCTCCTTTGAATCCCAGTTAATTTCACTTTCATCTTTCAGTTCCAGCCTGCTGTGTTTTACCTGAAAAAATGAAAATGATTTACAAACAGTTTTGACTTGAAAATATCATGAATATCTGCACCATTTTTAAGTTACCAGCCCCATTCAAGTTACCAACCTTTAAAAACCAAACCCACTTAATTGGATCCACCATATTTAATTGGATTGTTTGCCCTTTACATTTTGGTTATTCAACTCCATATGCTCAATCAAGACTGCATATCTTGACGTCCAAAACACTGATCTCACACAGTTTTAAAAGATCATATTACCCAAATAGTTTTCAATAAATGTACAAAACAGACGAGTTAGTGTCACTGGTGGAAATTTTTCAAAATTTATAACTGGTACTGAATAGGGGAGATTCACTGTAATTTCATCGCAGTAATTACATTGTGGTAATGTCATTGCATGGTAATTACATCTCATACATTTTTAACGCATTTTAATGGCCTCGTAGTAGATCACATCGTCAGTGATTTCATCGTAAGGTTTTTTTTTTACCGCAAAAAATAAAGCATGATTTGTTTTATTTTAAGATTAAAATTATATAGTGTTAGGTTTTAAATGTATTTTTATTTTTCATTTATTCTTTTAGCGTCGATGATTGTCAGTTGTTTGACGCCAGTCTTATTTTTAACTCAGTTAATCAGTCTAAAAAAAAAAAAAAAGAAAAAAAAAAAAGAAAAAAAAGAGGATAATAAAGAAAGCGAGATTCTTTAAAAAGCCTTTTATTATTTATTTTCAAACAAATGCGTATAGTGCATATATCAAAAAATATTTCAAGAACAAAAATTATCAAAACATCACTTGTTGCAGACCATTTGATTGAATGGATCGAAATAAATAGTGAGAAGTGAAAAACAAACAACTTTTTTGATCTGGATTAGGAAAAAATTCTCTAAAAGCATTAACCGCTGCACGTTCAAAATCAGTCATGCTTATGCTTGGTGATAAAGTTGGCTCTAAGACTTTTAGTTTTGACAAAAGCTTATTATAATTATCTTCAGTTTTGTTACTTATTAAAACGAAAACAAGAGGCAAAACGTCAGCTTTCATGATACCATGTATTGTGTATAGTTGTTTAATAAAGGCGGTACTGTTTTGAAAGTCCTATCTGCCTACCTATTGCTTGCACTAGATAATACCTGAAGATTTCTCAGGGTCGAAAACAAAATAATCCGGTCTGATCCATCATCACTGTCAAACAGAAGGAATGGCTGATTTGAATGTGTTATCCTATATAGCGAAGGAATGCTTAACTGGAGTAAACATTCTGGATTTGCGGGATTTTGTGCGGCCATTTGCTAGCTAGATAGAGTTGTTGATGAGATCAAAGTATCTAAACTAACAGTAATAGTTGGCCGTTTTACAGAAAACAAGTGAATTATACATTATTGTTCATTTATTTTTTTGCGGTGAAAGAAACCTTACGATGAAATCACTGACGATGTGATCTATTACGATGTAAATAATATCCGGTAAAAATGTGAGATGTAATTACCATGCAATGAAATAACCACGATGTAATTACTGCGATGAAATTACCGGACACCAATAGGGGCGCCTCCAAAAATATGTAGTACTAGGTAACTGAGTTCTTGAAGGAATTTCGCTGGCGTGTATAATTTTTTTTCCCGAGTCTAAATACTCACTCACTCACTGCGGCAAATAAGCAGGTGGTTTTATCGTGGTCGAACCAAATCCTAACTAAGTCCCAAAAATAAAATTTTCAACAACGGATACGAAAGGACGACGATTAATAACAGCAGCAAGTCTTGTCTCTTCGAGGAATATAAAGTTTAAAAACCATGGAAGACAGAATCAAGATGAGAACTCCACCGCATAACTTTATTTATTTATTTATTTATTGGATACGCTTGTCACTACAAAACCTCCTTGATATCCAAGTGCACTACCGTATGTATAGCTATACATATTACATTATATGTAACATGTATAGCTATGTATGATAATCTTAAGTGCAACACCCCTCACAAGAAAGGCTATATATACGCCAGTGAGAGGATAATCATTGAAAATATTATAATTGCTGGGTCAATGATGAATAATAAAGGTAATTCTAAAGAATAGTTCCGCACGGAGTGCAAGGAACGTAACCGCGGATACGACATCCACTAGGGATTGGGACGTCCAATGTATTTCACCGTGTTTAGTACTGGCCCCTGGTGGTTAATTACAGTCGTCCGAATAAATATTACTTAAAATTCTTGTTCAGGAGGTAAAACTGCATAGAAAACCGCAACTGCCATATTCTAGGCCGCCGCGGAATAATACTATAGGTCTATCATAATAAATACTTTCAAAACACAAGTTCCAGTATTATTTGTAGACCATGAACTTTTGTAGTACTACAGTGTATTACAATCTACTTGACTCGGCCCTATACCACTCGATATTGGCCCTATACGATACAGCCAAAGTGCCGAACTGCTGTTACATAACTTTCTAATGGAAAGTTCGTCCTAACAGGAAAATCCACTCATGAAACAGACCGACTTCTCTAATATCCCTTCATTAATTGCACAGACTAAGGTCCAGCATCTAAGTTAACACGTTACAATTAAAAATTGTGTCTATACAGTTCGGACAAGACAATCCTCTTAGTGATAAGAGGTTCACTCTCGACGTGGTTCGGAAGTCAGTAAAGCCGTTGGTCCCGTTGCTGAAATTTGAATAACCACTGGTTCCATTCAACGTAAAAACGCCATACAAACAAAAAATCCTTTTAACACTTTCAAGCGATAGCAGGAGGTTTTTAAATGCTAAAATTATGCTAATTTAACACCTTTTCTTTTAACAGTTACTGTCACGTGTGAATTTAACAATGCCGGCCAGTTCTTAAACGGAGAGAATTTAACTTTTAAATTTCATCCTAATATGAATGCATTTGCATATCACGTTAACACGCATAATTATTAAATAATTGTTCGATCGTCATCGCCATGCAAATAAATTAAATATTTAAGTAAATAAATAAATAAAATAAATAAATACATAAAATAAAATAAATAAATTAATTGATAAATGAATAGAAAATAAGACCTGGGTCGTTCAAATATTACATACTTGAAGTCCGCCATCACTAAACACAAGATTATAAACATTACACATAGGTATACGTATGCTTTACGTATTCAGTGCCAGTTTTCATGTAATTTTGAACGCACTGATAAGATTAGTATACAACCTACCTCCAACAAAAAGATACACACATAAAAAATGCCAATTAGCTAGGTCTATACTCGTCTACGTGGATAATGCATATACCTGCTTAATTTCATATAAGAGTAATAATTCAACAAAACGTATTAATTACGCTACACTCACCTGTCAGAATTTCCACTGTTGTAATCTTTGTAACCTTCGTGTAACGTCAGGACAGAAAAATGTTAACACTATGACAACCAGAGTTCTCTGTCGAATATAGGTGACAGGTCTCCATCTCTCCGGCCTCCTCCTGACTTCCTTTCCAAAGGTTCCAATATTTGTCGAAACTCAATTTTCACTTTTTCATTCGTAAGTTACTATATCGAAAAGTTTCCCCTTTCGTGGAAATTATTTTCTGGTGTACTATATTTTTGTTGGTGTGTTAACTTAAAAATATACAAAAAGGGGTTAAATAGACTTTGTTCCTTTTTACTTGTTTATTAACTGTTAGTGTGTTTGATTATGAGGTGTTTTTTAACAAGCCTGATTGAGGTTAAAAAAGAAAACTGCCTTGTTAGGCTCCTTTCAATCAATAGCTCGTCAAACTAAACAGGGGTTTGACGTTCGCTGTCAATTTGAAAGAGTTATACTTAAACAATTTAAATAAAAAGATACTGAGTAGGCCTACCATCTTATCAAAATCTTGGTTGAATGCTTGATATTTAAGGGGGAGTTGGACAGCAAGATACACAGAAATCCAGAAAATTTATGAATCCAAGTACTACAAGGATCTGAAAGTGGGACTAGGAGAAACACCCCCCAACCCTTCTCCGTACCGCACTAAGAATAGTTATATATAGGTTGGCCAACTAGATTCGTCCACAATTTCTCCCTTGGCTACTTAAATTATTAATTGAAATGAACTGAATATAGAATTTAGGCCTAAGGCCAGCTAATGGTCGAAGGCACGCTGCAAAAAAGCTAAGTATGTAATGCCTACAGCGAACCGCATTAGGTGCACTGATGGCGATATCCCGCGCTACAGGATTAGTTCATATACATATTATCCAGCGTTTCATAGATGGTCTAGCTGCTTTAGTCATTAACCTAGTCTTACCTTTGAGTATTTCATTTTTATTACAAAAGTTTATTTTTTAGCAGTACTAAATTTCAAGTAGTACCAATTCAGCCATCGTAGTACTACAGGGTTAAGGTAAGAAGCATCTACAGACATCGTTATAGAAAATGAACCTCTCCAAATTTTTATGCGTAACTAGTACATTATTACTTCATCTTCCCTCTGTCGTTGAAGGAGCGAGTGGAATAGCAGAGTAATAGCTACCCGTTTTCCATATTTTCTTCATAATGGTCTTTTGATTTTAAATTGTGTGAATGTTTCTCCTCACACTGAACGAATGCAGTGCTACTATCTGAACGCCAAATAAACTTAATAATCTTCGTATGTGCTACTTTCTAATTAATAATCAATCATGCAGTGCTACATCTGTTTCTAACTTACCGTTTTGCTTTTTCCAGTGAATGCCGAGCTTTCCTGGGGTAAAAGAGTCTTCAAAACACTTATGGTGAAAGCCAGTTTCATAAAACATCTTATTTTGCATTGCCATTGTTCATGAATTTCATTAATTCTAAAATGCAATATGTCTGATTTTGTTCAATTTTTGGTAACAGGTGTTGAACAGCGAACTGGAATTAGCTGAAGGAACTCTGCATACACCCTTACGTATGCCTACAGTACACCATATTAGGTGCATAACAGCAGTAACCCCACCTCCGGTAAATGGAATGGAATGGAATATAGTTTAGGCCGAAGTCCAAGAACTGGGAACTACGAGGTCATTCAGTGCTGAAAGGAATGCAGAGTAAGAGGTTCAAACGGTGTAACAGGAGGAATACTTCACAGTTTAGTGGAGCATATGGACGGAGGTACAGTAAAAGGAATGAAAGGGGTTGCAGCTGGAGGCACACCGACAGCACTAACCCCTTCAATGGTAAACACCCTTTAGTAATGCCTACTCAAGACAATTAAATAAAGGGTTTGAGCTTTGATGTGGCCAGATAAATCTAAAGATTAAGCCAAAACTGTTTTCAATGATAATTTTTCCATTGAATGCCAAAAGCTGTGACCTTATTTGCTATTATACAGAACAATGCTACGGCATACCTCTTAACAAATAACAATATTTTGCACTTTCGTAGCACCTTCTAAAACTCGATAGTGTTATATAGGGTTTGATTGTTTGTTTGTTTGTTTGGTGTTTTTACGTTGCACGGAACCAGTGGTTATTCAGCAACGGGACCAACGGCTTTACGTGACTTCTGAACCACGTCGAGAGTGAATTCTATCACCAGAAATACACATCTCTAACACCTCAGTGGAATGCCCGAGAATCGAACTAGCGACCAACGACATAGCACGCCAGCACCATACCAACCACGCCACTGAGGCGGCGTGGTTGGTATGTAAATTCATCATTCTACCAGTAGAATGATGAATTTACAATTAGAAAGTATGAATACTGTACCAGGAAATTAGTGAAGAAACTAGGCATAGCTGATTACAGCTAAAATGTCCACTAAAGTTATCGGTACTGTAAAATGGATGTTTGTTTGTTTGTATGGTGCTTTTACGTTGCATGGAACCAGTGGTTATTCAGCAACGGAACGGGACCAACGGCTTTACGTGACTTCCGAACCACGTCGAGAGTGAACTTCTATTACCAGAAATACACATCCCTCACTCCTCAATGGAATGGCCGAGAATCGAACACGGTTGAACACCAATAATAAAAATAGTCTATTGGTCAAAATTGTCGCAAAATCAAGAAAAACTGAGGAAAAAGTGTACAGTACTACACTATTAAATGTGGTCAGAGATATAGTAAACTATGGTAGATAGCATCAACAGAAATACCTTAAGTAATATAGTGCTGGTTTCATGAGTAAGGTGGAAAGACTGAATTACGGATGATGGATCAGTGAAAAGATGTGGTATCAAAGAGGATAAAAAGACCAAGATATAAACCGACGGTTTGGACATTTCATGCAAAGGGATGAGGAACTCTTGGTTGGAAAAGCATTTGACATGGAAGTAGCTTACACTTAAGAAGCCCTATGGATAAATGAAGACCTAGACCTGATGGGAGTTCAGGCAGAAGGGATAAAAGTTAAAAGGAGACCAGAAAGATTTCATCTCTTGTCTAACCCAATGATGCAGTAGATACCAAAAACAACAGTGTAGTATGCCTAAAGAGAAACGTGACCACTGGCAGTGGAGGAGGTATGGAAAGCTGTAAAAAATGGCTACAAGGAATAATACAGGGTTAGTTTGCCAAGGCATGAAAATCAGTGACTTGCCAACTCAAAAAGAAACTTAGCATTCCAGCACAGCTGATGCACCCAAAGCAAAACAGGATAATGGGTTCAAAACAAGAAAAGTACCATTTAAAATTAGCCATGAAAATCTTGCATTCAGATGGGGATACGTGAAATCCCTTATGGGTATAAGTAAGGTTAGAAACCTCTGATGAATTTCATCAAGCATTTGGTAATATACTGTATTCAGTTAACACATGTACGCAAAATTTATTATTCCACCGAAATAAATTGGTTAATATACCTTACACTAAAAATAATAATGCACTACACTGTGCTGCCAATCCTACTCTTCCAGTTTAACACTGATCAGCCTTAAATCATTCTGCAAGTGGAAATCATAGTTATCATCCCTGGCAAAAAGGAAACCAGACAAAAATAATTCCAACAATTTATAAGAAAAAGATATCAGGAATGACTATAAAATCACCTATGTTCAAGGTGAGCTGTTAACAACAATAGTAGTATATCATGTACAATTTGTACAGCCTCAATTTCTAGTAACCACTAGTAGACAAAAACAAATTTTGAAATGTAACATAGGTAGGTTAGGCCTCATAAAAAACATAATTAACTATTCGAAATGCTGCAAATCACAAACAGCTGTAGAGCCATTCACCACCACATTCTCTGACCCTTATCTCAAAAGGTTTACATAAATGAACCTTAACGTTATTAGATCAAAGGGCTGGAATAATTTTTTTCAAGATTCTCATAAATCAAGCAATTACTCTTTGGTCCTCTAAGGCTGCGTCCACACAATCAAATTTTGTTCAACGTGACGTCAGAAACAAAGAAACAGCTAGCACAAAACGGTTTAAGTGCCGACTCTGAAAAGGCGTTTCTCCTCTTCTAACGTTAAATCGAGCAAAGTTTGATTGTGTGGACACAGCCTCATATTCCAGGAAGAGAGATGGGCATTTTGTTGTAAACATTACCTGAACAGCCTTTTTTAGAGCAGGCAGTGTTAGTTTCCACTCATCAGTAAAAATGCTAAAAACCAAAACAATGAAATGTGCCAGGTTTGGGTGTAAGGAACCCATACATCTTTACACAAAATGGAAAAACCCAACTGGATCTAACCATTCAACTGTACAGTTTCACATTTACTTCTTAGTGACAGGTAGCATTTGAGTTATTTAAGCAATGTATCTCTTAATTTATAAATCATAACTGCCTCCTCTGCCAATTACATTTCCAATTTGTTGGAGTGGAATACATCACTGTTTGTCTTGTTTCCCAAATGAGATGAATGCCAAATTTTTCATAACCTATGGATTACATGATTAAGAGGGCAATGCTACTGATCCTTTCTCATTTAGTTTACCGTTCTGCTTAAAAAAAAAAACCACCACAGATCTTTGACCTTTTGATGTGCTAAATTTATCCTATATCATCTCAGAAGCATAAAAAAATAATTTATATTAAGTACGCATCTCTTTAGATGATACTGAGGACATTACATAGATGATCGAGCATAAACATTAAGATACAAGGCGTTTTTACTTGATGCTTGTAGGCTGCTTTCATTGTTTCAGGACTAGTAGCATTAAACAATCTCATAGCCAGTGCAATTAAGACAAATGTCTTAACTGGAGCTTAGTCGACTTTTTCATTATTTTCTTATATCTAGTGCACAGTTTCTTCATAAAACTAATGACAAATTAAGTTGTGGTACTTCACCTGATTAATTAAATTAATGATCTAATCACTGAATCCAGTCTGCATTTCCTGTTATATTCTGAAGAATTTCCCAAGTACGTAAAAGAGTACACTAACCTTCGACCTACACCTGCCGGGTCAAAAGTCAAGTCTGTCCGTAACTTTCATATATATATATATAAAAAAAATATATATATTCACCTTATTTGCCATAGACAAGAACGTTGTTACAACACAGACTGGTTTTAAACTAGTAAAATGACTCCTGAATGCTAAGTCAAGGTTCAGAAAACACTTTTGAGCTCGACATCCCAGTACCTATCTATTGGTTGGGAAACCATCAGTCAACTCTACATTTTCAATTATACTAAACTTCCAAAAACTATTTTTGGTGC
The DNA here is from genome assembly GCF_015104395.2 of Macrobrachium nipponense. Taxonomy (NCBI): domain Eukaryota; kingdom Metazoa; phylum Arthropoda; class Malacostraca; order Decapoda; family Palaemonidae; genus Macrobrachium; species Macrobrachium nipponense. The sequence goes on along the minus strand of NC_087214.1, from coordinate 62,500,093 downwards.
AAGGTGAATGACATCCCTTATTACCATAGCAAACTCATTTGAGCAGTGGTACTGCTTTGGCAACCTTTTTTCTCAAGTACCTAAACGATGGAATACTATTTTGTTGTTCTCGGTAAAAATCAAAAGCAACTTTAAGATGCACGATAACTTCACCTGGCTTAAACAAGCAGTTGCGTGGTTTCCTAAGTGAGCATTAAGACACATCCAGGGTCATAGTCTGGCTTCTAGTGTCCATAAAGCAGATCCCTTTCATCACCAAAACATGTTAGTATTTTCTCCCATGCATATGGTTGTACCTTGACATGAGTACACTTCAACACACAAAACCTCTTGCCTATATTGCATAATAGTGGTTCTGAAGCCTTGCAAATAAATTTTCATGAAGCTGCAAGCAGCAGTGGCTTACTGTGCGAGAACGTTGTTTGTGGTATCACCAAGTCCATAAACGGTTGCCTTTTAAGTTTCTTATTTCATCATGACAACACAAATAGGGAGTTTCAAGGGATGGCCTGACACTTGATATACACGTACAGTACTGTATTTACATAATAGGGCTCAAACCTTATGCTTTATCAATCCAAAATCTGGCTTGGAAATAAGAAAAAATCTTTCAAAATGCCTAGCTATTTTCATCAAGAGACCACCAGTAATTTCAGGATTGAGATACCCCTCTAATGCAATTGCTCTCTGGTGATGCAAACACATCATAAGGACTTGAAAAGTCATTCAAGTTAATGAAGAGCATTTCTTACAAGAAACTGCTCTTCCTGCCATTCTCTCAAATACACTAAACCAGTCTGCTCTTGAATAAGTAGATGATTAGGTAAAAGCAGACAATGGTTGTTCACCTCATATAGAAACTTTTATTATAATAAATACTGCAAAGTATGAAGCAAGTTTCAATCATGTTACTGTACTTGGTGTAAAGGACTGAAAAAAAAGGAAAAGAAAAGTGTTCTGTACACCTTTATTGACAAAATTGTATTGAAAAGATTTTTTTGAATACTGTATTAAATGAACCAAACAGCCTTGTATTGAAGATACCTGCCTCCCATGTTTTCTGCCAGAGAAATTATATATAATAATAATAAAAATCATATTCCCGTATCCTGTTGCACGAGAGGCAGGCAAAGCTGATAACTCGACCACCAGGCTCTTCCATGAGGATGATGCAGACTGGGCTCCGAGAGCACAACCCTCAAATGATACAGCAAGAAGCCAATAGTAAGGAGTGTTGGTTGCAGCAGAGAGGACGACTAGTGAAGTCACGGAAGAGCCTGATAGTGTGAAAGGAGAGAAGTCTTGGACCTAAGTAGCTTAAAAATTAAGAAACTTTTTTGTTATATATTTCGGTTCCTAATAACGCATGAGGCAGAATAATTATCATGTCACTCTTCTAATAGTGCACCTGGCCAAATGAATAAATGTTCTTATACCAATTTTAAATGAACCATAAGTTAATAAGAAGGCTAGGGACAGACATGATAGTTGAAATATTAAACAACAGCTTAGCAATGATATCTGAGGTGATGTGTTATGGATTGCCAACTACCCTCCCTCCCCCTCCCCCTCATTGTAATGTTAAGAGAATCACACACTGGAACTTAAAAAGAATTACACGAGATGATGTAAGATTATAGTGGATGGGGTGACACTGAAGTGAAAAAGGGCAATTTTACACATTTCTCAAAATACACTCAACTCCTGGTTACCTGGGCTAAAAAAAAAAATAAGAAAAAAAAATGAGAGAAAAAAAAAACGAGTAAAATCACAATTCTTTCATCACTAGAGAACAAAGCAGGTTGGCTCGGGACACACAGACATGAGTAATAAAAGATGTGTTACAGTGGGTGAATGAAGACTAATCAAGTTGCACTGGTAATTGTTGGCTAAGAGGGCTCCAGTCCCTTGAAAGTCTCTCTCTTCTTCCCCAACCATTAAAATGTCAACTGGCCACACACTACCAAATTGACCCAAGTATTACCCAAACTAACACAAGCATGATATTTTGCAACGGTGGAGGAGGTGGCACTTCCTTGTTTACATTTTTACACAATAGATCCTAGGTACAAAGAGGAGCCGCTGATGGCAGTGGCACTTTATTTGGGGAAATTGCGGATGAATGATTAAGGCCCTGACTCAGTCCACAATGTATTTATATTTATTCTGTGCCAAATGAAAGGCTGCTGGCCAAATGTGATAGTGTAGTGATGAACCATCGAGGTGACGGTGTAGCTATTCACCAGACAGTAGAGTAGTAATTAGTGAAGGGTGAGAGTCAAAAGTTTGTTTGGATTTTCAACATAACCAGGATGAAGAGAGAAGGAACAGCAGCAACAACAGCAGCAGCAGCAGCAGTCAGACCGATGGCAACGGCAATGGCGGTCAGGGTGGTAGTGGTGGTGCTATGGCAGAGGCGGGGTCTGGGCTTGGCCGCACTCCACCACTCTGCCACTGGGGGATCACATAGCATATTTCCTGGTCCATTCTCTGGCCAACTCTTCATACTTGACCTTATCTGTCTTGTACATTCGCGCAATCTCTGGCACCAGTGGATCGTCCGGGTTTGGATCACACAGTAGTGAACAAATTGAGAGGAGCACTGAAAAGGAAACACATTTTAGCTCCACTGAAGGGACTCGTAAGCATGCACTTCTAAACTATCAAGATGCTTTCCGTCAACGGTTCAACCTGCATTCACCTTACCCTAAGTTACCAAAGGCTAAAATTATCACCGATACAAACCATTCTCAAATCCTACCCTTAGTAATGCATTAAAAATAACAATTTTATTGAAAAAGGACCACATACTTTTGATATAACTGACATAATATTTATAAGTTGCACTATCTACAATCAAAGTTATTACAGCTTGCGCTCACTAACAGAGCTAACCACTTATTTCAACTTCGGTAATTGTTACCGGTCTAATAAAATGTTTGTCTGCAGCTTACCTATTGCCTCAACACTAAGACTTTGTGAGTTCAAGAACTGCTGATCTTTTGTCACAGCTTGCACCTTATACATTACAAAAGACAAAGAGAATGGCCTTGAGTAACTGAACAGTGTGTTTTGAAAAAGTCTTAGTCCAATCAACGTTTGTATATTCATATTTTAATTACACCAAGAACAGCTTATTAAAGTCCTGGTGTACATACAGGTAGGATTCACCAATTTTCAACTTGGTTAAGAGATGGTTTACATAAGCCAGTGGAGAATCTTAGTCCTTCATTATGAATGGGCTCATTTTGTACATGTCAAATCAGATGCTAATCCATTTATGTAAAGGAATTCTGTAGTGAAGTGCTGATGACAGCAGCTTTATTTAGCAAAAAAATTTTTAATCCCACCTCTGCCTATTGAGTACTTCAATATATTTCAATTTAAGACCCATTAACTCTCCCTGAATGGCTTATTCTTTACTGATAACAAAGATGGACAACTAGGTAGGATGAAACCAAAGGGAACAGTTTAAAAGTACAAGACAGCAAGCAATGCAGTTGGGGGCCATGTAATGCAGCGAAGAATAATGTTTCGATATTTTAGGAACAAGTCTTCCCAGCAGCCTTTAATGATCCTGCAATGAACAAGTATACAAAGCACATTACAGGCTTATTAAAACTAAAGGCCACCACCAAGTACCATTTGAGGAGGAGAAAAAAAAAAAAAAAAACTAGTGGAGGTCCAAGCACAGATTACTGTGCAGCACAAAATCAGCAAAATATGGCTATAGATTCAACACTCGGCATGTGGTGCCTTAATTTAGTATCCAAGAACATATATTAATCATCACATTCTCCGGTGCTACTTATAGTAGGATCAAATGTATTTCATTGTGTTTAGTACTAGCTACTCTGGGATCAGTTAAGTGCACTTAAGGGCATTTGATCCCTGAGGGACTCGCATTAAAGACAGCAAAACAGTGTAGAAACACGCAGGTAGACCACCTACTATGTTAAAAATTAAAAAACACTCAGGTTCTAGACTGCCTAACATAGCAGAAACTCGACTGCCTACTACAGTAGCAACCATTTTTTCCATTCAAAGCTGGTCAAAAGGATGGGATGTTTGTCCCTTTCAACCAGTTACCAAGAAGCATTAAACAATGGGCTATTTCCTTTCCTAATAATGAAGTGCAAAATCCACAAAACAAATCCACAGGGCACAAAACTCTGGTAAAGAACTCTCCCACACAAATATTTTGTATTTGTCATTGTCTTTGGGTGATAAGAATAAACTGTATGAGGTTTTCGTTTGGTGTTTGGCCAGTCCTTGGATCTTGTTCAAATATCTCATCACAATAATAACCATACTATACTGTGCACTTGAAAAACCCTCCACTTAACTACTTGTTTGCCTAGAAACTTTTCTAGACTCACACCTACGTAAAAAAGGATAACTGAACAAATATCTCTACATAATTGTGTATTCTTAATGTAAAAATAAGAAAGGAAAACAAAGAAAACCCACTTGGACCTGTAACTGATGCTGAAAAGACCATTTCTCTGATGAGTAGTAAGACTGCTAAGTAAGAACTTGAGGATTTCAAGATGGACTATCTTGAGCTTTCCCTTCCAAGATAATTGTTAATAACACGTGTACTCTTCCGAGTACAAGAAAATATTTCAATTCAGTATGTTTCATGATTATTCATAAACTTGCACAACCAGAAGCAAATTCTTACCTTTGGAAATAGTTAAGGCTGGACTCCATTGGCTCCTGAGAATGTCCAAACATATTGAACCATTGCTGTTAATATTTGGGTGGTAGATGCGGGTTGTGAAAGCGACCTAGAGCAAATAAAAAACAAATCACATTTTACTAAAACTGCCCTGACATTTTTTTTAATAACAAGACAACATTTAGTTATCAGTAGACTAAAACAAAACAACCACGTGCAGACAGTCCCTGCTTATCGGTGGTGTAGCAAATGGTGCTTATCTATAAATTCGAGATCTATGACGCTACAACAGGCAGAGTTTGTTATTGATAATAAGAGTTATGGCGCCTTAAAATACCTATAGAGGTGCCATTAACCAAGCAGGAGTCCAGTAGAACTTTCAAAATAGGGTTCCCAGTCAACAGCTTCCTCAAATTATAATGACATCCATCACCAGGCAACCATGTAAGGTATGATCCCATTTTTGGATGACAGGACTGACCGATACTAATCACTTCGTAAGTGATGCTGGTCTAGACATCATTTGGCTCGAGGGTACGTAAGCGACATGTAAGAGGTCTACTTTGTTGTGTTTTGTCCTTTGTGATAAGTACAATGTCATAGTTCAAAAGGAATCTATCAGCTTGCCTATGGTTTCCATTTAGTAAAGAAATTGAGCAGCATCAACTTGTATTTCTCAAATCCACTCGTCCAAATTACTTTATCTTTTTACGACTGCATTACAATATGAAAGTCATTGTTAATAAAAAAGTACTCTCCACTTTAGCCTTCAAATTATTACAATGCTTAAACAACTATATTTTCAAGCATTACCCAAGATTCAGTGCAAGGGGGGATAAAATCACCTAAACATTTTACCACAATGACTAAAACTAAATTCCCTGAGAGCATTAACCCAAAACATTGTGCAAGTTTCAAGTATTATTAAAAGCCTACTTATGAGACAGCTGACAGACCAATTTGGTGTCTCAAAGTAAACCAGGTACAGACACCCTGACAATAATGAGTGCAACAATCCAATTTGATGTGCTTTGGCACTATTCTTCCATGAATAACCATCCATATTTCAACAAATTCTAAAAAAACAAACAAACCTGAAAGTAGACAGTTGAATCCAGGGGCAGCGAAGGGAAGGGAGATGGGACCTAACAGCTAAGATAACTTTTCTCTAGAACTAAAGCAAATCTATCAAAACTTATAAAAAAGTGCAGGGACTGCCCAACTACTGGTAATTAAAAATTATTCCTTTGACATACAAAGCATATACTTCTCTTTAAGCCTCTACTACTCTCTTAATTAATATGGGCACTAAATAACATGGAGCAACTGTAAAATAAGATTAAAGCAACGTTGTGGTTTAAGGTCCACATAATGCAAGATGATGGGGCTTTGGGAAATAAAAATACAGGGATGTTTTCAACAAGATGAGAGATTAGGAACAGTGGTGAAAGATGGGGAACAGTCAAGAAAAGCACTAGTTATGGAAGTAACCTTTATGAAGTAACCGGAACAAACCTGTAAAACGGCCCAGTAATCACGGTGAAAGTGCAGATGAAGACTTACACCAGAGAGGAATTCCAAAGGAAAATTAACATGAAACAAAAGAGCACCAACAACTAGTATCTCCATTCTGGAGCACCGTAAGGTGGATTGTGGCACCCGTAGGCTTTTGAATTTTGGTTATTGGTTACCGCCAAGGCCCCAGGAACAGAACCCCTGCCAATAATCGGAGGCTGCCTGTATATGTTCAAGTAGCAAGGCAAAGACATGCAAAGACCGACCCAGAATACTATGGAGAAGATCTACTGTATGAAGGGAAAAATCTGATGTAGGTACTGTGAAATAAATGTGCATTTTGAGTTTCAACTGAATTACAATCAAATTTATGGAAAACTTGGCTTTGAATACAGCTTTCTGTTATAGGGTACTAACTATTTGCTGTAACCGATTGTATCCAACCATCAGAAAATGAGTTGACCCCTTCGCTACATAAGACTAATCTCCTCAGTCACCTTTCTCTTGCAAGAAGCTTGTCTACACTAACGACAAATGGCAACATCTGATTTGTAACTTACAAGGTTATCTCATGACAAGGGACAGACCTTCAGTAACCATCAAAGGGCCTGAAGGGGGAAGGTTTGTCACTATGATGATGTAGTACCAAGGCTTTTTCGTATGTGGAAAAGACAATGAAAGTAGTAGGCCTGAACTACCTAAAAAGTTCTGATAGTGACAGGAGTGACTATGGTGATGTTCATTATATCACAGTTATAGACAAAAGAACCTTAGAAAATGTTTAGACACACAGTCTTATCAGAGGAAATGACAGAGGAAGCAGATTTGTCAAATTACTGAGATGCTGTGTGTAAACAGAAAACATGATAAAATTTGCAAATAGAAGACTATTGAAGAATTTGTTCGTAAAAAATCGGTGCTCTGAAAATATTATTGGCAATAAGATTTTCTTTGAGAGGTATCACTAAAATAAATTGTTAATGAGAGCTACATACAAATTCAGTGGTATTTGAATAATTACATATTTGTATATTCTATCACTACAACAATAAAATATTGTAACAATACAGTGTAATATTATTAAGTCATGAAAATATGAAGTATCAAAGAACAAATATAAAAGGGAGATCATGAAGCCTCTTAAATGACTTGCAGGAGTCTGATCTCGTCACTAGTGAAGATAAAAGCCTCACAGCGAAAGGGTTAACAGTGGTTTGCCAATAGTATCACCATTTTTCAAACTGCAAAACTGTTACATTACAAATATGTGAAGTGACAGGATGGATTATTGGTATTTTATGTAATTATACCTTCACGTTTTTAGCTTTCTTGAAACAATAATCCAACAAATGGGAAACTGAAAGTTACTAATGATACCTGTGTTGCTGAGGATAAATTTGTGTTATACAACAATGAATCCCAGCAACAATAGAAAGTTTATAAAACTCAATCATCTCTGTTTGTTTGTTTGTATGGTGTTTTTACGTTACGTGGAACCAGTGGTTATTCAGCAACAGGAACAACAGCTTTGCGTGACTTCCATTTATCTGTGAATATATGACTGTGAAAGAAACTAACATGGGTGTGCATCACAGTCACTCAAATTATGTTAATTCTAGATTAGATTATCCATCTCCACAGACCGAACTTCAATGGACTGTGGTACCAGACTTCTTCACGAGGGTAGGTTCCAGAACCCACCACAGAAATGCAAAAATCCATCTGAAAAGGCTTATAACTGCCAAATATACCAAGTACCCTTAATCGAAAACACTTATAACTGCTCATTTTACCAGTTCACTTCCTAATTTAACCCTCTTACGCCGAAGCAGTAAAAAAAAAATTGTCTCCCGTGAGCCGGAGGTGTTTCAGAGTGAGCGCGGAAGCGGAAAAAATATTTTCAAAATATCACAGCGCGCTTAGTTTTCAAGATTAAGAGTTCATTTTTGGCTCCTTTTTTTGTCATTGGCTGAAATTTAGTATGCAACTATCAGAAATGAAGAAAATTATCATTATCATATTTAATGCGATATATGATAGCGCAAAAACGAAATTTCATATATAATTGTATTCAAATTGCGCTGTGCGCAAAACGGTTAAAGGTAACAAGTTACTTTTTTTTTGTTGTAATGTACACTAAATTGCAATCATTTTGGTATATAACACATTGTAAAACGATAGAAGCAACACACAGAAAATATTATCACAAAATAATGCATGAATTCGTAACGAGCGGACGTAAACAAATATTTTTTTCAAAAATTCACCATAAATCTAAATATTGTCCTAGAGACTTACAATTTTTTTTCAAAATGAAGACAAATGATTGAATAAAACTATACTGTAAGAGTATTAGCTTACAATTGCAGTTTTCGACCATATCTGAAGAGTTAAAGTTGACTGAATGTTGGATTTTTATATATATATATTTTTTATATGCAATTATTTCGGAAATAAGAAAAGCTACAACCTTCAAATATTTTCAGTTTTATTCTACATGAAATTGCGCACACTTTCATATATAAAACTCTATGAAATGCCTAATATGAAACTGAGCAAATATTCCGAGAATGGTACGTACGCATTTCGGAGATTTGTGGCGGAGAATCCGCGCGCGGAGGGAAGGAAAGATTTTTTTTAAAATTCACCATAAATCTAAATATTTTGCTAGACTTCGAATTTGTTTCAAGATGAAGATAAATGACTGAATATTACTAGACTGTAAGAGTTTTAGCTTACAATTGCGTTTTTTGACCATTTCGGTAGAGTCAAAGTTGACCGAACGTGTTTTTTTTCTATTTATCGTGATTTATATGCAAATATTTCTAAAATGAGAAAAGCTACAACCTTCAATTATTTTTTGTTGCATTCTACATGAAATTGCGCACATTTTCATATATAAAACTTTATGTAACGGCTAATTTAAAATGGTGCAAACATTACCACAATCGCACGTATGATTTTTTCGGAAGAGTTACCGCGCGGACGCAAAGAAAATGTAATTTTTTTCATAAATTCACCATAAATCGAAATATTGTGCTAGAGACTTCAAATTTGTTGCAAAATGAATGTAAATGCTTGAATATTACTAGAATATAAGCGTTTTAGCTTACAATTGCGTTTTTCGACCATTTCGGTAGAGTCAAAGTTGACCGAAGGTTGAAATTTTGGCAATTATCATTATTTATATGAAAAATCTCAAAACTGATAAAAGCTACAACCATGGGTTGTTTTTAGTTGTATTGTGCATGAAATTGCACACATTTCCATATATAAAACTTTATATAACGGCTAATTTTAAAATGGTGCAAACATTACCACAATCGCATATATGATTTTTTTCGGAAGAGTTACCGTGCGGACGTAAGGAAAGTTTTTTCATAATTCACCATAAATCGAAATTTGTGCTAGAGACTTCCAATTAGTTGCAAAATTAAGGTAAATGATTGAATAAATGATTGAATATTACTAAAATATAAGTGTTTTAGCTTACAATTGCGTTTTTCGACCATTTCGGCAGTCAAAAGTTGACCGAAGGTTGAAATTTTGGCAATTATCGTTATTTATATGAAAATATCTCAAAGCTGATAAAAGCTCCAATCATCGAGTATTTTATTGTTGTATTTTACATAAAAATGCGCACATTTTCATATATAATACTTCATGTAATGGCTAATTTACAATGGTACAAAAATTATGTCAAAGTGACGAAATAATTTCCGAGATGTGTCACAGATACTTTTTAGTGCAGCAAGAAAGAAATTCGCGCTTGCGCGCCTGCGTAACGATTGTAAACAAAACAACACCTTGATCCGTGAACTCCCAGCATCCCCCAAGGCACGTGATTCAAAAGTTTTAGGTTGGTAGGCCTATAAGTATTTTTCCGTGAATTTTAAAAAAACTTTTGTAAGTCGACGTAAAATACGTCCAGTCGGCACACGGGAGACAAAAAATGTCGACGTAAAATACGTCCAGTCGGCGTAAGAGGGTTAATACGGAGGGAGGGGGAGAGAGAAGAGAACGGAGGGGGGGAGAGAGAAGAGAATCGGTTAAAATCTTAGAGAGACTGCTCAGAAAAATTTGCGAATTGGGGAAAGCTCCTGTGGAAATGTGAAAGATATGTTTCACAAGAATCCACAACAAAGTGAATCGTGAAAAGGTAGGGTAGCTCTGTAATGTGCTGACCTGTAAGACATGGGACACAGCCTGATAAAAATCATCAAAATTTGTATTGCCAGATTTTGCAAGGCAACAGACCAATGTTAAGCCAAAGACACAAAGAAGCCAGGCATTTCTCTTGGCTTAAATGTGACAGCCTGCAGGCCTTACAAGCACTCCCTACACCATGTAAGACAAACGTGATAAACCTAGAAGCACAAGCAATGTGAGGGTGTTAGTATATCTTTTCCATCTACCAAAAGCTTTTGTCTCTTAACAAAATATTATCTTAGTTTTCTGTGTTTGTGCTGTGACAATTGCTAGATTAGTATAAAAACATAATAAAATGAGTATGCAGAGATATAATAAAGTTTTATATCATGTACAGGTAGTGTTCAAATTACGATCATTCATTTTATGATAATCCAATTTTACGAGACAGACCAAATTACAATAGGTCAACTTTGCCCCATCTTCTTGTTAAACAAATTAAAAAAAAACAAAAGAGAATGATAACACATATTGTTTTAATGTTATACTCGTGTTAAATGTGTACAGCCATGAACAACTGAATGAGAAAACTTTTTTTGCAAAGTACAACCGAACTGGATAACAACAAAATCCGTTTGGCTTGAATTTCAACCATCGTACGACAGTAAACAATTACTGTAGACTTTTTTCACTATAGATCAAAGATCAACAAGGAAATATACTCTTAAATTCAAACCAAGTTGTAGCTGAAGCTGAGAAAACTGTTCAAGCTGCTAATGACTTATCAGGCATCAGCAACCAGGTTAAAACTCCCGTAAACTTATGCCACCAACCACAACCATGGATAAAATTGAGAGAAAATCATATTATTTGAAACTAATAGGCTTGAAAGAACATATTTTACTGTTGTTTTCATGCCAATAAAAGATCAATAATGTAAAGTTTGTATTATGATAAAATTAAGTGAAAATAGTAAACGGAATCAAGTACTTTTTTTACTCAAACATGCCGCCAACATAATCTCAATTACAAGAAGATGTAGTCAAGTCATATTTCAACTTAACACGTTGTACAATGAAAAATTACCTTGTCTCATAAGTGAAGTATCTAACTAGTATGATAACTAGAAGCAAGAAAATTCGCTCAGAAATGCATTATGGCAAAACACACTCTTATTTGTCATCAGCTCATTTCCAAACCAAAACATTGACCACTATGTTAGTATTATTCTATACTATAATAATATGAGAATATATACAACATTATTGGATACAGTGAAGAAATGTACAAGTTTTCAAAACTCATGGAAAAGATGCATAGCATTTACTTTTTCTTCTTTGCTCATCTTAATTTTTGTCACTGCCATCTACGTAGCAGCGGCATCTCGAGCCCGTACCTCAATTTTCTGCTCGTGTAACAATGCAAAAAATCAACTGAGTAACGACTCGTACCACAGAAAACTTGTACATTAATTCACTCGTAGGTCATGGTACCATAAACAAAAAAGATCAACAATACATGAATAATAGCAAGTCCAGTCACCGATCTGGCAGAATTGGCAGCATACCATTAAATCATTTAAACTCAAGCAGATTCTCAACAATATCACATGTTCATCAATGAAGATAAACCTTTCAAGATTAGAAGAGCAAAAGCTATCGCTGAATACCCAGTTATCGGGTAATAATGTTGTGTAAGTGTGCCAAATGGCATTCTCTAACAGAATTTCTTCCAAAATTCAAACATGAACTTGTCTAACTTATCAGATATGGCCAGTACAAAGAATATGGAAAACTTATATCCATGTATTTTATGTAGAAGTTGCAACTAAAACAGCAGATTTTTCACCCAAAATAGTTGTTGAGACATGTATGTCTTACAAGTCATTCAAGATCACATTGAGAGCAAGCTTTTTGGCAACATAAATATTACCAGTCGCCTAGCAAGTCTAGGCCATTTCAACGCCAGGAAGCAACTGTAAAACAATCGTGACATGACATTACGTCCTTGAGCTAATCGAAGTGTTGTTGCACATCAAAAACTATGTTTATAGATCGCAAAAAATAATTGTCCATTCTTGCTAACTCGATGGCAAGCCTTACATTTTTTTTTTCTTTTTCTTTTTCAAAACTTTCAAACTACTCACAGCTTTTACTCTGAATGATCAACCAAGCACAAAAATGATGACGTGAATGTCGCCCTAAGCAACCAACCAGTCACACTCCCAATGTTACTGGAAAAAATGAGTCACAGAAGACCACTTACTTTTGGGGGTTTAAAGGGGTAGTCGGTGGGGAAATGTATTGTGAGGAAAAATACTCCTCCCTGGAATGGACTCTCTGGTGGACCCATGATAGTGGCTTGCCAATGAAACAGGTCATCACCTACTGGACCTGCTGAACATTGTGCTGGTGGGTCCCGCCCGAGGTCCTGCAACTCCTGAAATATAAGAGAATCATGTGTAACAGGTCCTTAAATGTACAACTAACCAAAACATTAACCAAACTCCTATTTTCAGTTATGTCAAAAATGGCAATCATGATTTAAAATGAACGATTTATTCCAATTTGCAAAAGCAAGTGGAAAAAAAAAAAAATCTTATAGAATAATTCCTTAACAATTATGAACAATCACAACTATCATTTAACAGTACATTCTCAATATAACACGTATAAAGATTAATATGAGGGAGTAAACATTGCTCAAACAGAATACCAACCTTTACCATCACTCACTCTAATGCTCTTATGGTTTTAAAAGTGTTATTTAATCATTTCTCCTTTTGTTTGCCAATACGTACAATAATTAAAAACCCTATATGGTAACCAATACTCAGGAAAGTGTAGTCAAGATGTCCTTTTAGACCTCACGTGAGTACTGTTGTTACATTTTTAACCTTGACAATGGGCAAGTGTCCAGGATTGCCGAGATTAATTTTAAATGCTGCCGTCTATGTAGTTGCTTAACCACCAAGCATTTGCATGCAAGATACTGACATGTAGTTAAGAAATTTTTATGATTTCTGATGGTTTTCATGTAGAAGTACTATCAAAACAATATCCTATGGTGCAAATGAGCATGCCGAGTATTCGATTACTGTTGCAGGGTTTGGTTGGCATCAATACAATACAAAGTGATTGCTGCTAACCTTAGAAGGGCATTTTAGCAAGTAACAAATGTAAAGCATTGCAGCACAATTAGACCCACCCTTAAGATAGCTGCGCAGAGTTAATACGGACACACATTCTGGACATTTTTCATAAAACTTGAAGAACCAACCAATCCTTTGCCACCTTCGTTAAGCATCTTTTCTTGGGCTTTCCAGTACCTAAGGCTCTTCTACTGCTACTGCGTACTATGACGTTCCGAGGTTAAGGCGCTTTTCAATTATATTCATCAGAAATTATTTCCAGGGTTACGACGCCTACAATGCTGATCTGGCACAAGAAATATGACACCAAAAATGCAAAATAATAAATATTTGAAGATCTTTTTGACGAAAAATGCAATAAGAACGCAGTTTGCATAGTTTTTAATGCACCCAAAGCATTTAAAGTAAGGTTTTCTTAGGATTTTTTTATGATATTCCGGCTTACGGGTTACAACACGTCTCAAGAACGGAACCCCCGTCGTAACCCGGGGACTGCCTGTAATGTTTACAGTACAATATGGCTTAGGGATCACAGTCAATCATAGAATAGACCTGACCAAGAATGAACAGAATTAGGGTCTGGATACAAGAGCACTAAAAACGCAGCATTACCAAATCTGTCTAACGTTGAGTTTTTGGCCACACTACACGAGCACTATTTTTTAAGAGTTACAGAGTATATAAAAAAAACATGCTTAGTTCATTATGCATGCTGTCCAAGTCGGATGAGTGACAGGCTTGTGCCTCATATTTTTTTCGGCTTCCGCCTTGTCATTCCAGTCTGGGAACAGTGCCATCCCTATATCAGTCCAGCACTTTGCTTTTATTTCTCGTTGCTATACATAATCCTTAGATTTGGACTTATAAACTGCCTGCCTGCTTTCAACTTCAAAAATAAATGTGTTGAACACCTCATGCTGTCACTTGTGGTACTGGCGTAGAGTGGCATGTGGACCCTGGTACTGTTCTAGAGCAGCCCAGAGGTCTACCCTACCTGGTGCCTTCCTGGAAGCTGGGCGCCATCAGTCTTGTGTAGTCGGGCAAGGCGTTACTAGAGTGCTATTAACGTCAACACAGACATTAGAAAATCCCCATGCCCACGCAACGCTAGTAACGCTCGTGTAGTCCAAATTAGTGGTTGTCCATTGAAAAGCATATAAAGATACGTATATCACACTGTGAAACACTGCATCAGAAAGCGTCAGCAACGCGAAGTTTTGAGCACTTGTGTATCCAGGCCCTAATGTTATGTTAGCCTAAGCTTGAATGGTATACCCTTTACTATTAAGAGATACTCATTATTATTAAAAGATTTATGATTAAACAGATGTAAGGAAAAAAAAAAAAAAAAAATTTGTATAACCAAAGGTAAACTCTCAAACTGTACAAGGTTACCCTTGATTTTGAATGCTATGTCATGCCTTTATGATGACTTACACTTGCACAATATTGCAATCTCATTCTGATTCATAACTTTAATGAACCGTAAAAGTATACGTAATCAATACTTCATGGTGGTAGTTTAGAATCAAGCTTATGGCAAATGATTCTTATCTGACAGATACGATTTCTGTACTTTAATTTTAAAGACAAAAAAGGACACAAACATCCTATATAGTCCGGAAAATATAACTTGTGATGGCACTACTTTCTGCCCTAAACACCTTACTCTGCAACTGAAAAATTTTGTTACACAGTCTATGACTTAGAATTCGCAACACCACACAACATTTCTTCTCCTTTCAATGGCAAGTCAGCGGTCTGGCGACAATCTTCTTCTACACAGCCAAGGCCCATTGGGGAAGGTACTACAAACACACGTACATACTACACCCTCAATAATCATCTCAATACACTTGCTCTGTGGTTACTTCCCTCGAAAGTATACTTCTTAATGACAATAAAAATAGCTTATATGAGGTTGGTCTTCTGCCAGAGGTTTTATTTATGCAGACCTGGCAATGGCTCAAAAGCTGGCTGCTATATTGAGCCTATCACTATGATACCCATATTCATGTCAAGACTTCAAAGGGAACAAAATGCAAAGCAACGTCAATACAATTAGCCTCAGTATACAGTAGTATCTGTCCCTATCCACACTCTCTTCTCTCTCTCTCTCCTCCTCTTCTCTCTCGCTCTCTCTCTCTCTCTATCTCTCTCTCTCCTCTCTCTCTCTCTCTCTCTCTTCTCTCTCTCTCTCTCTTCTCTCTCACCATCAAAATCAGTGGCCTAGTCGCCTAATCTATCTGGCCAACTTGCCCCTATAATCTGTCTCAGCTTTTAAACTAAGAATACTAACCTCCTTTACACTGAAACAATGGACTGCTCTCTTGCAATATACTAACTATGCTAAATTCACCGTACGCCGTTCCCTCTGTATTTGCGGGGGATACGTACTAGAATGGCCCCCTTCCCCCTGAATAGTTGAAACTGCTATAAAAAAAAATACTTAAAATCACAATTATTGAATGTAAATTGTATTTTTCCTAACTATACAAACCTGAGGTTCTTTACATAAGGAATTAATTCCAGCTGGCGCTGGAAGTAATTCCTTATGCAAAGGACCGATGGTTTGTATAACGTATAGGAACAAACTGCCTAGTTTGTTAGGTATAATTCAAGAAAAACTAACTAAAAATGTGTAACCCTGGTTTTCTAAACAGTTTTATCACAAAAAGTGCATTTTATGATGAATTTGAAAAACCAGGAATTTGTGGATATTTCTCAAAAAAAAAAAAAAAAAAAAAAAAGTGAATGCTTGGATTTCCCGCGAATAATGGGGGAATGTGTTTTTGAGTGTCCTGTCCCCCCAAGGGTTCGCTGTACAACCCAGCTGATGTCGACAATGACCTAGAAGCCAACTTGGATATACCATAGTCTTCAGCGGTGTGATCACTCGTCAGCAAACTCGGTCCCATCATAAGCAACAAACATAATTATTACCCAATAAATGGTAAAACTAATTACATAGATGCTAATTAAAAGTTCCGGTCGTAAACATATTTGGGAATCAATACTACATGAAATTCTAAAGTTAACGGCTAACATTTCCTAAATTGTTGACTTTTGTCATTTTAACTTTTCCTTAAAATGTGTGATAGGAAGCTGAAGAACCCCCTTTTTTTAAATATAGTTTGTAATTTCATTTAAACAATGACTGAATATGTATTCCTTGAAGACATTAAAAAAAATATCAAAGTTTGCCAACGAGATTTTAAAATACACTTCAACCAACAATGTTTGCCAATGAGATTTTAAAATATATTTCAACCAAAAATTTACAATTAGTTATTTTGCAAGTTTTAAGCGGCTAATGGGAAGTTTGTTTACTCCCGTGATAAGGAGAATCTCTAAGTCCTACAAATACACTAATATTCAGTGCTTCTAGTAAAGACTTCTGGTCAAAGCCTTTGGGTTTTACCGTACCTATAAGCCAGATATGTTAACTTGCTATGCAGCAAAATTAGACCATATTTTTAAAAAATTGCTAACAACTAAGAGCAGCCTAATCAAGCACACTACTGAACAAAACTTATAACTTTTTAAAAGCATATTAAAGCTACAGTGAAATAGCTACAACAACTACATGACTTGCTGCCTATGTGCAGTTGCAGGGATATTGGTATGACAAGAATTATATTTGTTGACGTTACTACATGGGATATTTTTGCTTTATTCTAACTTACTCCCATTCTTCTCAAAATTACGACTGCTTCACAAAACTAAACTTGACAATTTCCTCCCAACTGTTCCTCTTTAAAGTTACAACTGCCTAACCGAATTAGATTTTTTACAATTAACGTCAGGCATAAACTGAAAAATCAATACCACACCTATTTAATTAAAAAAAATCAATGAAAACCACACTCCTCAAAACCTGAGTTGGTTATCCTCCAAAACATGGCCAAAAGAATGCATCAAAGTTTGAACATTTTTACTGTCTAATAATACTGCAGTGGCAATCAACAATTTCACTTCAGGAAGATTCCATAAAACCTAACATTTTCCTCAAAAATCAATAAAAAAAAAAATAAAAAAAAAATATAAAAATGCTCTTCATATATGTGTTATTCCTATATCTGCTAACATGCTGACACTTAAATGACAGCTTAGAACATTCTAGAATGTTCTAGCACATGATGCAATCTGGTACATGACAAATCAGTTTTGGCTTTTGTTTTTCATCATGTGAGCAATGATGCCTCGCCCAACATCACCATGGGCACAAAGCAGAGGATTTTTTTCTTTTTTAATTTCGTGAAGATTAGTTTCTTCACTGGCTAGTAGCTATTGGGCCTTGCAAACATTGGATACACCACATTTAACACTACTTAGACTTTGCAAGTTTATGGACATTGCATTATGGACAACAGCAAATTTCTAGAAAACACTTTAGTCAAAACGTACAATCAAGAGGGAAAATGACTCACTCCTAATTATTTCACACATATACAAGCTCTTGAATACGACCAACATGCCTGGACAATGATTAATGTGAAATGAGGCAATGTTATTTCTGACCACTATCACAATTTTGACCATTTTCACTGGAAAATTCTCAATTGGATGAGTTTTGCTCTAGTCAGTGATTTCTAGTGCAAACAGATTTTCCTTAGTTTTAGTACGACTTAAGACAAATATGCCTCACTTCGTACAAATAGCATACCATTCAAAAGATTGAAGTTTCATCGACATAATGTGATATATGAAAGCCCCATACAAACTAAAATAAGCATGTGACGCTCTTCGTAAAATATGCTTTCAAGGCAGTTTTGAAATCCAATATGGTGGCGATCGTGTGGCTGGATGGGTCTGGTCACGGATGGACACCATCTTTCCCAGCACTCATTTGAACAATGTTAGCATATATATGTAATGTTTATTGATATTACTCAAGATTGCAGTTGTAATCAGCACAATAAAACTATCATCATGTTGCCTATATTAGTGAAAGTATGAAACTTGTTATTCCCGGGGTCATGGTTTGAACTGAATTCATTTTTACCTTGTAATCGGTGGTTTTAACCTTACTGCAATCAAAACTGAACTCCACAGTGCTTATTTGATTGTTATTGTACACATTTTGGTCTTAACTAACTTCACATTGCACTTTAACCACGTTGCTGTTCCTGGTTCCTAAGCGCTCACTCCACATACACAGTTACGAGCAGCAGACGACGACGCTGCAAAGTTCTATTCCCTTAATTGTTTACTCATTATTTTGTTCAACTGTTATTTCAAAATGTGTATTTAATTCATGTCTATTACCCCTTTTTTGCAACCAAATTACCCCAAAAAATTACAGATATTTCTAAAGTAGATACAATCCAATGTTTCTAACCTTGTCGTACATCTGGCTGCCGAAAACCATAGAGGAACAGACTACGGATAAGTGGATTATAATTTTTTTTTGCTAGCACTTTTCGTTGATTTAAGTCTATACGTATTAGTAATTTGATTTCTTTAAATAACTGTATGCCAGAAATAAATGTAACCTTTAATGTTTGCATGCTAAGAATGGCAAAATCATTGTTGCCACATTAGTGGAGCTTCACACATATGTCGATGCATTATTATAAACTGTTTCCATTAATTCTAGTTGTCATAGTAATGCAATAATGATAAAATTGTTTTAATATTTATGTATATATGCTTTCAATACATAGGCTAATTTCACCAATTTTCAAGTTTTGTGTAAGTCTTATACCCAGTTTGGAGGGTGAACACATACCAATTGGCAACAGAGAGAGAGAGAGAGAGAGGGGAAGGCGAAGGAAAGGGGTGGCGAAGGAAAGAAGGAAAGGGGAAGAGTGGCGAGAGGGGGGGTGGGGGGGGGAGAGGGGGGGTGGGGGGTGGAGAGGGTAGGTGGAGCTTTTTATGCGTGTTCGTATCCATTTCTGGATAATGGAGTTTTTGTCTCTTGGTACAAGGACAAGTGTCGTTATTCTTTACGATTAGGGTTTCACGATACCCATATTAATTACGGCACTGGGTGTAATGCACTACAGTTACCATCCGAGTTACGACCTGCGCGAGTTACGTCCACCCGTACTTACGACAGTGTCCGACAGGGGTCTATTTTTTTATATTTGGCGGCGTTTACTGTTTGGCAGCGCGGTAGTGTAGTGCGTGCGGCGCGGTATGACAGTTACGACGGCGCCGGTCAGCACAGCATCCAGACAGACTCATCCCAACCACCTCACTCACTGTCTAGACATTGTAGCAGTACTGTAACATTGTAGCAGGAACCTTTTTTTTATTACACCTTTGCCATGGCCCCTAAGAGAAAGTCTGACTCATCAGAATGCAATTCTGCCAAGAAAGCTAGGAAGGCACTGACGGAGATGAAGATGGACGTAATCAAGAAATATGAAGGTGGGATGAAAGTTAATTGTATAAGCAGAAGTCTCCATCTCTCCCACTCCACGGTCTCCACCATTCTAAAGGACAAGGAAAGGATTAAGGACGCAGTGAAAGGAGCAGCCCCAATCAAGTCAACTATTATCACCAAACAGCGTGAAGGACCGATAGCAGACATGGAAAAGTTGTTATTTACGTGGCTGGAAGATAATAGACAAAGAAATGTGCAAGTGATGTTGCGAGCAGTGCAAAGCAAGGCAACAAGTTTATTTAAAATGTTAAAAGAGAAAGGAGGTGAAGAATATGCTTCGTTGGAGTTTATAGCGAGTGATGGGTGGTTTCGTCGATTCCGAGATCGGTACCAAGTGCACCATGTTCTGACGAAAGGCGAGGCTGCTAGCAGTGATGCGCCTGCTGCTAAGGCATTCGTTGAAGAATTTGATAAACTAATTGTGAAAGAAGGATATTTGCCTGAACAGAATTTTAATGTGGACGAAACTGCCTTGTTTTGGAAAAAGATGCCGAAAGGCACGTACATAAGCAAAGAATTCGCGAGTGCACCAGGGCACAAGGCAATCAAAGAAAGATTCACGCTATTGTTCGGTGGAAACATCGCAGGACATAAATTAAAACCTTTTTTGATTGCGCTTTCAGAAAACCCGCGTGCACTGAACGAATGTGAACAAACATGCCCTTCCGAGTTTATTACCGAAGTAACAGAAAGGCCTGGATGACGCTAGCACTGTTTGAAGATTGGTTTTTAAACTGTTTTGTACCGGAGGCACGTCAATATTGTAGCGATAAGGGCATTCCGTTTAAGATTTCATTCATTAGTGCTTGACAATGCGCCTGGCCACCCGACGCACTTGGATGATCTTCATCCTAACGTGCGCGTTGTCTTCCTTCCCCCTAATACCACCCCCCTAATCCAACCCATGGACCAGGGTGCGATTTCTACGTTCAAGGCGCACTACGTAAGAATTTCCTTTGACCAAGCCATCGAAGCTATGGATGAAAACCCTGAGCTGACTTTGCGGGATTATTGGAAATCATACAACATTTACCATTGTATCAAGCATGTCGCTAAAGCTTGGGATTTGGTGACAGAAAAATGTATGAGTGGTATTTGGAAACACTGCTGCAAACGCTTCCTCAGAGATTTTGTTGGCTTCGATAACGAAGAGGAATTAAGCAACGTCCGAGGAAAAATTGTTAGCTTGGCAAAGCAACTTGAGTTAGGATGTGATGAAGAAGAAATTGAAGAACTGATAAGTGAAGAACCTGAGGAATTAACAAATGAAGAACTGTTAGCAATAGAAGAAGAAAGGAAAGCTGAAGAAGAAAGAAGAGAGGAAGAAAAGGAAGTTGTAGAAGAGGAGGAGCCCGAACGAAAGTTTACTGTAAAGGGATTATCGGAAGCCATACAAATGCTTAATACAATGCTGCATAAATTGGAAGGAATGGATCCGAATGTTGAACGGTTTGCCCGGATAGAGAGATCTATGCAAGAAGTAATGAGGCCATACAAAGAAATCTACGATGAAAAGAAAAAGCAGAAGATCCAAACGACACTTAGCATGTTTGTCAAACGGACACAAAAGCCCGCCTCATCCAGCATCGAAGCCACCCCCTCCCCTACATCGGCCAGCGCAGTAACCAACCCTTCCCCATCCCCTGCCTCGCCTGACTTAACAGCTGATCTTTCTTTCGACCGTGCGTACGAAGAAAGTGTTGATGACGTAGAACCAAGCACCAGTGAACATTAATTTTGAGTGTTGTTTTGCTTATTTTTTTACATGCATATGTATTTTCTATTTTGTACTACAGTACTGTATGTTCTATTTTTGAACTAACTTTTCTATTTTCGTATTTTGATCTTCATTTGTATTTTTGTATAATAAATTCAACTGCAGTAATAAATATTTTATTTCTAAAACCATATTATATTAAGATGTATGTACGTAGTATATAAACAAAGCAACTGAAAAAAAAAGCTAAATACATTGCACCTACAGTATAATATTAAAAATATCTCAATGATAAAAGTGAAACTAAAAGGCATAAAAATGATAAATACATAAACAGCTTGTACGTATAGTACAACAGTAATATTATTAAACAGAAAAAGTATGATAAAAGTGAAACTAAAAGGCATAAAATTTTTAAATAAAACAGCTTGTATATACATATGTACAGTAATATTATTCAACAGAAATATATGATAAAATTATAAAAGTGAAACTAAAAGGCATAAAAATGATAAATAAACAGCTTGTATATACACAATAATATTATTCAACAGAAAAAGTTACTTAAAAATGCAACACATTCATATCATATGTCCTCGAGTACAGTATAATCTTCCACTTTAACCGAGTACTTATAATCCACGTGTCGGCCATTTTGGCTGGTATTTTCGACTAACGACCATTCTGCCATACGACCTGTTGGTCGGAACGGATCTAGGTCGTAACTCGGATGGTAACTGTATAGCAAAATCTCGTTCTGATAAGTGTCCGTTACAGAAATATTGCCAAAAAACGTGCTTGCACTCTCTGAAACCCATAGTAGGTATGCTGCTTAGTTGTCAAGCAAGTTTTTTGTAATGGCACAGGATATAGGTACGGCAGCCGTATCCCGATCGTGGTAGATATTGGTACGGCAGTGAATTGCGCATGCGTCAATTTCAGACTTCCTGCCGTACAAATAATATAGTGCGGTGAGGGTACGGCAGATTCTGTCATTGGCGCCGTATTTGCGGTCTTGACTTGCTGTAGATACGGCAGTTAGCTGTATCCGTTTACCAGTTTGCTAATCATACTGTATTATGTAAACCAGAGCTCGGCTTTTAGTGGGACAAGTCACCTTTTTGAAACATCTTGTTTCCCCCTTTTTTCAGTTAGCAAAATGTTCCTCCCCCCTGTTTTTGTTTGTTTAGCTTTTGTGAATTGTGTCCCGCTTTTTTGTACTACAAAAACAACACTATCCAGATTTTAATGGACCTGGTAAATTCTATCGTCTTCTCCGACAGCTGCAATATACCCAATGAAGTGAATTAAAAGAATATTGTAAAGTATATAACGGCCCTTGCAGCTGCCGACGTCGGGCAGAATAAAGAGCCGAGAAAGTCACCAAAGGTACGATGGTAGTGTATATATTTATATATAATCCTCTTTGAATCTCCTCTTCGGAATTCTTTTCAGGGCCGATTCGATCGTTCGTGACCTACGTATATACCATGAATTACCCAATTTTTGAAAGTTTGAGTCTTCATAGATGTCTATGGCTTTCTTCAGCTCGTTAAAGCCTGAAAACATCTGTTTTTCGGCGAAAACTAATGTATTATTCCGCGGTTCATGCTGTTCCGTCACCATTTTTCTTGCTGTCACTGATATGCCCAAAGACTGTGTATATACTTCAGTATATAGTCTTTGGATATGCGTGAGGCGGTAAACAACGGTTAGCGCATGCGCAATTCACTGCCGTACCAATATCTACCGAGATCGGGGTACGGCTGCCGTACCAATATCCAGTTCGTTTTGTAATCAAGTATTTTTTACAAGCTAGCTATTTTTTAAATTTTTTATTTTTCTCAATCAAAACATGTGCCCCTCAATGCTAACTTTCCTCTTTTAACGAATTTCTGGTCTGCAAATTTGGCCCCAATAATTTCTTATAGTGTGAAAACACAGAGGCCCAGGGACCGAAAGCGATTGTATCACATTACGGCGGTAATCCGGCAGTAAAACATCTTCATATATCCAAAAAGTAAATAAGTATATGTGCATTACGATTATAACAATTACATGAATAGCTGATAACAATCTGCATGAATAGGGTAGAACATCACAGCAGGCCAAGCAGGCCACCTACAATCAATGCAAGCCACCCTCCGAAAAAGTACATTATAACGCGTCCTGACACCCGAGATGGGCATCAGTCGCGACTTGTTGTTGGTGAGAAACGGAGCTAAAGACCTCTACTCTCCTTTCGAAGTAAGTATTTTCTCCAAAGTTAGAAATTAAGGCCAAATTTTAAGATTTAAACAGAGGGTACTGAAAATGGCGCCCACGGCAGTGGAAATCTCACCAAAACGCTTTAGAAATTTTTACTTACAACTAAAAATGTTTCGAAGATTGACGCCATCTCGATGTTTACGGAGTCGCTTGTGTCAACAAACTTTCCATTCCCTGTGATAAATCCGCACACCACTTGTACCCACAGACGCTGGAGCACTTTTTATCACAACAATCGAAACACGATTTCTCACCAACAACAAGCCAGGCGTAAACAGCTTGTTTTGGGGTTAGGAAAGGATGGGACGGAAGGAAGGCGTTGACCTCCTTGGCTGAATTTTTGAATAAGTAGTAAAAACATAAATATTTTACTATATTGATGATGATTAATTTGAAAATATTCGTTATTGAAAAAGTAACTCGACTGACTCAAATTTAAGTAATTATTTTTCTGAATTAGAACGTTCTTTCAAGTTCTGTATTATGACGTCACGACATCTTGACTTTCGTACCTATTGTAAATAATTGCTATACTCAACTGTCATTGCAGAACAGTTTACCAGTTATTCATGCAGATTGTTATCAGCTATACATGTAATTGTTATAATCGTAATGCGCATATATATCTTTATTATTTACTTTTTGGATATATGAAGATGTTTTACTGCTGGATTATCGCCGTAGTGTGACGCAATCGTTTTCGGTCCATGGGCCTCTGTCTGTTTTCGCACCATAAGAAATTATGGGGCCGAATTTGCCAATGACCAGAAAGTCGTAAAATTAAAGAGGAAAGTTAGCATTGAGGGGCATATGTTTTGACTGAGAAAAATACAAATTTATTCAATAGCTAGCTTGTAAAAAAATACTTGGTTATAAAAACTTGATTGACAACTAAGCCAAGGGGCATGTCTACTATGGTTTCAGAGACAGTGCAATGCCAAGCACGTTTTTGGGCAATACCTATTTCTGTAACGAACACTCTTAACAGAACAAGATTTTGCTATAGTGCATTACACCCAGTGCCTTAATTTTAAGGGTACGTGAATCACTAATCGTAAAGAATAACGACACTTGTCCTTGTACCAAGAGACAAAAACTCCATTATGCAGAATGGATACGAACACGCGTATAAAGCTCCACCTACCCTCTCCCCAACCCCCCCCCTCCACCGCCATCCCTTTTCTTCTTCGTTCCTCCGCCTTCCTTTCTCTCTCTCTCTCTCTCTCTGTTGCCATTCGGTATGTGTTTTGCCCCCAAACTCGGTATAAGAATACACACACAAAACGTTGAAATTGGTGAAATTAGGCTATGTATTGGAAGTATATATACATAAATATTAAAGCAATTTTATCATTATTGCATTACTATGACAACTAGAATTCATGGAAACAGTTTATAACCTGTTAAGCGTCACCCACGTAATAATACGTTTACCGCGATCTACTCGGTAGCGCCTTCAACGGGATATTACGTTCAAGACTTTAACTGTGCTTGTCAAGCCGTCAGCCCCGTAATAATACGTTTACTCGTATAGAAAGTGTAGGAACATCATTTGGTAACACTCAGCACATGGGAAACTTATTTCCAGCCTGGCAACTCTTTCCTGGTGGTCGCTTATGCTAGAAAACTGCCTGTCCCTGTTGGTTTTCTTTCAATACGCTTCGGGCGTTTATCGAGACAAATTGGATTTCGCGTCTTTCACAATGAATGTCCCAAAGAGGAGGCATATTTCTTCAGGTGAGATCAATCAAATACTAGATGAGGAGTGTGATATTGATAACCTATTTGATGATGAGAGCTCTAGTTCTGAATCCTCCAGTGATGATACAAAATTTTCTTCCAATTGCGGGAGTGAAGATGACTTTTCTTTGCCGAGTGACTGGACTCCGAGAGAAAATCAATATTAACTTTGAAAAACTATCATCAGTGCTATGATCGCTGATTACAAAAAAAGCGTGACGGTACGTTAGCAGCGAGCTCATCAGGGGCGGACGCTTAACAGGATAATAATGGAACGGCGTATGTGTGAAGCCTCCACTAATGTGGCAACGATGATTTTGCCATTCTTAGCATGCAAACATTAAAGGTTACATTTATTTCTGGCATACGATTATTAAAGAAATTCAAAATACTAATAAAGACTGAAATAAATGAAAAGTGCTAGCAAAAAAAAAAAAAAACGTATTCGTTCCTCTATGGTTTTCGGCAGCCAGATGTACAAAAACGTTAGAAACATTTGATTTTATCTACTTTAGAAATATCTGTAATTTTTCGGGGTAATTTGGTTGCAAAAAAAAAGATAATATACATGAATTAAATCAAAATTTTTAAATAACAAAGTAAATTTAAACTAAATAACGAGTAAAGTAAACAGTTTAGGGAATAAAACTTTGCAGTTTCGTCGTCTGTCGTCGTCTGCTGTTCGAAATTGTGTTTATGGCGCGCGCGCTTAGAAACCAGGAACAGCAACGGGTTTAAAGTGCAATGTGGAGTGAACCGAGACCAAAATGTGTATAATAACAATCAAATAAGCACTGTGGAGTTTCAGTTGTGATGGCAGTAAGGATAAAAACCGCCGATTACAAGGTAAGAATGAATTCAGTTCCAACCATAACCCCGGGAATAACAAGTTTCATACTTTCACTAATATAGGCAACAAAATGTTGTTTTATTGTGCTGATTACAACTGCAATCTTGAGTAAGATCAATAAACGTTACATACATACGCTAACATTGTTCAAATGAGTGCTGGGAAGGCTGGGGAAAGATGGTGGCCGTCACTGATGAGAACCGTCCATGCAAAACGTAGCCGCCATATTGGATTTCAAAACTGCCTTGAAAACATATTTTACGAAGAGCTCACATGCTTATTTTAGTTCGTATGGGGCTTTCATATATCACAATATGTTGACGAAACTTCAGTCTTTTAAATGGTATGCTTAGAGTTGCAATTGTATTCATGTTTCACCAATTAAATATCAAGTGAATAAGACTCGTCTACCGTGATGAGGGTTGGCCTGTCGTGATGTTTCCCCCTAACTGGTAAACTGTTCTGCAAAAAATTTGAGAATAGCAATTCATCTACAATAGGTACGAAAGTCAAGATGTCGTGACGTCATAATACAGGACTTGTAACCATGTTCTGATTGTTGTGATGAAAGTGCCCCCGCATCTATGGGTTCAAGTGGTGTGCGGATTTATCACAGGAAATGGGAAGTTTGTTGACACACGCGCCTGTTTTGGTGAGATTTGCACTGCGTTGGACACCCTTTTCACTACCCTCTGTTTAATGCTTTGAATTTGGCCTTAATTTCTAACTTTGGAGAAAATACTTACTTCGAAAGGAGAGTAGAGGTCTTTAGGTCCGTCTCTCACCAACAACAAATCGCGACTGATGCCCATCTCAGGTGCCAGGACGCGTTATTAGTACTTTTTCGGAGGGTGTCCAGCCGTAATAGTCGGCGAGTTGAGCCAGGAAATGCAGTCGTTTACTCTAATCGTTCCAGCTGGGTTTTCCCTAGAGGGTGTACCAATGTTTGTTTGTGTGGTGTTTTTACATTGCATGGAAATAAAAACAAAATTGCCTAATTGACAAACATCAGAATGTTATTAAGCTACAAATCAGTGGACTTATGGACATCAAATTACTACGTACGACTCGAAAGAGTTTTTACTGTAAACTGGCATACCCTAAGGGGAGCAGCCTGACCCCTGGCCCAAGGGCATGACAGGATTGCACCATCGTAGGTCACAAAGTCAATATTGTTAGGATCATTTCTCCATAATGATTAAGCAGTTTTTATTGATTAAACCAACAACCTGACATTCAAATCGGGTCCCTTGGGCCATCGCCCCAAACTGCGACACTGGGGGACATCAAAGGACCCCCTACTTTTCGGTGACTTGACAAAATCGCCAGAGGGATGGGAGGGGAAAAATTGGGGGGGGGACGGGCGGCCAGCCACATTCACCTAAAACGCCTCTGCCTGCCTTAGGAACCTATTTCGGGCCCTCCCGTCGGAGGGACAGAACCCCCCTCCTCCCTCCCCAGGTCGGCTCGAGGGCCTCGATCCATCTCCACCAAAACAAGTGTGGTGGTCCCGAGGAGACCCCGTGGGTTCGCCTTCGCCTTCGCCGCCCCCGTCGGGCTCCACTTCGCCGATTTGAGGCCGCCTTCGAATGCGTCGGTCCCCAGGGCGCATTCGGGGCGCCCCGGCCGCCCGCGGGGCACGACGTGGGGCGGGGGAAGCGCGGATATAACGGAGGGAAACGGGGACCTCGATCGTCCTCCTCCTCCTCCTCGGCCGTCATTTTCCAACCCCCCTCCGACAGGATCTCCTTAAATCTACGGCGGCGGCCTCGTTTCGGGGGGGCGCGCGCCCCTCCGGAGGCCGCCGGGGAGTCGAGCTTACCTTATTAATTCTTTTAAGTGCCATGGCTGTCTATATAAACGTAGGACACGCACGCGATTTACAGCGAGTTCGCTCTCACACTGCACCAACCAAGATGGTAGATGGCGGAACCTGCGCGGAGGAATACACGCCAGCCAACGACCACGGAGTCCCCATGACAGCCCATTTCGGGGACCTTTCGGTAATGCTTCTCTCTCTCTCTCTCTCTTGGGTGGGGGATATTCTAGCAACTTGGGATGGAAATGAACGGGGAAATGCTAAGATTTTCATTGCATTCGGGCGTCTCATTTGCGACTCAGGAACGTACGAGTCGTCGAATCTGTTGGAAAATGTTTCTCTCTCTCGGGTAGTGGGGGGCGAAGGGGGCTGAGGAGGGGGATATTCTAGCAACTTGGGATGGAAATGGGGAAATGCTAAGATCTTAACTGCATTCAAGCATCTCATTTCACTGCCAGTAGGACCTTTCGCGTGCTTGCTACGTACGAACCGTCGAATCTGTAGGAAATTTGGGGGGGTGAGGGGGTGGGGATATTCTAGCAACTGACGAGGGAAATGAATGGGGGAATGCTACGTTTTCAAGTTACTTTCAAGAGAATCATTTCCCTGCCATTAGCACCTTTCACGTGCTGGCTACGTACGAGTCGTCGAATCTGTAGGAAAATGGGGAGGGGGCCGCTGGAGGGGAAATTCTAGCAACTAGGGATGGAAATGAAGGGGGAAATGAGACGTCAAGCACGAGTCGTAGAATCTATAGGAAAATGCTTCTCTCTCGGGCGGGTTGGGGAAGGGGGGATATTCTAGAAACTTGGTATGGAAATGAACGGGGAAATGCTACGTCTTCAAGTTACTTTCAAGCGTATCATTTCCCAGCCAGTAGCACCTTTCGTGTGCTTCCTACGGACGAGTCGTAAAATCTGTGGGAAAATGCTTCTCTCGAGGGGGTTGGGAGGGGGATATTCTAGCAACTTGGGATGGAAATGAACGGGGGAAATGCTACGATTTTAATTGCTTTCAAGCGTACCATTCCCCTGCCATTAGCAGCTTTCGTGTGCTTGCTACGTACGGGTCGTAAAATCTGTGGGAAAATGTTTTTTTTCTTTTGGTTCATAGAGTTCGTCTAACTTTTCCCATTGTGAGTGTTGGATGCGTTCGTTAGAACGGACTATCATATTCTCGTTCTTTTATTATGATATTCACGACTTTCGTTGAGGAATAATAATGAAATTATTCGTGTGTTTAAAGTGGAATATTGACTTTTTATTGATTTCCTTCAAATTGGGCTTAAAAGACCTCTCACGCCCAACTAAAATATGGTACAGAGAACGGCAACCCCAGTGGAGTCTTCCAAAATTAAAAACTGTCACACTACTAAATATAGGTTAACAGTATTGATCTTCGAAACGCTGGTTATATCACTTCCTAAGACTTGAAGTATGATTTACCCCCATTTTTTAAAATAACATTTACAAGTTTCCAAGAGCAATTCACCTTTTGCAACTTATATTTTACGACATTAAATCCACGATTCGATGGCTAAGGTATGGATGTGTCTTTGACCATTTAAGCTGTGATGTTTCTTTCTCTCTCTTGCTGTGTGTGTGTGTGTGTGTGCGTGGAGTTAACCCTTTTAACGAAATGGTTGCAAGGATGGAGTTGCCAGCCCATGCCTTTATTTTTTTCCCTACCTGATACTAATCCTATACCCTACGGAATTCTACCTTACACATATATAACAAGCGGAATAATTATCGTAGAATGTCGCTATTTCCGTCAATCTTGTATACGTTTTCAGTTGATGACAATGACGTCCCCCAAATTAGGAAACGAAATAAAATGGCTTCTACCCATCCCAGGATTCGAATTGAGGTCAGTGGGAGCGATCAGAACTGAGTTAGAATGACCCCATGCAGTGGCTCAGTCGCAATAAAGCAGACGACAGACATTTATCAGTGACGTATTTTACACGACACTTGCAAACGAACTGCGAAAGGCTATATATATATACTCAGATATCCTCGACAGAGAACGCATTGCAATTACTTCTGTTATATTATATACCCTCTAAACGCGGCAAAATCTGGTCATGGCATGGAAATTATTGCCCTCCGTTTTTGTGACGTCTTGCATATATGAAACCTGTGGTTTTGTCTGATCTTGCAGAATCTATTTGCGTCTTGTGTTGATTTTCGTTTTCCGCTGAATCTGCGGATTTTGGGAAACGCCGACTCTGTGAGAGTGCGAGTTTCTACTGTTCGGATGGACCACTCTCTCTCTCTCTCTCTCTCTCTCTCTCTTCTCTCTTCTCTCGCTCTCTCTCTTCTCTCTCTCTCTCTCTCTCATCGCCGTCCATCTCGTCTCTCTCTCTCTCTCTCTCTCTCTCTCTCTCTCTCGCGTAAAATGATTACCAATCTGTTTTGCTCATGTAAATATTCAAGTTGTCGTGAATAATAGCGAATTTGATGAAACGTTAATAGTATTAGAATCCATACGTATATATACATATGTATAGAAAATGGTCACTCCCTCTCTCTCAATGGTAGATTATTACCAGTCAGTTTTGCTGTTATAATAGCGAATATTATAGAACGTTATAGTATTATATTTCATACATATGTATACATATTTATGCAGAAATGGCCACAGATAGACATAGATTTACTTGCTACAAATTGGAAGTTTTTTCGTGGTAACAAAAACCTCAAAATTACAATATTTGCAAATCTTACAAAAGATACTAATGCTCAGGGTATACTTAATACCAAATCTTCGACACAAAACGACTTTGTAAAACTGTGAAGTAATTCTCCACAGATGGCAGCTAGATGGGCCAAGACCAAAGGTCCATGTCGGGGATTTTTTTTATTAATTCAAATCACCAACCCCAAGCATACCAGCTATATATATATTATATATTATATATATAGATATATATATAGATATATATAAATACACACACACACCCACACACACACATATATAATATATATATATCATATATATATATATATTATATCTATATATATATATATATATATATATATATTATATATGTGTGTGTGTGTGTGTGTGTGTGTGTGTGTGTGTGTGTGTGTGTAGTCCTCGGATCCCAAGCAAGGTAGAACTCAGTCCCTACGAATAATAATAAAGAAGTTAGCATGGCCGGATCAAAACAATATACCCAGCAAAAAAAAAAAAAAAAAAAAAAAAAACATCCCCTATAAGATCTACATACAAGGTCCGACATTGTATGTAGATGTCTATAGCGAATATACATACATACATACATACATACATACATACATACATACATACATACATACATACATACATACATACATACATACATACATAGTCTGACCGTCAGCTTTATATATAAGAAATGGAAACATGTATTTGTATGAATAGACACTATTTGTTGAAATGGGAAGTTGAGACAGATAGGAAGTTTAGGTTGGCGAAGAAGATAATGTGAAAATGGCCCACAGGTAGCGAAAAGAGGAAATAAGAAAAAATGGTCGAAAAAGAAATGGGCTTTGGTTAAAGAAACAGACGCGAAAGACGTAATACGAGTTGTGTGTAGAATTCATGTTTGTAGGTACAAGCAGCTACAGGAAGCAGGACGAAAAGTAATAAATGATAGGAAGAGGAAATGAGAGATTTAGACCAGGAAAAACAATGTAACTTAAGTTGAAATTGCTGGACGGAACTTGAGGAGGGTAGAATCAGTCAAGAGGAAAGTGAGAAAAACAAAAAACAAAAACAACGCATGTGTTTGTGTGTAAATACGATGTCTGACGTCGCATTTGTTTAAATTCCTATCATGAACAGAATCTTTTGTGACAGAGGCAGACATGACGCATTCCAAAGCGTAGCATGAAAGAGGCAGGAGGCAATCTTTACCTTGATCGGAAAGGTGCAGAATGGTGGAATATGGTCGCCGTATTGCTAATGTCTCGCTGTGATCGTTCTGGAATAAAGGAGAAGTTTCCTTATTTTTTTAAGTCGCATACTTTACGTGCAACGCTAAAAAATAATCTTTACGTTTTAAGTCAATTAAAAACTACGTAATTTGCATAGTGAGCTTGCTACTGCACGGGTCAAAAGGGTTTATTTTGTAATGTTGTTTTATCGTGGGGGTAGACTAAAATAGAAGAGTTGCCAACTAGCAAATAACACGACCGGGGAGACGTTGTCAACGAACGAATCGATGTGTCCTGTGCGGACTTACTAGGGATTCCTTGTCTTCTCGTTCTGCGATGATTGCATCCACTTTTTGCAGATCTATTACACAAAGTTTATATTATTTCGAATGGCATTCTTTGAAGGAATGCGGATACCTTTTCATCCGGGTACGGAAAGTAAATCGGACGGACCGAGCACTACTTTCTAGAGCGTTGTGCGGTCAGCTATCTCAGCTGACGATATCATTTCCTGTGAAAAAATAAGTGACGAAGACTATGAATCATACTTTCGCTTTTGTTTGCACGCCATTTAGGCGTCGTGGGATTGCTATGCCGACGTGGAATAAAATTAGATAGATCAACGGTTAAATAAATGGACTGGTTGATAAAAAAAACAAAATAAGACTTTTTAGTCTTAAAAGTATTTATGTTTATTCGCCGCGGGAAGTTTGACTGGACACAACTTTTCCTTCATGCGTAAGTTCGTCACTTACGAATGTCTACTGCGAATTGCGTAGTATTTATATTATATCTATAATAATTATTATTCTATCTATTCACACACACATACACACACACACACACACACACATATATATATATATATATATATATATATATATATATATATATATATATATATATATATATATATATATATATATATATATATATATATATATATATATATATATATATATATATATAATGTAGAATCTATTGCTGGTCATTGTGTGTATGTGTTAATTATTACACGTGAATTTTAATCAATGATATCACTCTTACTGACGGGAGAGAGAGAGAGAGAGAGAGAGAGAGAGAGAGAGAGAGAGAGAGAGAGAGAGAGAGAGATTCTTTGTATACGGGTTTACTTCGGGGATCAATTCCAAATCGAGAAACTCCCGATTTCAATGATGTTTCCACTTTCAAGGAATTTTAGGGTCATCAAGGAGAACTTCAAGGAATCTTAAATTTCAGGGAATTTTCAAGGAATTTTAATGATTTTTCCAGGATTTGTCAAGGAAATTTTTTTTTATTTTTCAGAAAATTTCATGAGGATAATCTTAAAAAACCTTATCTTATTGAATTGAAATACAGATAATGCATTCTAAAAAAAGTATAGCCTATATTGGCTAAATTACATTATCATCAGAGAACGTTACATACTCTCTTTTTCAAACAGCATGGCATCAAATAATTTTATTTCACAACTATGCCTTCATCTTCCACTGCCTGTTTCGTTACGTTTCCAAAATGCCCTCTTTCCGAAAGTAGACTTAGAGGTAAATTCTCAAGCCCATTTTAGGTGATTCATGAACACAATGAAATGGCCATGCTTACTTACAAAAAAATTAAAATCTTTTGGCTGTTGATCCATATGATGAACTACATAATCAACTTTAAGCGCCTAAGTGGCGTGGTTGGTTTGGTGTTTGCTTCTCACCTCGGTGGACGCGGGTTCGATTCTCGACCATTCCATTGAGGAGTGAGAGATGTGTATTTCTGGTAATAGAAGTTCACTCTCGACGTGGTTCGGAAGTCACGTATAAAGCCGTTGGTCCCGTTGCTGAATAACCACTGGTTCCATGCAACGTAAAAGCACCATACAAACAAACATAATCAACTTTATTGTTGATAAGTATTGCCATGATCTAAGTGAAAATGGCAACAGTATTCTACTATTATGTTTTTCTTTGTGTGAATGTCTAAAATTGGTCAAGGAAGAAATCAAGGAAAATGAAAATGGCTGTCGAGGAAAATCAAGGAATTTTGGTAGCCCTTCAAGGAATTTTCAATTCAGCTAATGGAAGCACTATTTTTGTGCAGTACTGATCACCCCCATTTGTTATTAACTTTCTCTCTCTCCAGCCAGAGACCTACCACATTCCCAACTTATAGCTTGAATTGAATACAGAATTAGGCCAATGGCCGAGCACCGGAACGTATGAGATCATTCAGCGGTGAAACGGAAATAGAACGTAAAAAAAAAGAAGTTAATTTGAAAGGTGTAAGAGGAAAACCTCAAAAAGCACTTGCACTAAGAATCAAATTGAATGGGGTTTGCAGCTGCTATATGGGCCTAGAAGATGGGTATACAAAGGTTGCCAGTCACGAATAAGAAAAAGCCCATTTATAAATTACCAATTGGTTTCAAACGGAGTCACAGTGTCATTGCAATTACAAAGATAATGATCGTTTCTTCAGCATTGTCATCACTACAAAAATCAGTCGGTTTAGAATCAATATTAATAATAACCAAGCAACTTCCTATGTAGAAGTGAACAGCTAGGACTTTCTCTCTCTCTCCAGAGAAAATAGCACCGACAACTAAAGCATAATCATTATGGTTATGTAATAGAATCAGCTGTTCGTATCTATTTGCATAAAAAGATGGTGTTGCTGTTGGTAAATATTTACCAACATTGCTATGGGACATTTTAAACGCCAACGTGAGAGTGTGTGTATGTGTGCTAGGTAAGAGAGAGAGAGAGAGAGAGAGAGAGAGAGAGAGAGAGAGAGAGAGAGAGAGAGAGATACCACCGAAGGGGCCACTGACTTGAAATTCAATTCCTTCCAAATAATATTAAGGTGCTCCTCTTATAAAAAGGATGTAAATAGAGTTACATAAAGAAATAACTTACTGATTAATAGATAACAATGTATCAAAACGCAAGAATAATAGTATTTGGGTATAGTAATGCATTGTTTATTACGCATTCATATATAATTCAGAGTAACAGACAATCACAGTACCCGGCACGTGACAGTGAGTTGCAACTATGACAAAGGAATGCGCCGATTGTTTGTGATGTGCGCTTGTGCACGTATACCTATAACCTACATCATACATTCAGCATGGGCGGATCAATCATTCAGAAATCTCATTGAGACGATAATAATAATAATAATAATAATAATAATAATAATAATAATAATAATAATAGAAGAAGACGAAGAAGAAGATGAAGAAGATTCGTGATGGTATTTCATTCTGAGCTGCTGGGCAGATGGACTATCAACGCTTTATAGGTAATGTATATATATATATATATATATATATATATATATATATATATATATATATATATATATATATACACACACACACACACACAATTATTTACTCCATTACACATCGACGACTGTTTAAAGTTCTCAACACTGACCAGGAGCAACTCCCTCAAACGGAAGACATCGGTCTAATGTACTCGTGATAAGAATCCGCAGGCAA
The DNA here is from genome assembly GCF_015104395.2 of Macrobrachium nipponense. Classification (NCBI taxonomy): domain Eukaryota; kingdom Metazoa; phylum Arthropoda; class Malacostraca; order Decapoda; family Palaemonidae; genus Macrobrachium; species Macrobrachium nipponense. Next base: position 62,464,396 of record NC_087214.1, on the reverse strand, counting down.
GGAGGAGCCATAATCTAACAAAAGAGGAGGAGGGAAGAGGGAGGGAGGAGGCGGAGAGGAGTAGGAGGAGGAGGAGGAGGAGGAGGAGGAGGATGGAGGAGAGAGGAGGAGGAGGAATGAGGAGAGCGAAGAGAAGAGAGAGAGAGAGAGAGACGAGCAGAGACGAGAGAGAGAACTGCGAGAAGAGAGAGGAGAGTGAGGGTGGAGGAGGAGGAGGAGGAGGAGAGAGAGAGAGAGAGAGAGAGAGAGAGAGAGAGAGAGAGAGAGAGAGAGAGAGAGAGAGAGTCCTCTTCGCTGTTTTCGTGTCACGAGCGCTAGTCACTTGATAAGACAGAATGAACCTCATTAGTACCATTAAGAGTTATGTATCCGCCAAGGACGTTACAATACTCGTGCACTCATTGATCCGCATGGAATTTTCTTTGCCTCGATGGTATCTCTGTCTCTGTGTGTGTCTCTCTCTCCTACCAACACATACACACATATATGTATACTATATTTAATATATCATTACCCTTATTTATACAATATAATGTGTGTGGTACTAACTATACAAGACAGACTGGTTCCCGTCTATACGCTCAAGAATCAATATTCACAGCAACTTTTGGATTAGTAACGATCATGATAAGATTAGTTGTTGATTAGCCTAAAATACGTCCCACTTTCAACGCAAATAAATAAATAAATACATCAATCAATAAATATTTGTACTATCCTAGATATTGTCCATAAGGACGACCGTAGATTAGAGGTAGAAAATTTTTGTTAGTAATAAAATTTAAATGTTTATCCTTTTGGCTGTAATTACAGTCAATAGCAGTTTATTACTTCAGTTATTGATAAAAATTTTTTTTTTTTCATAATAAATTCATCAACAGAACTATAATGTTAAAAATACGTAACAATAAAAAGTCTGTTGATGAACTCTTGCATGACATGAATAAACCTGCTCTAAGTAATAATAATTAGTTTGGATTTGCTAAAAGTAAAATTCTGGGATTAAAACAAACCAAAGCTATAAACAATTATGCAATTACGTTCAAGCAATAAAACGTAACCATAGTCTTATGCAAGAAATAGTATTATTGATCTTCAATATTTATTGCATGTTGGAACTAGTTAATAGGAATATTATATTATCTACTTCATTTCAGAATTTGATTAGGAAATCTGTGAGTCTCTGAATATATACAAGTATCTTAATGCCTTTAAAAACAAAATAGAAACGTTGGGCAGGATTGCTTTTATAAATATATAACAAAACTGATAAGAACTTATAAGCATTGGAGATGTGGAAGATACGCCATTTAGATATTCCTTAATGATCCTAATATAATTAGCATTTTAAAAAGAGTTCAATATGGAGACCGATAACAAAATTTAAATTAAAAATGATTAACAATAAAAGCAACATAATTAATCAATATATACTAACTTTAATTTAAATTTAATTGAAATGATAGATAATTCAAATGGAAGATAAAATTGATTAAAAATAAGGACAAAATTAATAACTGAATAATCTTGCATATACCATCAATTTGATATATAACAAGGTATGATCCGACCTCCAGCTTACTCAGGGTACGTGGTAAATTCTAAGGCCAAATAGAGCCTTGTTTCACCAACGAAAATTAAAATAAGTAAGTTATATTTTATTGGAAATAATTTTTCTGCACTGTTTAACATTCACATTTTTTATTCTTTACATTTACATTCTAATAAATTAATCATAAATATACTATCCTAAAATTCCTGTCTTTAAATTAATGCGCTTTTTAGACTCTGCCATAGACCTTTCCTAACCCCCCCCCCCCACAGGAACGAGAACAACAACAACAAATTAGTTTATAGGCTTACTCCCTGAGTAAGAGAAAATAAGGATGTACTACTCCTGTCACATACGGCGGTACCAGAGTCATATAATCTACCTTCCTTGTATATACCATTACCAATACCTCATAAGTTCTATTAAATACACATATACTATACAAATATCCATATAGTACAGTGGATCCCCATATTCATGAGGGATAGATGCCAACTGACCCCCCCCACCCCAAAGATAGTTAAAGTCCACTTAAAAACCCTCTAAAAATAGCTCTATCACAAGTGATATGAAAATATAGTCATTTGCAAATATTTCTCAGTGACAAAAGTAGGAACCTAAGGACGTCACTGGTGGGTTTGGGAAGTTGGGTAAAATTCGCTGGCATGTTAGTCGGCAGCGTGCCCAGGAAGAACCTCCAGGCACAGAAGTACTTAAGTTCCAATTTGTCTTATGACTTGGGTGGGTAAGTTGGTAGCACCCTGGCCTTTCAACTACTCATACTTTTTTACCTTCCGTATTTTTATTTTGCTTTTTTACCATTTCTGTTCAAAGTATGATGTATGTAGCAGTGATGGCTTCATACACTTTAAGTTGTATTACGTAAACTGCTATTCCTGGTCAAAAGTAGAGTTCTGCATACATCTGTTGTAGCTTGTGTGTTTGTTGTTACTTATATTGCATTTTTAGTTTTATTTGAATTGTTGTTGTCTTTGGCAGTTTCACCATTTTGTCTTCTAAGTTTATCATATATATATACTATACGTATACACATACGAGCTTTGTGGTGCGTGCTATGTGTACTAGAACCTGGGGCTGCTGTCTCCCAAACCCCCAGCATCCCTCCCCTGCTTACCCCACCCCCAACCGGTGCAGCCAAACAGGTTTGCAGAAGGACGGGCTTGTATCCAGCACTGTAGTAGTTAACCTATGGCATAAAGCACTGTGTAGTAACATATATCTTTTTAAGTTTGTCTGTATAGGGCTACCTGTATATAATTTCACATGATTATACAGCAGGTTAGTTGGTGACAGCCTAGAGAGATTAAACTTATTTACTCTGTTGGCTGCCTGCATCTAGTTGTGACTGACTGCAGATGACATTTGAGTTTTGGAATGAAATTTCAAGCCCACATCTCTGCAGATTGCCAACATGAGCTAATGTGTCTGTCATTTGTTCATACAAGTGATGACCAAACCAAATGAGGTCAGGCAAAGAGCAGTCCAAAGCATATTTTAGATGTTTGTGTTGAAAGTTTGAAAATGATTATGGTGGTACATCCAGACAGAGCACTTCATTACTATATGTTACCTTACCTTTGCTGGAATTGGTTTATTCTTTGGTTGTCTGGATAATTGTGGGTTAGTTTGGAGGCGATTGTCATCCGACATGTTATAGAAATGATTTTCTCAAATATAGTGTATTTGTGTGGGATGTCATTTACTTGGGCCATTACAATTTTGGGAGAACACCTCTCTAGTACAAGTATTGGATTCACTTGCTGGCAGTTTTTGGCATTATGATAATGTTTTTTTTTTATTATTCTTTGTACACCTTTAACACTTGTGATGAGTTTGTATGTCAGGTCATTGGTATAGCTGCTTTGGTCAAGAATGTAGATGGATCTCCTAGAGACAACCCAACTTCTGAAACCTCAAATAACAGTATCTATTCTTAAAGTGGAAAATATTCAGCTTTATATCTTAATTTTTAAGTTTTTTTTAATTACTTGTGGTACCCCAATATCAAGACATTTTGAGTCTTCCACATCAGAATGAAAAACTACCGCCAAGGCTTTCCTGAATTGGGATCTGGTTTTAATGAATGTGGTGATATATTTCAGCCAAGTGCTCATTTTTGGGAATTTATATTATTTGGTAGTAATTTTACCTAGGCTGCATTCTAATTTCATGCTTAGTCTTAGCAATGATACAGCAGCTTATTAAGCAATTGTTTACTTTCCTTTGTGAAATTACATAGGAGGTCTTTATGTTGTTCTACTTGGCCTTAGTTTGAAGGGTGGGGAGACTGCATTAGAGAGCAAATCTTGTCATTGATTACAGCAATGTCACACAGACCAGTTAAGACATGTAATGTTGATATTGAAGCCTGACTGTCTGAATTTTAATACCGTTGGATTGGTTTAAGGGTTCAGACTAAGGAGAGAAAGACCATTGTCTCAAATGACATTTCATGGGTATCAAGTCTTTTGGCATAAGCAGTGAACCTACATTTTCCTTTTTGGGTGTTTGCAAAATGGACCCGACCAATTCTCTTATTACAAGAGTAACTTGGGGTGCCACAGCTCTTTCTGTTGGAGGAATCACTAAAAATAAAGTGTAAAAGTTTGCACTTAACCAGAAAATATTAGCAGCTTTTGCTGATCCATTTAATACAAATTTTATGTCTCTAGACATGAACAGTAATGGCCATACTGATGGACCTCTCCATTGTTCCTTGTAAGGTTCTCAAAACTATGTTATGCAGCTTTCTTATCAAGTTCAATTATGTCGACAGTGTAACTTGCTGGTATTTCATTTAGGTGCTGCACCAAAACAAAATGGTCCATTTTATGCCTTTCAAACTTTTGGGTCCTGAGGGTAAATGCAATATTCATTCCTACTTAAAACACAATCTGACGCAGACTATGTTTTGGTCATTTCCTAAAATGAAAAGGAACTCAAAATACGTATGGCATTACCTCTTCTTCAAGCAAGTCAACAGGTTTCATCAAAGATTAGATTTCATTCAAAAATTTTATAGTAAACTGTTTTAAACAAATGTAAATTGGTGGTTTAAGAAATATTGTGTCAAACATAAAATGAGCCACTTGTGTTCATGTCTGAATAACACAGATGAATGAACATCCAAGACAATAACTTAACGTTCAACTAGTGAAAGGATTTAAAAGTCAAGAGATGTTCTGAAATCTCCAATTTCAGAACAGAGCAGAGATCACACCTAAGATACAACAGAAATACAGTAATGAATTTACGTAAAGCACGTGAACAAAATTAGCCCCTAATAAGGGAAGGCTATATATTTAAACTCAAGTATCAATCTTAGAATCTTAAAGGCCACCTAGTTCAAAATGGTAACTGTTGAGGACTTAATAATTCTAACATTCTCCTAACTTTTAGGCTACTTGGTATTTTTCTTTGTGCTGCCCAAATTAACAATTCAAGTCTTAATTTCATAAAAACTGAAATTGAACACAACATTGTCAGGAATTGGTTACAATGATTAAAATCAACTTCTCTCCTCTAATTTCAGTTACAAGAAAAACTTGGTCTCAAACTGGCACTAGAACCTTTCAATACCCTTAGTGATTTGGTATGCCAAATAGGTTCATATTCCTATGTCTCCAAACTATTTTGGAATGAAAGTTCAATATGAATAGGGCTTGAACTGAATACAGTAAATTTTCTCATTCTTTTTATAAGAGTATCATACCGCTATAGTGCAACATTCCAGTAATAGTAAATTACTCCAAGTTATATTTTCTATATGAATATATCTTTGCTCTGGGAGAGCACCACTCACTGGACATTAAATGGTACCTACCAGGATAAACAGCCTCCAATTCTATCACGACTGAATTTTCACCTCCCCAAATATGACAAATTTCAATCTATTCATATTTTTCACAGCTAACAAACCCTGTCTTAATAGGATAATCCTGTGTCAGATGGAAACCAGTTGAAAACAATCAAAGATTCTAAAGCAAGGAGTCTGTGGCATCTGGCAACTCGTGCGTAATCCCTCATGTGAAGCAAGAATTGACAGTCCTTGAAAATACCTTAATTTCCCATTTTTCATTACACACTTGTAAACAGCAGTTTCCGTTTCTTGGGATATTGCCACCAACCAGTCTCTTAATAGCTCTGCACATTAGTATTTACTTGCTTCCTGCAACATCTTTAGCGAGTGATTTTTAATTCAATAATTTATATTGCTATGGTCTGGGTTCAAATTTGCTTTACCTTAAGAGCAAAATTTCTCCCAAAATTTTTTGTGCAGTGTTGAACATTAATTTGAATGCAGGCAATACCAGCATTCATTTTAAGTAAATAAGGGAGACAATTATTTCAAATCATATCAGGTTACTCTAGTTTACCCAGAGACCTCACAATGAGCGTTCATTTACGAAACATTCTCTTCCAATCAACTACACATGCCCTCGTAAAAGACAAGTCTATTCATGGGATCAGAAGCAGCCAGATCCAAAATATCTGCAGAGGTAAAAGATGTCAGCTATATGCAATATGGTCAAGGCGGGAGCCTTCCCTGCACAAACTTGTGAGGAACTGAACCCATAGAACACACTTTCCGCACAAAATGAAAATTAATGTACAAGCATTACATGTTGAGAACATCACACTGAATTCAATCTCCAATTGAAAACCCTTACATAGAATCAGCTGACAAAACCATAAGGGCTCTAATGAGAAAACAGTATGAGAAACAAATTACATGAAAAAGTGAAAAATAAATGAGAAGGAAAATATAACCAATACACCTGAAATTCAGGCAACATCAGTAGAGCAGGAATGAATACTATGCAGTTTGCTTAAATACTTGGAGATCAGAAGATTCCATAACTGCACCAAATACTGTTCGATAATTTAGTTGCAGCCAATATAAAGCACCTAACAAACTGGGTCATATTTAACCTAATGCTAGAAAACACCCCAACAGTACTTTCAACAAGGAAGAAAATAATCTGAACAGAAGCAATATTGCACTTTCGCATCTCTAAATTTACAGCAAAATCTTAAAAACTCGCTAGCATTTAAACCAAATCATTTAAATATAAATCTGGAAGTAAAGATAAAGATGTCCTAGATAGTTACTATCATACTTCAGTTTCAGAAGGGTTGAACTTCACACCCTAAAGCCCATTCAGTTTCTAAATCTTTGTCGGATCTCTATTCAATGATTCTGCAACCACAGACCCAACGCATGGAAAATGAACGGCAACTAGAAGAGCAGCATCACGGGGGTATGCAATGAGTGTACTCCAGACATTGCCACATCACCAGAACACAAATAGCAAAAAGTCTAAGGACACCTTGAAGAATGTTTGAAATCGGTATAGAATGTTTTAACGAGTGCACTGATGCACAAGATAGCAACACTGACCTTAGCAAAGACCAGTGTTATCTTACATAACATCCAACTGCAAAGGTCAGTCAGTTGTAATTCATCTTTTTTTCACATCAGGTAAAATTTTTGAATCAACCTCTACAAAAACTTCATTTCTTACATGCCATATGAGGGCCAAAGCTGGTTTACTATTGCTTACTCGAAGGGCCACCAACAAGATACCAGTTAGGGAAGATGAAGCACAAAGGCCAAGATAGTATGATCATGTAAAACACTGCTATAAGAGAATAAAAGCAATGAATGTAGTTTCATAGACCAAGCTAAGCAGAGATAACCAAGGTGCATTTATATATGTTGGCATCCAAATAGTTTTCCATATGTAGAAATTAGCAACACAACCATGGAGTTTAATAAGTGTGTGAATAGTAGTTAAAGTTATGTGATGCATGAGGCAGTCTTACCAGGGATGGCTTCTGCACAACCAACATAATGCTTTATTCTTGGCATTTGCTACGAGTACAGCACACTTTTCAAGGACAATAAAAAATTTCATTCCTCATTCATTTAATACAAAAAGCAACCTTCTTTGCATTGATGCAATAACCTTAAACTAAAATGTTGTACTGAGAAAAAAACCTTTTGATATAAAACCTAAACAAGGCACAAACTAAAATAGGCTCAGGATCTCTCAACACCCTAACATTCCTTACTTCAAATGTAGTAACCCTTAAGACTGCTTAGGAACAAAGGTCACATTTTCTTGTAACTTTTCTTAATATTCTTGTGACTGACTCTTGAGCTTGCTACCCTTGGCACCGGCACTCTCGGTCTTCTTGGGCAACAATACTGCTTGAATGTTTGGCAGGACGCCACCCTGAAAAGATTTTGCAAACAGCACTTTTATAAACAAGCATTAACACAGCTATTTTTATGCAATACATGTGCAAACAACTTCATACAGAATGCAATTAATAAAGTAGCCTGATAAAATGTTCACGCATATTTTGCGTTAAAGATTACTTTATAATATTAAGATTCTACATCTGGGATGCTCATGATTAGCTCTTGATATTTAAACTAGGGATGCAGACTAAACTGCATTATGTCAGAAGCCTGAAAAAACATTCAAGCACATGTTGCATTAATTAAAGATTATCTATATTATAATACAGTTAGATTCTACATCTGGGAAACAAATGATTAACTCTGAGATTTAAGAACTTGGGCTGTGGTCTCAATGGCATTAGTATAACTAACTATTAACAATTTTTAAATGGCAGTAAAATAGTTCCCTCTACAACTAAAATAAAATCATTATGTCTTTAGGTAATAATATTGGAGTTGTTTAATATGAAAAAACAGAAAGGTGTATCCAAGCAATGGGCACCTTCAGCCAAAGGTGCCCGTGAGGAATCAAGAGTGTAAAGAACAGCCAGATAGATAAAAAATAAACGATGTAGTCAAGGAGCAGCTAACCGCCAACCTCCACCCCGAAAAGTAGCACAAAAGATGAAGAGTTAGATAGGTGGACAGTAATATGGAAATTGTAGGTACAACTCAGGTATGAAGACTTGCAAACATACCTTGCTAATATTAACAGTTAACAATGTGAAGGCTATGTAATAGATAAAACCCAATACTGTACGAAGTATTAACCAGGCACTCATCAGTCACCCGAGCAAAAATATTTGCTTGAGAGAAACAATTTTGGACATCAATTTTTACATCTAGATCACTAGCCTGGTCTGGCTTGATAACCATAAGCAGGACAGGAACATAATCAAATCACGATTCAATTTGCCTCATTTATCCTTAACTGAATTATAACCCAAATAACACAATTTGCAATTACAAAAGAAAACTTCATATCATGCCATTCAAAATCTTAACTCACATGAATGAGAGAATGATTTGCGTTTAAAAATTACGTTAATGTACTAAAGAAGAAGAACTATACCTGAGCAATTGTAACTCCAGAGAGAAGCTTGTTCAGCTCTTCATCATTGCGAATGGCCAACTGAAGATGCCTTGGGATAATACGAGTTTTTTTGTTGTCCCTAGCAGCATTACCTGTAAAAATGGAAAAACTACAATAAAACATATATATAAAGTTGGCATTACATTAAAACCCATTTCAGGATCTCCATACACAAGTAAAAAAACTACAGATTGCATTTAACCTTTTACACATTTTTACAATGTTTGTTTCTTGCCAGTCCAACTGTTTTTACAATACCTAATTTCCTCTTAAAACTAATTCCACACCTGACTGCTGTCTGTCTGTAAAGATTCAATATCTTTCATGGTTCAACCCACTTTGTTTACTGGTACCATGCAGATTTTGATGATTTATGGGACTATCTCCACTGAACAGAACTGGTTTCCCATTTGTTTTTTCTGGTACCAACAGCAGACCCTACATTTAATTCCATTTCTTGTGGGTCTGGTGGGTTCCGATCTCTTATGATACTTGTATCTATGCAGAAACATGCCGTGCATGCTTTCCAGAAGTTTCAGCCAATTATTTTTACAAATAATGAAGACATAGCGGTTTTTAAATGATGACGTCATCGTAACTGCGTCGTCTGTATGACTGAGTTTGACAGAATCGTTTTTGCGTGTTTATTTTTGCATGTATACAAGGATTTTTTCGAGATTCTATACATCTGGTAGCAATGAAAGGCAGTGTGAGAGGAGACTGCTCAGAGCGGCTATTTATAGGAGAGACTCAGAGAATGACTCTGTTACGCCACAGACGTCAAAGGAGTTACATGCACTTCGTCACTTGCGTTTGGTCACTAGCTATTTACGTTGTTTTTATAACTTCTTAGTGAACTTATAGCAATGCCTAAGTTACCTAAGATCAAGAAGGCTACTCAGCAACTAAGGCTAGCAAAATTAGCGAAGGCCAGGAGTGTGCTGAAAGAAAAACACAAAAATTCATTGTTATCAGCGTCCTCATTGTTTCGTCTCGCCGTCAACATCATTGTCTGGTGTCATGCTGAGGGTATTAGTACCACTTTTAGGGGTAGAACCAGGATCCTTGATGTAGAAATCAACAATAAAAGTACAAATAAAGTAATTATAATAATGTTGTTTTGACTTTTATAAGAAAAAAGCAAAATTTACATAGCAAATCTTTGGGAGCTCATAACTCAAAACATACTTATGCGCAGCATGTCGGTAACCATTACTCGGTTATTTATTATCCAATTTTAGAGAGAAAGATATCATTGGAAAGAGGAATAAAAACCCCATAATTCTGTGTGACAGAATTTTGATTTTTTTTAAAATAGATTTTTGAGTGTCTAAAAAAAAAATGTCACAGAATTGTTCTGTATATAAAGAAGTTTTTATGGTATGATTTTCAATACAACTGATGTCATTATTGGCGGAGAAATCGCTGCCTAATTTTTTTTTTTAAATCATAATTTTTGCTAATAAAAATGATATTGTTAAACTACAATAAAGTTTTGTACATACTTACCTGGCAGATATATACTTAGCTATAGTCTCCGACGTTCCCGACAGAATTTCAAATCTCGCGGCACACGCGACAGGTAGGTCAGGTGGTCTACTTACCCGCCGCTGGGGTGGCGGATGTACGAACCACTCCCGTAAGCTTGTCAGATTTTTCTCTTCCACCTGTCTCCTGAGGGGAGGCTGGGTGGGTCCGTTAAAGTCGTATATATCTGCCCAGGTAAGTATGTACAAAACTTTATTGTAGTTTAACAATATCATTTTTGTACATGAACTTCCCTGACAGATATACTTAGCTGATTGGCACCCTTGGTGGAGGGTAAGAGACAGCTCAATAATACAGGTAAGACGGGAAACAACTAATGTTGTAGGATATAAAAACCTTGGTTCTCACCTTTTCAGGATGAAGACTTCATAGATACTATCTCTGAGTCTGCATTGCCTGGAGAGCTACAGCTAGGACGGTGGGACCTGATGCTGAAAGACTCTCGGATCTACCACTGGGATATGTGATCCCCTATTGTGGTAGAATCCAAGTCGGATGCTGTTAGAGGGACCTTGTCCGCTTACTAACAGATCCTTACCACTACCTCTGCAAGGAGCCAAAACCCACCAGACCACCTAACCAAATACAAAGGGTTAATATTACGACAAAAAAGAGGTGCCTCCTGCAACCTCTTTCAGACAACCAAAAAACAACAATATAAAATATAGGGTAACATATAAAAAATTTACACAGGATAAGTTTCAGCTCCCTGCCCCAGCACCGAATCCGCCGATACGAAAGGACCCAAGGCGAAAGCATTTATCATATGTGATTTTTCCATCACGTAGGTAGTGGTTTGCGAAAACCGATTGGCATCTCCAAAAAGTCGCCTCCATCAAGTTCCGCACAGACATATTTTTTCTGAATGCAAGCGAAGTTGCGATGGCTCTCACCTCGTGAGCTTTCACTTTCAGTAGTCTAAACTGATCTTCCTTACAGGCAACATGTGCCTCTGTAATAAGGCTTCTCAGAAAAAAGGAAAGAGCATTCTTGCGACATGGGCCGAGTGGGGTCCTTTACGGAGCACCAAAGTACATCTTGATTAGCCTTAAGTTGTTCCTTCCTCTTAAGGAAATACTTCATAATTCTCATAGGGCAAAGAGTTCTTTCAGGCTCTCCCCTACTAGAAAAGATAAACTACGAACTTCAAAGCTCCTGGGCCAAGGGCGTGATGGGTTTTCATTCTTTGCAAGGAAACTTGGAAGAAACGAACATACCATAGAATCTTCCTTAAACCCTACATTGCCCTCAATAGCTTGGAGCTCACTCACTCTTTTAGCTGTAGCTGGGAGGGCCAAAAGGAAGATAGCCTTCTTCGTCAAGTCCTTGAAAGAGGCTAAGCCCAGGAGGTTCGAATCTAGACGATCCAAGGAATTGTAGGACTACGTCTAGATTCCAGTTCGGTACTACATGAGGACGCTTAATGGTTTCAAATGATCTAATAAGATCATGCAGGTCCTTATCATCGGATATATTTAAGCCTCTATGCCGAAATACCGCCGCCAACATACTGCGGTATCCCTTAATAGTTGACACAACCAGATGACATTCTTCTTTGAGGAAAATAAGGAAATCCGCAATTTGGGTCACAGAGGTACTGGAAGAGGAAATGTTCTTCCTCTTGCACCAACGTCTGAAGACATCCCACTTTGACTGGTATACACGCAAGGTGGAAGGTCTCCTCGCTCTTGCGATTGCTTTAGCAGCTGCTGCTGAAAAGCCTTTCGCTCTGACCAAACTTTGGACAGTCTGAAACCAGTCAGACTGAGAGCGAGGAGATTTTTGTGGTACCTGTCGAAGTGGGGTTGTCTGAGTAGATCGCTCCTTAGCGGGAGCGATCTTGGAAGGTCCACCAACCATTCCAGTACCTCTGTGAACCATTCTTGGGCCGGCCAAAAGGGAGCGATTAAGGTCATTCTCGTTGAATCGGACTCTACGAACTTCTTGATAGTTAGCCCCAGGATCTTGAAGGGGGGAAACGCGTAGACGTCGAGTCCGTTCCAGTCTAGAAGAAGAGCATCTATTGCTACTGCCTCTGGATCCGATATCGGAGAGCAGTAAGGATCCAGCCTCTTGTTCTTTGACGTGGCAAAGAGGTCTATGTGTGGCCTGCCCCATAACTTCCACAGGCTCTGGCATACATCCAGATGAAGGGTCCACTCTGTGGGAAGGACCTGATCTTTCCTGCTGAGGAGATCTGCTCCTTAACATCCTTTCTCCCTGCACGAACCTGGTGAGAAGCTTGATTCCTCTTTCTTCTGCCCACAGAAGAAGGTCTCTTGCTGTCTCGTACAGGGAGAAGGAATGCGTCCCCCCCTGTTTCCTGATGTATGCCAGAGCTGTAGTGTTGTCCGCGTTGACCTGCACTACCGATCTTCTGACTTTGGGCTCGAAAGCCTTCAGAGCCAACCACACAGCCATCAACTCCTTTCTGTTGATGTGCCAGGCTACCTTGTCCCCCACCCAGGTACCTGACACTTCGTTGGTTCCCAGAGTTGCACCCCACCCCATGTCCGACGCGTCGGAGAACAACACCAGGTTGGGGGTCTGTGATTGAAGAGACAGTCCCTTCGCAAAGAGGTTGGGATCTGTCCACCATAAGAGATGTTTCTTGATGTCCTGGGATAACGACAGGGAGAAACGTCAAATCCATGAGAACGACGACTCCAATTCCGATGAAGAAAGAATTGGAGCGGTCTCAGGTGCAACCTTCCTAGGGAAACGAATTGCTCCAGAGAGGAGAGTGTCCCCAGCAGACTCATCATCCCTCACTGTGCATACTTCTTTCCCTAAGAAGGTTGTTACTCTCTCGAATCCTCGGGCTATCCTTTCCTGCGAGGGAGGGAAAAACCCGAAACGAAAACTCAGAGAGTTCATCTGTATCCCGAGATACACACACTCTTGCTCGGGAATTAGGGATGACTTCTTGAAATTGACGAGAAGTCCCAAAGCCTTCGTCAATTCTAAAGTTACTTGTAAGTCCTTCAAACAACGATCTTCTGAATTGGCCCTTATTAGCCAATCGTCGAGGTACATGGATATCCTCACCCCTTTCAAATGAAGCCATTGAGCCACATTCCTCAAAAATCCCCGTGAACACTTGAGGGGCGTCGAGAGGCCGAAAAACACGAGCCCTGAACTGAAAATTTTCCCCCCCATCATGAATCTGAGAAACTTCCTCGAGGAAGGATGGATCGGTACGTGGAAGTAAGCGTCCTGAAAATCCAAGGAAACCATCCAGTCCCCTGGACGAAGCGCTGCCAGCACTGATGAAGGCGTTTCCATCGTGAACTTCTTCTTTTCTACGAAAGAAGTTCAGGGCGCTTACATCCAACACCGGTCTCCATCCCCCTGAGGACTTCGGAACTAGGAAAAGGCGGTTGTAGAAGCCCGATGAATGATGGTCTGTCACTAGTTCGATAGCCCCCTTCTCCAGCATCTGATCTACTGCTAGATGGAGAGCTTGATTCATGATGGGGTCTCTGTACCTGGCCGTCAGTTCCCTTGGGATGGTCGTCAAGGGAGGTCTTTCGACGAAAGGGATGAGGTAACTCTCCTCAAAATAGAAAGGGTCCAAGGATCCGCCCCTTTTTGGGCCCAGACTTCTGCAAACTCTAAGAGTCTGGCGCCCACCGTTGTTTTGAAGGACTTGCAAGTTATTTGGGGGCTTTAACAGACTTGGCGAAAGTCTTACCCCTTCTTGAAGGTCTACGACCTCTAAACGTAGAGGTTCTTGATGAAGATGCCCCTCGAAAGGGTTCTCGAACACTTCTTGCCTTTTCCTTCTTAGCCTTGGTAGGGAAGGAAGGGCGAGGTTTTCTTGCCGACTGTGCCAAAAGGTCCTGGGTGGCTTTGGCCGAAAGTGACCTCGAAATGTCCTGCACTCGATGTTTCGGGAACAACTGAGTAGACAGAGAGGAGCAAAACAGCAAAGAAGACCTCTGAGCATGGGAGACCGACTTCGTTAAGAAGGAACAGTAAACCGACCTCTTCTTCACGATGCCGGCCCCATAAAGGGAGGCGATTTCACTCGCTCCGTCTCTTACTGACTTGTCCATACAAGACACACACATAAGATCATCTGGTGAAATTGACTCTGGCACTTCAATTTTCTTGGCTAGGACTCCCAACGACCAATCAAGGAAGTTAAATACTTCTAGCACTCTAAACATACCTTTGAGCAAATGATCCAATTCGTTCATTGCCCAAGTCGTCTTAGCAGAGTTAAGGGCAGTTCTCCTTGTCGAATCTACCAGTGCCGAAAAATCCGAATCAGACGAAGACGGTAGACCCAATCCTAAGGGCTCTCCTGTTTCGTACCAGAAACCAGCGCGTCCTGATAACTTCGAAGGAGGAAAAGCGAACATCGTTTTCCCCGCTTCTTCTTTGGAAGCCATCCAGGAACCAAAACTCCTCAGTGCCTTCTTTCATAGAAAGAGTTGGCTTCATCCTCACACAAGAAGAACTCTTCGCTGTCTTCGCCGTTGAAAAAAGTGAGTGAGGAGAAAGGAGGAGCCGTAGGCGTAAGGGAATCCCCAAAAACTTGTAAAAGTAGCTCTGTAAGCTTCTTGTAAGAAGAGACAGCAGCAGAAGTGTTCGGTTCCTCATCCGAACCTTCTAGGACGTCTTGTCGAGGCGAGCGCGGAAGATCCTTAGGTGACGAAGGGATCCTAGCAGGAGTTGAGCGAGAGGTTGGAGAACGCCCTCTCTTAGAAGAGTTCACATCCACTGGAGAACGATGAGAAGATCTGGGAAGTATACGATGATACTCCCTCTTCGAGGTATACGGAATCTCAGCCGAAGGAGAGGTAGGGCTCCTACTCCGAGAATTCTCGGAAACATCCGCAGGGCGCTTACGAGGAGGCGAGCGCCTACTATACTCTATGCACCTATCCTGGGGCGAGCGGCTGCCAGGAGAAGAGCGCCTATCGAGAGCAGAGCGCTTGCGCGGCTCTCCATACCTGTCCAGTTGCGTACGATCAACGGAAGTTCGACTGGAAGGCGAAATGCGCCTACTAGGAGAAGCTGCTTGCGAGACTCTTGACGTCTAACAAGAGGGTAACATTCAGGAGAAGGGCGCTTCAAAACTAACGAGGCCCTACTTGGAGAAGGGCGCTTCCGGGATTCCTGGTGCCTACCAAGAGACAAACGGTCAGGAGAAGTGCGCCTAGAAGCGGGAGAGCGCCTACACGGAGAAGGGCTCTTGAAAGACTCTTGTTTGTCTGCCCTTAGGAGAATAATCAGGAGTATGACGCCTTAAAAGAGACGAGCGCCTACTAGGAGAGCTATGTGCAGTAGGCTCTTGGCGCCTACCTTGCGGGGAGCGGCTAACAGTAGGCCGCTCTATCATGCACACGACTCCTACCAGACTCTAGATGCCTGTCAGGAGAGAAGTCACGATCGATACTCGAGGAGAGTGACATCTGGAAGAAGAACGCCTACTTGTATAAGGGCGCCTTCTATAATCTTGAGGCTGCTGAGGAGAAGTCTCACGCGAGGGAGTTGAAGAAATCGCGTGATGAGCAGGTGCAGTGCGCTTACCGGAAGCGGGAATCCAATCTGGAGAAAAAAACTTCTTTCTCCATAGAGCGTCCTACCGATGTTTGGCGCCTTGAAATTGAAAGAGAGCCAGGCGAGCGCGAGGGCGCTCCCGCGAGCGAGGGCGCTCACGCGAGCCCCCACCCACCTTCATACGAAACCTCCCCATATGAACAGGAGAACGATCCTCTGAAGAGCGGCGCCTAGATCTCTTGATCGGAAGAGAAACGTCCTTCTTCCTACGTGATCTAACTGCTAGAGAGTCTGCTAGCGCCGTGATCTGAGCTTGAAGTCCCGCGAGTACTCGTAGGAGAATCTTCTAATTCTTCCTCGGAGCAGGCGCCGATGCGCGAAGGGCGCGAGCGAGAAGAAGAACGATCACAGGATTTCTTGTGTTTCTTCGCCTCCACCGACGATTCTTCCGGGAAAACCTCCGGACTAGAAAGCCAAAGGACTGCAGGGAGCCTTCCAAGCCCTCTTCAACGGGCGCGACGCATCCGGGGAGTTCAAACCTCTTTCTTCGGGAGAGGGAGACGACGAAGAGGAGAAGCATTGGCGTAGGAGCTCCTTCTTGTAGCGATCCGAGGCAGCCTGGGAGCGTACTTCAGGATCTGCCGAGGGGACGCCTGACCGGTGGGGGCTCTCCCTAGCCCTCCTGCGGCTTTCGACTTTCCTACTCCATGGAACTGGGAGTCTGGAAGAGGTCTAGGCCTAGAGGCACTAATTTAAGGAGCCGGTCAGACGCACCCTCCACAACACTGGGGACACTGCACTGATCACTAACACTCTCCTTACCTTCCAACTGACGAATCTTCTGATCCACAGAACGATTCTTGGCTTTCAGAGCTGCCGCCTCCGAAGGCGAATCTCCGGCTTCGGTGCGGGGAGCCGGGGCTGCAACTTGGGAAGAAGGTTCTAATTCTACGTTAGTACTATTAGGATCCACATCCAACTCACTCATTCTAGATCTGCTAGAACTTCTAGAGGAAGCCTTACGCACTCTATCACGTTCCAACTTCCTAACATAAGAAGAGAGAGCCTTATATTCTTCTTCATTCAATCCCTTACATTCACTACAAGGGTTAGCAAACGCACAATCATTCCCCCTGCATTTCATGCAAACCGTGTGGGGGTCTACCGAAGCTTTCGGCAACCTCACCTTACATCCTTCATTCACGCAAACCCTAAAACAACACCGAAGTTTTAACTACCGATTCTAGATCAGACATCGTTAAAGAAAATCAAACTCAAAATCAAACCGGTCCACAAAAGCGTATGCCAAGCCCAAACAAAGCGAATACGTCACCAAAAGAAGTCCAAATTAACTCCAGGCAAGCGAGAATCGAAAAACTATCGAGCGGAACCGACAACAGTTGTTATCGTTCCCGCGACAGAGAAAAATCTGACAAGCTTACGGGAGTGGTTCGTACATCCGCCACCAGCGGCGGGTAAGGTAGACCACCTGACCTACCTGTCGCGTGTGCCGCGAGATTTGAAATTCTGTCGGGAACGTCGGAGACTATAGCTAAGTATATATCTGTCAGGGAAGTTCATGTACAAAACCAAAGTTTTTGCTCAAATGACTTGAAATTTTTATATGATGAAGGCATTTTATATATATATATATATATATATATGAAAACTATCTATTTTGCATAAAAAAAAAAAAAATAAAAAAAAAAAAAAAAAAAAAAAAAAAAAAAAAAAAAAAAAACCCCATAGCGGATGGTCCCCTCAAGTACAGGCAGTCCCCAGGTTACGACGGGGGTTCCATTCTTGAAACGCGTTGTAACCCGAAATTTGCCATAAGCTGAAACATCGTCAAAAATCCTAAGAAAACCGTACTTTTGATGTTTTGGGTGCATTCAGTACTATGTAAACTGCATTCTTATTGCATTTTTCATAAAAATCCTTCAAATATTGATTTTTTTGTATTTTTGGTGTCATATTCCTTCTGCCAGATCAGCGTTGTAGGCGTCGTAACCCTGGAAATAATTTCTGAAAAGCGCCTTAACCTCAGAATGTTGTAACTCGGGGACTGCCTATATAGTGCGTCCTCGACTTAGGTAGAAACGTTCCAGCGCCACGCCATAAGATTTCCTCCGTAAGTCTTTAAGTCTATTTTTCACGATTAATGGCGCTTAACAGCATAGTAACATGTCAAATAAAGTTAGTGACTATTCTTGCTGTTAGCATCTTCAACAACGCTGTTACATCAGCAAGCATATGACCAGCTAGTAATTGTTTAGGGCAGCAAGTGCAAAAAGGTGTTAATGGAGGAGGGGAAGACACCTTCCATTCTTGAAGAATTGCTAGTAGGAGAAAGCCACCTCACAACAGTTTGAGTCATATATAGACAAGACAATGACTACTGTCCTTTACTGAAATGAATTTATTCAACAAGACATGATCAATAGTCACTTTTGTAAGCAAGCTTACTGAAGACATTAAACCACCAACTGATCCTCCCATTTTCACTAAATAAAGGCAGTCCCCGGCTGACGACGTTCTGAGGTTACAACGCTTTTCAATTATAGCTCATTTATCAGAAATTATTACCAGGTTTACAATGCATGTTCCAGGGTTATGATGCTTACAATGCTGATCTGGCAGAAGAAATTCCTCCAAAAATGCAAAATAATCATAATTTGAAATTTTTTTTAAGATGAAAAATGTAATAAGAATGCAGTATTACATAGTTTTTAATGCACCCAAAGCATGAAAAGTAAAGTTTACTTAGGATTTTTGACGATTTTCGGCTTACAACGCGTCTCAAGAGCGGAACCCCCGTCATAACCCGGGGACTCCCTGTATCATCAAGTTTTATCCCTTCTTATTTGTCCTGCAGAGGCTATTCCAAATTGTATAAGATTATATCATTAAGTTCCTTTCCTATCCTGGCTTTGCTTATCTGTCTCTAGTATTTATATATATTTTTATTACCCTGCTAAACATAACTACATCTAGACAGCATCATTTCCTTCCAAACAGACACCTACCAGCAAGTTCCAGCACTTCCGCAGCAAGGTACTCCATCACAGCAGCCAGATAAACTGGAGCTCCAGCTCCGACTCTCTCAGCATAGTTTCCTTTGCGAAGCAACCTGTGAATTCTTCCAACGGGGAACTGAAGGCCAGCTCGACTGGATCGGGACTTTGACTTGCCCTTCACCTTACCTGCAAGAGGTCAATCAGCATTATTATGGAACCATATACATATGATATACAGTGGACCCCCAGTATTCGCGAACTCACATTTGCGGATTTCCCTTTGGAATTCCCTGCATTATTCATCCCTGCCAATATGGGGGAAACCACTGTATATGTATAACTGAATCATGCAAGTTTGAGCGTGACGAATATATAAATACGTAAAGGTGAATGCCACGAAGGAGTGATACATATGACAAAGTTCATATCTTTTGAAGCGTTTTACCACTGACAGCAGTCATGTGTACAAAGGTTCATTTTTCCCTAATGCCAAATTTCTATTCTAGGAAAAAAAAAAAAAAAAAAAAAAAAAAAAAGTTACACCATTTGAATTTTTTTTTTTTTTTGTTTTTTTTTTTTTTGCATACAACCTAAGCCAGGCTTTTTATATATTATGGTATGTTTATGTTTGGTAATGTCACAAATGGCAAGAGTGGGCTACTAATTGCTTAGAGAACTAACTACCTATATCCTCATTTTGTCCTTTCGCCTAGAGTGGGTCTACCTTACGGCCTATAGGCCTAGGGTAATGGCTGGTCTATTTTATGTTAGATTTTCTGTAAAGTAGCCAATTCCAGACTATAGTTTTTTTTTTTTTTTTTTTTTTTGGGGACCTAGACCTACCTGTTCAAAGCATTCCTGGAATTATGCCTATTTGAACGATTGGTTTCACCCTAAAACCTTGGATGGGATAATTAAAAGGAGCAAAAGAAATGTCTGCAAAATATGTTTGTCATGTGGAATTAGAGTTCAGACCGAAAAAGGACTTTTACTAGCATATTTTCGTAGGAAAAATCTTAAAAATGCCTAAAACAGGTAGGCCTACGTCAAACAAAACTTCCCAGTTAAACCTGGTCTAAAAACATGCAAAGAACTAACTGCACAGCCTCATTCCCCCAGTAGCCAACCGGGACAGGTTACCATCTTTTTTGGGGGGCCACACCCCATCCAGGTCTGGGCACATTGCCCTGATGTTTTAAAGATTAGCTTTCAGTTTTCATTATTAAATCATTTCTTGTTTTTGTTTCTAACCACACAATTAGATACTAATCTTTAACAAGTTGGTTTATGTTAACTGTTAATAAAACTGTTTCCTATTTGAGAAAATAGTCTATCGTTGAACTTTCGTTTGTTTTAATTCAACATCTTACTTTTGTACAAAATAGAGAGCCTCCAAACGTGGACCGTTCTCTATATGAACAAATCATTAAGCCCCAAATACAAGTACTACGAATCAATTCTTAAAGATTAGTTTTTTTATCGATCAAAGCTTTCACTGCAAAAGTGGATAGAAGGCATTTTCTACTGGTGTCAGGGTTTGAGCGTATTGCAAACCACACAGTTTTTGAATGTTTTAAAAAAAGACAGTCATTGATATGTCAGTTTTTTTTTTTCGAGAAGTTTGCGCGAAATATTTTGGAAAAAAAAAAAAAAAAAAAAAAAAAAAAAAAAAAAAAAAAAAAAAATATTAGACTTGGTGGGCCAGAAATATCAGTGCAAATTGATGAGTCTTGCTTCAGCCACAAACCAAAACACCACAGGGGATGCGCTCCTCAGAATCCAATTCGGGTATGCTTTGGGTTACGTGGAGATAGTCTATTCGCGTAATGCTGAAACGCTATTACCGATAACTAAGAAAGTAGTTTTGCCAGGAACAACCATTCACAGTGATCAGTGGGGAGCATATTGCAACATTCAAAGGGACCTAGGATTCGCTCATCATACTGTAGGGTAAAAAACCGCATGGTACAGGGGTGGACCATGTACGATCAATGTGTACAACCCCAAAAAAAGTACATTATAACGCGTCCCGACACCGGAGATGGGCATCAGACAAGACTTGTTGGTGAGAAACGGAGCTAAAGACCTCTACACCGGTGTCAGGACGTGTAATAATGTACTTTTCTTTGGGTTGTACACATTGATCGTACATGGTCCACCCCTGTATCATGCGGTTTGTTTACCCTAAATCACTCGTTAAATTTCGTTGATAGAGCTACCGGAGTTCATACTCAATCAATCAAGAGTTACTGGAATAAACACAAAATATGAATAAAACGCATGCTCGGATGCAGAAGGGAATTGTTGAACTCTTACTTAAAACAAATGTTTGTGGAAAGAAACCACAATGACAAATTTTATAGGTTTTGTGAAACAGTAGCAAATCAATATTGTTTTGATTAAATTCTTCATTTATATTTTGATATGTAATCATGAAATATAATATGTATTCATTTAGTATAATTTTTAACTATATTATGACGTATCCATTTTAAAGATATTTATATTTTATTATAGGGAAGGTTATGTCCATTTACATGAACCAGTCTTGGTCAACGACTTGCTGGAATCAGGCCGCGCAACTAAAATAATTTTACCATTGAAAATACAGGTTTGTCTATAAGAATTGAAGTTCGAATTGGAAGCGAACCTTAGCACTTCTAATTAATAGGGTACAATGACCGAGCAGCAACATAGCGGCCACCTCACTCGGAGCGCACCCACCTTCCTAAAAAAAGTACTGTAATCCGCTGCCATGGGCATCAGTCAAGCGTTGCGGCCCATCGAGACAGCACACCAAGACCTCTACGCTTCTCTCAAAGTAAAGCGTTTAACCCAAAATTGCAACATAGTAGTTCAAGCGCCTGTTTCAGGAAGTGGCTGCTGTCACCACTCCGTCGTTCATCCTAGGGATTTGCGGGGGGGGGGGGGGGGGGGGGGGGGTCAGTGGACCTGGCAGTGTCCAGCATATTAGCCTCTGGGGGGTTAATTATAGTTGACCAACAAAAAAATACCATAGGCTCGATTCTCAATTACTAGCAACCATAATACGTACTGGGCTACAGAGAAATATATACCTAGGCTAGGCCTGGGACAAACAAATCTTTCCGATCAGCCGAAATCTGGGCCCAAAATTACTGTCCGGAACTGGCTGGAATCAAAATACAGTCGGGAATAGGCGGGACTCAAAATATAGGTAGTAGTGGGAATTGGCGAGCCTTAAAATACCGTCTGGAATCTTGTGGAATCATACCGTTGTCCGGAATTGTCTGGGCTCAAAATACCGTTTGGAATTGACAAGAGCTCTCAAAATACCGTCCGGAACCGGCTGGAATCATAACGTCCGGAATTGGATGGGTTCAAAATACTGACGGGAATTGGCTGGGCTCAAAATGTAGTCTGGAATCAAAATACAGTCTTGAATTGGCTGGGCTCAAAATACCGTCCGGAATTTTTATCTAGGCCTATACCTAGTAGACGTCCTCTAGGCGAAAGGAAATCTAACAATATAGGATAAACTAAATAATAGTTGGTCGCCATTTGTGATAAGTACTTAATACAATATTTACATATTTATAGTTATATATATAATAACAATGATGACAATATATAGGCTATACCTATGCCTACTAGCTAAAAGGTAAATAAAATAGTAACGGTAACCTGAATTACGTTGTACTTAAGACACGAAAATAAGTTTGTTTACATTGCAAAGAATTAACTTTTAAAAATGTATTTAAATAAATTAATTACAAAATACGTTAATTAAATAGCAAGAATACAAAACGAACTAGGTATTCAATATATCAGGAAGTAAACAACGGATTAATTTATTGCAAAAGGAAATAATCTTTAATTCCACATAATAAACAAACAAAAAACAAATTCATACGTACCACCTTTGCCACGACCAGACATGACTGGAGAATAATATTAGAACTAATAATAATAAAGCTTATCCGGAAGAGCAGGTTTTATTTACGTTCTTCTACAACGGCTGCTAAGACGACTCTGCCCAACCACATTGTTACCCCGCGATGGCGGTAAAAAGGGAACCCGTTAGGACAGTCGCTTCGACCAATCAGAAAGCCGATTGGCATCCGCTGACCAATCGGCGCCCAGATATTTCGCGGGGACTCCGAAATCGGAGGCGAGCGCCCGATGTGATACGGATAAAAGTGGAATGTGGCTCAAAATATTACACAAAGATGATAATTTATAAATTTTTACATTACAAATATAATATAGTTCAAGATATACGTTGTATATAATTTTTATAATTTCAGAATACCATTACAGACTATAGTTTTTAGAATTTATGGAGGTGCAAATTATCGAGATATATGCGCTTTATATGACAGTTTTAGAATGTCAAAGTTCATTTATTTATTAATTCAGAAAATAAAATAACGCTTAATAGAGTAAAATAATGAATGAAATAACACAATTCTATCCCAAACCCACAATGGCCACATCGCCCGAGGCCATATTTTTGTAAACAAACCGAAACCGAATCCCTCTAAGCTCACGTCAGTCACACGTAGTCTCCGACGAACTGTAAAGATCGAAAAGAACTATAAATCTCCCATAACAAATCTTTCACGGGAATATCATTCCTTTTTATGCGGCGAGATGGAATTGGTTTCCATAGTAACGGAGAAGCTCCTGGGAATCGGAGTCTACGACTACTACGACGTCAGCTGTGATCATCTCTTGGTACCAATCAAAGGTAAACACGCGTCTGCGTTGATCATATGATCACGTTGATCCTCATATGTACGTTTTGTTCGAATGGATTATCTAAATTAAATTAAATATATTTAATAGCTATCTGAGGGAAATGGTTTTAGCGTGATTTTTTGTGCTTTATTAAGACTTAGTTAGGACTTGGTAATCTTTTCCTTTTATATATATACAGAAATTAATACCAGTTTTGAATTTTGTTCGAATGGATTATTTAAGATGTTAAATTATTAAATATAATTATTACCTATCTGAGGGAATTGGTTTTAGTGTGAATTGTTGTGCTTTATTAAGGATCTATAGTAGTTAGGAGTTTAGTAATACTATAGGTATTTCCTTTTATACTAGCTAGTATAACAACATTAGTAATACGCTTTTATTACGGGTGTACAGTTAGCAAGGAGTTTAGTTAGCCTATATTTTCCTTATATATACAGACTAATAATACGTTTTTATTAAGGGTTTACAGGTAGGATTTGGTAATCTTCCTTTTATATACAGACATTAAATAGTACGTTTTTAATGATTGCTCAAGTTCACGTCCGTCAGAAATGGCCGTGGATTGACTTTTGCTCTTTTGCTGTGAATATTATTCGTTGTCCTTCTTATCCTACGGCGTCCTACATCACGAATTAATCTAGACGAATTCCCTGCAGTGATTTATAGCTAAATTATATAGTTAAAGGTAAAACGGACCTATATTACCTAGGTAGGTCTTATGCCTTTGTAGATGTTTGAAATCGTTCTTGTTAGATGGCGTGTCATTTGGTGGTCATTTACTATACTACTACCTGTTTGAATAATTATCCTATGACATATGCTGACGTAATTTGGTTATGTCCTATGCTAGCATACCTAATTAAATTTGCCCTATGCTAGCATACTTAGGTTAGTATGTTCTATGCTACCATAAGGTTATGTCCTATGCCAACATACCTACCAACTTACCTAAGTTATGTCCTATGGTAGCATACTTAGGTTATGTCCTATGCCTGCATACTTAGGTTAGGTATGTCCTATGCCTGCATACTTAGGTTAGGTACTATGTCCTATGCTAGCATACTTGGTTTATGTCCTATGCTAGTATAATTAGGTTATGTTGTATGCTAGCATACTTAGGTTAGGTAGCCTATGACCTATGCTAGCATAATTACCTAGGTTAGCCAAAGTCCTATGCTACTGTAATTAGGTTATGTCCTATGCTAACATGATTAGGTTAATCACAGGCCTAACCTTACGTCTTTACCTAACTGTGGGAGGACTGGAGTGACATGATAGCTTAGCTTAGTAGCCTATTCCATGGTTTTAGCCCCCATAATACCTAATGCAATCTGTAAATCTAGCTAATAAGCCCATGGCGGGTATTTCTTTGGAATTAGCAGTTTCCTATAGTATTTCGGTTGCTTATTTAGTGGCTGTCTTATTCACGGTACCGTTCCTTGCAGTCCATTCTGAGTTATTGCCTAGAATTACCTACCATGCAATCTACGAGGCTAGAGGGTATTGGCACATGCAGACCCAACCTAGATGCAACCTTCTGTGCACTGCACAGTCGTCTTCTCGTCCTGGTCATTTGCAAGGTTCATCACTGGAGTGCAATGATGAACCTCACCTTGGGGGAACTGCCTTTAGCCTATAACCCTTTATAACCCCACTAAATGTCAATTATCCTGAGGGAATGCCTCAACCATAAGACTGAGATTATATGTCTTAAGTTTTGGGTCCATATTTGCAAATATCTTCTTATAAAGCAGTGGTTCTCAAACTTTTTAACTCCTCGACCCCCTTATGAAGTTGAAGATATTCTATCTACCCTCTAGACTAGCATTTAATATTTAAAAAAAAATGTCGGAATCAATTAGAGTATAGTATTAGTTTAGTACTTGACATTCAGTATGATAACAAAAGTAACACCTAGTGAGAAAATATGTTTGGAACTGTATATGTACGATTATATGTAACTTAATTCTCCAACATGTTAAGCTGGCCTCACACTAGGCATTTTTTTCTCGAGCAGCGAGCCGTTGCTGCCGAGAATGAAAAACCGGGAGCTTTTAGCTCGAGATTCTTGCTTCCGAACAGGACGGAAAGCAGCCAGCACGAGCCGCGAGCCACAGCATAGTGTAAACAAACAAGATGGCTGCTGCTGATAGACGTACTCTCCTGAGCCACTCTTGAACCCACAAACGTTTTTTGTTACTCTTGCATTCACGTAAGTTTCCGAGAAATAAACCCCACTGCAGCGCATCTTGCAACAGTCCGACAATTTCTGGGCGCCATGATGATATCAGATGATCAGTTTTGTTTACTTTTTCCTACGGCTCCTCGAAACCACGAGTTCCTAGTGTGACGATACAACACTTTTGCTCGCGAGCATCGGCTGGATGCTGGCCAAAACCACGGAGCAAGAAAATGACGTGTGTGATACCAGTTAGTTATTTATCGGCCCCCTTTTGACCCCCTAACTGTTCATAGACCCCTAAGATGATCCTAATGACCCCTGGGGGTCGATACCAACCACTTTGAGAACCCCTGTTTTAGAGAGTATTAAGCCAAATTCTAAAAGAGATTTTAAGCTACCTACATTGTTTTATACTTGTAATAGGTGTCTAGGTGACATGTAGATAACAAGCCAAGTAGCACTGTTAGGTACTATGTCATTGTGTTTTCCAGATACCTAGTAGCCTATGTATTAGAGGAGAGGTCAGTCAAAATCATTGAGCAAAATTGGTGGTAATGCTGCTGTCTTCAGGCTACCTCCAGTGGCAGATTTAAGGGGGGACCTCCTGGTCATGTGCAATCCCCCTTCCCCTTGGATATGAATAATAGAACATTGTTTTCTTTCATTAAATCAATATTAGTAGCAAACATTTGCTTAGTTAATGATTATTTCAACAGCAACTACTAATGTGTGTCCATATATGTGTGTGCATTTGTTGATATGCACTATATTTGTGCACATTTTACGTATGTTAATCCCAAGTGCCCCCAGTTTAAGATTTCTAGGTCCGCCACTGGCTACCACCACATTTCTTATGCAACAGCCAATTTGTGTTAGTATCTTGAGGCCTGGACTGTAGTTTAA
The DNA here is from genome assembly GCF_015104395.2 of Macrobrachium nipponense. Classification (NCBI taxonomy): domain Eukaryota; kingdom Metazoa; phylum Arthropoda; class Malacostraca; order Decapoda; family Palaemonidae; genus Macrobrachium; species Macrobrachium nipponense. The sequence continues at coordinate 62,437,576 of NC_087214.1, read as the reverse complement.
GGAGCCACTAATCTCCTGATTATACGAGACTAAGCTTCTAAACACCAGCAGCTAAGGTAATTGCTTAATTGGTGCACAGCTTGACTTTCTTTACAAGTGAAGTTTATGCCGAGACCATAATTGCCATGAGGGTTTTTCCAGAGGTAAACGCACCTGTGAAAATCTGAAGACATGATAGTCAAGAAGCGCTGGCCTCCATGGCCAGAAGCTGAGAACACTGGGACAACAGATTGGTGGAAGTGGGAAGAGGAGGTATATCGTAGCAAAAGAAGAAATAAAGGAATGTCAGGAAAAGAGTAAGGAAGAGTGTCAAAAGCCTGGCATTTTGCCATAGTTCTTGATACGTGTATACTGTTTCGTTAAAGGATTAATGCCCTTTCATGTACAGCATTAATGTCCCCATGCTGATGTTTTTAATAACTTATGTTAAGATATAAAAGTAGGAATTGTGATGAGAAAATTTGGTCTATTCAGCATTTTTAGATGAGTGGAGCAAGATCGGAAGTAGTGAATATGCCAGACCACTCTTTGTATATGTGGCAAAAGGAAATGGACTCCACGGAAAGAGGAGGATCCAACATTAGACTTGTCTGGCTAATCCATGAGGGGTCTTGTTTTTCTCTGGCGATGCTATCTCAAAGGATTATCGGTGTCTTGGCAAACTGTAAATTGCCATCACCGGTTTTGTCATATCCAGAATTGTTTATATAGTATACCTTCAGCCCCTAGCTGCAACCCCTTTCGTTCCTTTTACTCTACCTCTTGTAACATTCTCTTTCTTCCATCTTACTTTCCAGCTCTCCTAACAATTGATTCATAGTGCAACTGTGAGGTTTTCCTGCTGTTGCACCTTTCAAACCTTTTACTGTCAACTTCAGTTACAGCATTGACTGACCTCACAGATCCCTGTGCTTGGCCTTTAGCCTAAATTCTATATCGTGATATACCCTCAGCTCTATATTCTGATATTTGCCTATTTTCAGACATGTTGCTGTCACTCTGCATAAACGTGGTGATGTCTGTCGTCGGGTTCAGTGCAGTCATCAGAACTATACCATTGGTGTCCTCCATGTTCATCGATGCAGGTCTATTTGGACGAGACCTTTGTAAAAAGGAGCGTGACAAAAAAGTGTAAGTGGTTTTTTTGTTGTTAGGTTAACCTGGCCTCATGCCAGACCAACCTCTTGCTCAAATAGGCAGCCTGTAAAGGAAATGTATGTAAGCTTATGTAACCTCTGAGTAGGTTAAAGTTTTCTTACTTTTTCTAGTGTAAGCATTTGTAGAATAGTATACTTATGAAGTTCAGTGCATTCCATGAAAGATTACATTGTTCAAAAAAGCCATCAAGTTGGCTTTTGTAATTTTATTTATTTCATAGATTTTGTTTAATTTATTTTGAGATGTGTTCATACATAGTAGTCACTAGCTTACAAATGTCATAGTTAGAGGTTTGTGTATTTCTCGAAGTCATGAATTCCAAGTAACCTTATATTTTTTTCCAAGCTTCTTTCTGTTGGATGATCTTTCTTCTCACACTGTACAGAAAGCTGTAGTGTGAAAGAGGGAATGATTTAGCTAGAGGTATGTATGAGGTGCATTTGTATTGATTCCCTGCCATGTGTGGCCAGAATGGCTTAAGATGGGCTTCCATGGATAAGGGGATGATCAGGCAAAATCCTGCTGAATTCAGAGACAAGATCTGGGGTGAGAAATGCCAGGTGAGGCAGAGTGCCATCATCTGTAGCAAAAGCTAACTTTGGCCTTCAGCCATTGTGAGGAAAGTTGGAGAACTTCTTTTTTGTCTCTTACTGGTTTGATATGGAAGTGTTGAAACTACCAAGTTTGTGCCTGGAAAGTGAAGGATTGGCTAAGGAATAGTGGATGAATGAATGTAAGATTTTGTTTTGAAAAGGAATAGGCAACGAAAAGGGTGGACTCATGACTTTAAAAATATCATCTAGACCTGTTTTTCTGATGAACTGTATCTGTTTGTTTGTCTGTTAATTGTACACCATATTCTTTGATAGCTTGAATTTCTAGTCAGTGCCCCCTGTGGGCTTGTTCCATATGAATAGGGGTCATCTTCTGAATAATAATAATAAATTATCTATTCTCTATTTATATCTTAATTTTCCCATCTATTCTCATGATCGTTCTTCGGAAGGTTGCTTTGCAAGTTAATGGTCTTTATGGCCTGTCCCCATACCGATGTTTGCTCAGTTTTTGCAAAGCGTTCATGTTCATTATCTAGTAGTTTAACAAATCAACTGGGTTACATTTTTACATTCATAAGATTTGCCAAAAGGATTTGTTTATGAAGTAAAACAGTTTAAGATTGAAGAAACTTGACAACTAGGTAAATACTGTGAATAAATAAACATTAATGGGCTCTTAAGTGATGTAACTGGGGCCTGATAGAATGCTCTAAAGAACTATGTGTTTGGTCTGCAAAGTGGAAGCCATATTGTAGTATGTGAAGCAACTTAATGGGCTTACTTGACATGCTCCTGATGTGGATATTTTAAAGTGTTGTAATTTGTAGCAACTTCATTATGGAAGGCAGCTTCCTGTCGGGTTGCACTGACACTGTGGCACAACATCTGAATGGAAAAATGCAGTGTAAAGATAATGCATGAATCAGACTATAAAAATATTGTAAGTAATTTGTAGTTCATGTGAACATGCCAGTAGTGATTAACCCTTTACTGCCGACTGGACGTATTTTACGTCGACTTACAAAAGTTTTTTTTTAAATTCGCGGAAAAATACTTATAGGCCTACCAGCCTAAAACTTTTGAATCACGTGCCTTGGGGGATGCTGGGAGTTCACGGATCAAGTGTTGTTTTAGTTTTACAATCGTTACGCAGGCACGCAAGCGCGAATTTCTTTCTTGCCGCACTAAAAAGTATCTGTGACACATTTCGGAAATTTCATCACTTTGACATAATTTTTGTACCATTGTAAATTAGCCGTTACATGAAGTATTATATATGAAAATGTGCGCATTTTTATATAGAATACAACAATAAAATACTCATGATTGTAGCTTTTATCAGTTTTGAGATATTTTCATATAAATAACGATAATTGCCAAAATTTCAACCTTCGGTCAACTTTGACTCTACCGAAATGGTCGAAAAACGCAATTGTAAGCTAAAAGTCTTATATTTTAGTAATATTCAATCATTTACCTTAATTTTGCAACTAATTGGAAGTCTCTAGCACAATATTTCGATTTATGGTGAATTTATGAAAAAACTTTTTCCTTACGTCCGCGTGGTAACTCTTCCGAAAAAAATCATACATGCGATTGTGGTAATGTTTGCACCATTTTGAAATTAGCCGTTATATAAAGTTTTATATATGGAAATGTTTGCAATTTCATGCACAATACAACTAAAAACAACCCATGGTTGTAGCTTTTATCAGTTTTGAGATATTTTCATATAAATAACGATAAGTGACAAAATTTCAACCTTCGGTCAACTTTGACTCTACCGAAATGGTCAAAAAACGCAATTGTAAGCTAAAACACTTATATTCTAGTAATATTCAAGCATTTACCTTCATTTTGCAACAGATTTGAAGTCTCTAGCACAATATTTCGATTTATGGTGAATTTATGAAAAAAATAACATTTTCTTTACGTCCGCGCGGTAACTCTTCCGAAAAAAATCATACGTGCGATTGTGGTAATGTTTGCACCATTTTAAATTAGCCGTTACATAAAGTTTTATATATGAAAATGTGCGCAATTTCATGTAGAATACAACAAAAAATAATTGAAGGTTGTAGCTTTTCTCATTTTTGAAATATTTGCATATAAATCACGATAAATAGAAAAAAAACCACGTTCGGTCAACTTTGACTCTACCGAAATGGTCGAAAAACGCAATTTTAAGCTAAAACTCTTACAGTCTAGTAATATTCAGTCATTTATCTTCATCTTGAAACAAATTCGAAGTCTCTAGCAAAATATTTAGATTTATGGTGAATTTAAAAAAAATGTTTCCTTCCCTCCGCGCGCGGACAAATCTCTGAAATGCGTGCGTCCCATTCTTGGAATATTTGCTCCATTTCATATTAGGCATTTCATAGAGTTTTATGTTTGAAAATGTGCGCAATTTCATGTAGAATAAAACGAAAAATATTTGAAGTTTGTAGCTTTTCTTATTTCCGAAATAATTGCATATAAAAAATATATATATAAAAAAATTCGACATTCGGTCAACTTTAACTCGTCAGATATGGTCGAAAACTGCAATTGTAAGCTAATACTCTTACAGTATAGTAATATTCAATCATTTGTCTTCATTTTGAAACAAATTGGAAGTCTCTAGGACAATATTTAGATTTATGGTGAATTTTTGAAAAATATTTGTTTATGTCCGCGCGTTACGAATTCATGCATTATTTTGTGATAATATTTTCTCTGTGTTGCTTTTATCGTTTTACAATGTGTTATATACCAAAATGATCGCAATTTAGTGTGCATTACAACGAAAAAATGTAACGTGTTACCTTTAACCGTTTTGCGCACAGCGCGATTTGAATACAGTTATATATGAAATTTCGTTTTTGCGCTATCATATATCGCATTATTTATATATGATAATGATAATTTTTTTCATTTCTGATGGTTGCATACTAAACTTCAGCCAATGACAAAAAAAGGAGCCAAAAATGAACTCTTAATCTTGAAAACTAAGCTCGCTGTGATTTAAAAAAAAATATATTTTTTCCGCTTCCGTGCTCACTCTGAAACACCTCCGGCACACAGGAGACAATGGATACTCCGCTGTTGGATACTACCTGCTTTTACCTGACTTGTCCCCATCAGATTCCTCCAGATTGGCACACACATTTTGTTAGGCGATTGTCCCGCAATGCAAGCTCTTCTCATAAAATGATAAAGGGCTTACCTTATTTGGGTTAGGTCATCTTATCTACTAACTACCTTACTGCTAAGTTAAATAACAAATACCCCTGGTTTATTTCTGGCTAATGAGACAGTTAAAGTAAGAAGCAAGCTCTTCCCATTTAGGATAAAGTCTCACTTCATTTGGGTTAGGTCATCTTATCTACTAACTACCTTACTGCTAAGTTAAATAACAAATACCCCTGGTTTATTTCTGGCTAATAAGACAGTAAAAGTAAGAATTTTGTATCTATGAAAGATTTTGTTTAAAAAAATAATTTTTTGTATTTACATCTAATACATTTTTGTAATATTGTTTAGTTCCTCATTGGACGAGTGGTTTTTGCACTTGGCTACTAATCCAGGGGTCCAACGTTCAATTCTTGGCTCTGCGAACACAGTATCAGAGGAATTCATATCTGGTGATAGAAATTAATTTCTTGATATAATGAGGTTCAGATCCCACAATAAGCTGTGGGTCTCGTTGCTGGGTGACCAATTGGTTCCTAGCCATGTAAAAAAAAAAATATCTAATCCTTCTGGCCAGCCCTAGGAGTGCTGTTAATCAGCTCGGTGGTCTGGTTAAACTAAGATATACTTTTGACTTCAGATGTAATAATGTTTGATTTTTGTATTTCTTTTGCAGTCCAGAATCCATGGGAATGGTCAGTGGTTCGGTGTTCCTGATTACAATGTTTCTGTTCCTTGGCGTTCCATTTGGTCACCACTTCATAAATCGGAGTAGCCCCTTCCCACATGCAGTGTTTGCCGAGTATCTGACTTCCCTACTTAGCATATGTTGCATGCTCTTCTTGGGTTTTGCTGACGATGTTCTCAATTTGAAGTGGAGGTGAGCAAGATTTACTTTAGTAATATTTGAAGTTGAAATACTGTATAATAGAATCGTGATAAAGCAGACTTTTTAAGGGTTTGGGAAGTGTCATTGATTTTGCCGTTTAATTGTGATTAATTGTGGTTTACAATATGGATGCTAAGTGGAAAAGTTATTAACTGGCTTGAGAGAGAGTAATACCTTGCCTCACTGAGGTAAAGGGCCTATACAGACATAATAAATAAAAGTGCCTCAGTGGCGTGATTGGTATGGTCTTGGCCTGCCACCTCGGTGGCCGCGAATTCGATTCTCGGTCATTCCATTGAGGTGTGAGAGATGTGTATGTCTGGTGATAGAAGTTCACTCTCGATGTGGTTTGGTAGTCACGTAAAGCCGTTGGTTCCGTTGCTGAATAACCACTGGTTCCATGCAACGTAAAACACAATAAAAACAATATACGTATACACAGACATAAGGCAGCAGAATTTTAAGTGACAGTCCTCCTTTACTTAAGCTGACAATTGCATGAAAGCTAATATACTGTGTGTGATTACCAGTAGTTATGGTGCATATCAGTGAAAGTTGGATGATTCATCCTCATCCAAAATATTCTCAAATGCGTGCATTGCCAGATTTCACAGATTCCTTGCTTTATAACCTCTGATTGTTTAACCAGTTCCAGCTAGACACTTGAAAATTATCTTGTTGTTAAGACCGAGGGTTTGTTAGCTATGAAAAATACAAATTGTTTGAAAAAATGTGTCATATTACGAGAGTAACAAATGAATTGCAAAGTTCCAGCTCCAAAGATTTTGTAACTAAACCCTTTTGCAGTGGTGGCTATTCCCTGCGATCTCGAATTCCTTCATTTGAGAGTAAGTTGGAAATTTACACTAGTACTCTTATTTCATTTGTAGTTGTGAAAAGTAACATACGTATGAGTTTTATGTATATGGGAAATAAAATGTGTTGAATTTGTATGTCTTTGTAGCAAAGTACATCAGCATATAATTGCTGGAACCTCTCAGTTGTGAGATTGAATCTCGCCCAGGAAGGTGAGAGTTTCTTTATTTACTCCAAACTTTGTTCTAAAGCGTTTTGTGATAAAAGTGTGAGGAAGTCAAAATGTTAAGACATTGTGGTTGTTAAAATACATATATAACTGGTAAAAGTGATTCATAGATTCTGTTAAGTATGTTTGTTTAACCTTTGTTAGAGCAGTGTGAGTTGAAATGGGAAACATTCATTCCTTCCTTGTAGATGGTCACTGGATTGATAATGAAATTTGATACCCAGTAGCTCATGGGAGATACATTTAGAGCTTATAGAAATATGAAAGTAACCTTTTAGCAAAGTACAGGACAGTTAATTTATAATCGTGATTTTGTTACTAACATTATAGAATGCAAAATTAAATGGCTGTATTATGATGATCAGATATTGATAATAATATTTGATGGTTAGCAGTTGTTTCAAGTCACGTCACACTGTCTTTAGAGGAATTGGAGTTATATCTTTCATTTTACCATTTTCAGAAAATTTTTTATGGTTAGCAGTTGTTTTAAGAGTCATGTCACACTGTCTTTAGAGGAATTGGAGTTGTATCCTTATTTTACCATTTTCAGATACAAACTGGTGCTCCCGACTTTAGCATCATTACCGTTGCTGATGGTCTACTACATCAACATGGGCTCTACAACAGTGGTGGTTCCAAAGCCTCTTCGAGCGTGGATAGGCCTCACACTTAATATAGGTGTGTAAGAGATCATTTCAAGTACTTGGATGTTTATGGTATCATGAACAGGATTTGTACAGTCTTTTGAAACCTACTACATGAAGTTGCTGCAAAGAACTCTTAGTACATCCAGGGAAGCTAGAAGTGGTGTGAAACCCAAGCTATTCCCTCCTTTAGCGGAAATAAAGCCATTTACTAAATGTGTAAATTTGGAACCCTTTGCTAAACTTATAAACTCACATATATCTGAAGCAGATCTGAAACTGACATTGTTGGCAGCCAAAGACCCCTCCAAGTAACCGGAGTTTAAGGGTGAGACTGAAAAGCTTTGGTTATTCTTACACTATTAGAAAGTTCATACAGTATCAATAACAACCCGGTTGCTTTTTGTTTCTTTAGCAGGTACTTCACTGTAATTTAGATGCTTATGTTTCTACCTGCATTTTGTTAATTCACTGACATTGATGTATGCATTTTGACATTCATCAATATTGTCTTTTCTACCATTCTTCACATACAAAAACAAGTTAATGATATATTCCAAATTCATTTAAAGGTAGAAGAATTAATAAGAAGTTTTCACTTTATTCTAGTCTGTTACAAGCACCTAAAAGAGCAATCAGATGTTGAGGGTTGGTTCAATAGAGTGAGTTACATTTTGAATGATTCATGAGCTTTGGCATAGCCTTCTACTTTGTAGTTATGCCTAAGGCATTGCATTCATGTGTGTGTGACAACTACAGTCAAGGTCTTTGACAAATTCATTCCCATGTAATTGTCAAAATAATGTTTGGTGTTTAGGATGTATATCAGTTAATTTTATTGCAGTGTCTTACCGAACAATTATACAGCTGTAGGTTCCTACGAATGGCAGACTATAGATTCAAAACTTCTGCAGTGGTGCCGCCATGATGTAGGTGACGTTATCTCCCTCCACTCGAGGGAGCTACAGGTACAACTGCCCAGGTAACATCAGTTCGTTCTCTGCTGGCTTCTGGTGAACATCGGTGGTCGGTGCAGACTTTTTTCTTCATTTGTTGGGAAGTATTATCTCTCCAATATCGGTGAAGTATTCAATTTCGTGTTTGTGGGATTGAAGCTAGTTAACTGAATTTCTTTTCTGCAATTTTTTGGTCTTACCATCATGTCGGACTCTAGTCCTTCAGTAGTTAGGTTTTGCGCCGGAGGGTGCAAAACTAGGTTAGTTAAATTAATTTATGATTTGCACACTAAGTGCATTAAGTGTAAGGGTTGTGAGTGCTCGAGAGAGTCTACTTGTGATGAATGCAAGGATGGGAGTGAACAACAGTGGAAAGTTTTTTTTTTCTCACTCGGGGAAGGTAATTAACCCTTAAATAACAGCACGCTTAATTTTCAAGATTAAAAGTTCATTTTTGGCTCCTCTTTTTGTCATTGCCTGAAGTTTACTATGCAACCATCAGAAATGAAATAAAATATCATTATCATATATAAATATTGGAATATATGACAGCGTGAAAAAAAATTTCATATATAATTGTATACAAATCGCGCTGTGAGCAAAACGGTTAAAGCTAATGAGTTAATTATTTTTCGTTGTATTGTACACTAAATTGCGATGATTTTGCTATATAACAAATTGTAAAACGATCAAAGCAACACAGAGAAAATATTATCACAATATGATGCACGAATTCGTAACGCTCAGACGTAAAAAAAAAGTTTTCAAAAATTCACCATAAATCGAAATATTGTGCTAGAGACTTCCCATTTGTCACAAATGAAGGTAATTGATTGAATATTACTAGAATGTAAGTGTTGTAGCTTACAATTGCAGTTTTTGACCATTTTGGTTGAGTCAAAGTTGACTGAAGGTCAAATTTTTTCTATTTTCGTTATTTATATGAAAATATTTCTAAAGTAATAAAAGCTACAACCATGGATTGTTTTTTGTTGTATTCTACATGAAATTGCACACATTTCTATGTATACAACTTTATGTAACAGCTAATATAAAACTCTGCAAACATTACGACAATTGGACGAAAAAATTTCAGATTTTTTCGGAAGAGTTACCGCGCGGACTTAAGGAAAAAGTTTTTTTCATAAATTCACCATAAATCAAAATATTGTGCAAGAGACTTCCAATTTGTTGTAAAATGAAGGTAAATAATTGAATATTACTAGAATATAAGAGTTTTAGCTTACAATTGCATTTTTCGACCATTTCGGTAGAGTCAAAGTTGACCGAAGGTTGAAATTTTGACACATCGTTATTTATATGAAAATATTTCAAAAATGATAAAAGCTACAACCATGAGTTGTATTTTGTTGTATTCTACATGAAATTGCACACATTTTCATATATAAAACTCTATGTAACGGCTAATATAAAGTGGTGCAAAAATTATGTCAAAGTGACAAAATAATTTCTGAGATGTGTCGCTGATGCTTTTTAGTGCAAGAAGAAAGAAATTCGCGCTTGCGCGCCTGGGTAACGATTGTACACAAAACAGCAGATTGATCTGTGAACTCCCAGCATCCCTCAAGGTGCGTGATTCAAAATTTTTCATCAAATAGGCCTATAACTATTTTTCCGCGAATTTAAAAAAAACTTTTTTGTGTTGACGTTTCGTACGTCAATTTGGCACCCGACGGACAATTTTCATCGACGTTTAATACGTCATATTGGCGTTTAAGGGTTAAGGATAGGAAGAGGAAGGCGGCTCCCAGAGCTGAAAGTAAGACTAGTATAGCTTCTGCTTCTTCTATCGAAGCACCTGCTCCTATTCCTTCTTCTCCTCTTATTATGTCTCTGATCTTGAGTCCTCCTACTCGTGCTCCTGTAACTCCCTTGCCAACTTCCCGTGGAGTTTCTCCTGACACCATTGCCAGCCTCGAGCCTAAATTTGAAAAGAAATTTGGTGTATTAGCTAATACGGTTATGCAGTTAGGTTTATCTGTAAAGTCTTTCATAGAAAAGACATTTAGTAAAGTGAAAAGTGTCAGTGCAGTGCAATCTGAGGGGATGGCTGTTCGTCGCCGGTTAGACGTCGTAAGTGGCGGGATTCTTCAGCCTCACGTCCGTTGAAGAGATGTTCTCTCCGCCCCCTGTGAAGAGGAACAGAGAAGTAGATAACCCTTGCCCGTCGTGTAGCATAGCTACATAGACTTCGTCTTGGATTCTCACGACCGATTCTGAGTCCGTCGAGATCTCGACTCATCAAGTTGTCGAAAGTTTACCTTCGACTTCGCATGCGACAGATAATTTGACTGGTGCAAGACCTTCAGTGTCGATTGTATCGAAGTCCACAACCCCAGTTGCTACGACTTCAACTCAAGAAGACGAGAATTTAGTTCCTTTATGTCGACAATTGCAAGAGCTGATGAACTGGATAAAAAGAAAGCAAACAATGTCCGAAGAACAATGAGTCGAATCAAGAACCCCCTCTGTTGCCTATCTCTTCGGATGACGAGGAGGACTTAGAAGCAGACTCTATTCCTCTCTCGTGCTATTCAAAGCTTTTGCACTACCTTCTGGACATGTACCCGGATTACTTCGTAGCAGCCACTCCCAGGTCGCCTGCTTCCATCTTCCTGATGAGAAGGAAGAATTTCGATCCTCTTCTCCCAAAGCTCGTACTTTCCCAGGCTGCTAAACGATTGCGTCGTGATATAGAAGACTGGTTGAAGTTGAAGAGGGAGCTCGGGAAAGCAACTTTCACCTATCCTCCGTCGAAACTTATCAAGAAGAGGTATAGGTTCTACGTAACCGGAGAAGCCCCCTCCATGGGAGTGTCTACCTCCTCCCAGGGGACTTCTCTGGACTGGTAGATGCAAATAGGTCCGCGTTTGCAGCAGCTAAAATATTCTTTACTTCACCCGAATTGGACCATTTGGTAAAGAATATCTTCAAGATTTTGGAGATTTTGAGCTTCTTGGACTGGACGATCGGAGCCCTTGGTACGAAAATAGAGGACTGCCCTACTCTTCAAGAGGACCTAGCATCAAACTGGCTTGGGGTTTTGTCATGTGCCGACAAATCAGTTCGGGATGGTTGCGATGGGGTGGCATCTCTCTTTGCATTCGGGACTCTCAAGAAAAGGCAGCTTGGGTGTTCATTTGTTTCAAGAGGAGTCGCTTCACCTCAGAAGTCCGCCCTTTTGTTTTCTCCTCGACAAGAATCATCTGTTCCCTGATCAAATTTATGACACCTGACCAAGTCCTCGACCAAACCCGACAGTAAATCATCCAAGTGATCCTTCAATCCTTCATGCTCCGCTAGGGGGCAGACTGAGCCTCTTTTGGGAGGAATGGAGTCGCAGAGGGTCAGAGCCCTGGGTGACCCAAGTTCTCCGGTTCGGTTACTCCGTTCCTTTCAAAGACACTCCGCCTCTATCCAATGTTCCCATCGCATTACCCGCCTACTCTTCAGGCTCGGAGAAGTTTGTAGCCTTAACTCGAGAAATAGAGACTCTCGTGCAGAAGGCTGTCATAGAGGAGATAAGTGACAGACCATCCCCAGGGTTTTACAACCGTCTGTTCGTAGTCCCCAAGTCATCGTGGGGCTGGAGGCCCGTACTGGATGTAAGCGCACTGAACTGGTTCGTTCAGAAGATGAAATTCTACATGGAAACGACTCTTTCGGAATTGGAATCCCTTCGCCAAGGGGACTGGGTGGTATCCCTGGATATGCAGGATGCATACTTCCATATCCTAATTCACCAGGACTCCAGGAAATACCTTCGGTTTGTGTTCGTGGGCAAGACCTACCAGTTTCGAGCTCTTTGCTTCGGCCTCTCGACAGCACCGCAAGTATTTACGCGAGTGCTGACTCCGCTGGGAAAGTGGTTACACCTCCTGAGCATCAGTGTCACTCTACCTAGACAACTGGCTTCTCCACTCCTCTTCGGAAAGTCAGTGTATGAAGGATCTTGAGGATTCTTTCATGAACTCACTAGTTAGGTCTTCTTATAAACGAGGAGAAATCTCAACTAATTCCGACTCAGAGCATTCTCTATTGGGCTTTTCTTTCACCAAAGAGAGCCCAGTCGTGTCTAGAAGTAGTACAGGACTTCTTGGACCGCAAGTCCTGTTCTGCCAACCATTGGACCAGTCTGCTAGGAACACTAGCTTCGGTGGAACAGTTTGTCAAACTCGGAAGGCTGCACATGAGGCCCCTACAATTCTTCTTGCAGGCATCATGGTGCAAGAAGACTCAACCGGACTCGACAGTATTCTCAATTTCAGACGAAATCAAGGAGGACTTAGCGTGGTGGCTTTCAAAACCAAGACTTGTAGAGGGTCTTTCGCTTTGTCCGCTCCACCCAACCCTTCAGTTCTTTTCAGACGCCTCCGACGCAGGATGGGGAGCCCTGTTGGGGAAGAACGAAGTGTCGGGAATGGTTGGAAACTTAACGCTCTCTTCATATCAACGTGAGGGAGCTATTAGCAGTGTACCTGGGACTTCAGGCGTTCTCTCATCTCGTGACGGGACAGGTGTTAGCAGTTCACGGATACAACTCCACATCACTTTCCTACATCAGGAAACAAGGGGGAACACGCTCCTTCACCTTCTACAACCTTGCAAAAGATCTGCTTCTGTGGGCAGAAAAATTTCAAGTTACGCTGATCCCTCAATTTGTTCAAGGGAAAATGAACGTGTTGGTGGACGAACTAAGTCGCCGTCATCAAGTACTGCTGTTGTTGACTCTTGATTCGAAGGTCTGCCTAGACCTATGGAAACTTTGGGGAAAGCCGATGATAGACCTATTTGCAACTTCTAGGAACAATCGCCTTCTGCTGTTTTGCTCTCCAGTCCTGGACCCTCTTGCATGGTCAGTTGATGCAATGTTACTAGACTGGTCGGGCCTGGAAGCATACGCCTTTCCCCCGTTCGGCCTAATAAGACAGGGGCTGAACAATGTCATTCCACAAAAATGTTTCTCTGACACTAGTCACTCCATTCTGGGCAAGAAAAGAATGGTTCCCAGATCTCCTCGACTTGCTCGTAGATTTCCCCAGACTTCTTCCGTTAAAAGAGATGTCTACTCAGACAACAGCACTTCGAAAGATTCCACTGACAGGATTCAGACTGTCAGGAGTCTCGTCAGAGCGAAAGGTTTTTCGAGACGAGCTGCAGAAGCTATCGCGAACTGCAGAAGACATTCTTCTAACAAACTATACCAGTCTAAATGGGGAGTGTTTCGAAAATGGTGTAGACAAACTAAAGTCTCTTCTTCTGAAACGTCTGTGAACGAAATAGCTGATTTTCTTTTATTCTTAAGGGACGTTAAGTGTTTAGCACCTTCGACTATTAGGGGATACAGAGCGATGCTGGCTTCAGTTTTTAAACACAGAGGACTAGACCTATCTACGAATAGTGATCTGTCCGATCTAATTAAATCATTCGAGACTTCCAAATCGTCAAAGGGCTCGATAGCATGGAATCTCGATATAGTTCTTAAACGGCTTTCGGGTCCTCCCTTTGAACCGCCACTTTCTTCGTCTATGAGGAATCTCACCAAGAAGATGTTATTTTTAGTTGCATTGGCATCATCTAGACGAGTTAGCGAGCTACACGCGATGGACAAAAAGGTGGGATTTTCTCAAGGTGACGCAGTTTGCTCCGTGGAGCTCAATTTTTTCGTGAAAAACAAAAACCCTTCTAATCCTTGGCCACGGAACTTCGCTCTCAAGAACCTGACAGACTTGATAGACCAGGAAGAAGAAGAATGGCTCTTATGCCCCGTGCGGGCATTAAGATATTACCTCCGCAGAACGGAGAAAATTAGAGGTCAATCTAATCGTTTGTGGTGCTCGGTTAAAAATCCCTCTTGCCCTCTCTCAAAAAAATGCTATTTCCTTTTTTCTGAGAGGATTAATTGTCAAAGCATACTCTCAAGCTAACGACGCAGTGTTTCCTTTACTGAGAGTGAAAGCGCACGAAGTTCGAGCGGTAGCGACTTCCCTCTCTTTTCGACACAACTTGTCGCTATCCGTTATCCTCTTCGCTCGATCAGTCGAGCGTGGAGGGGCGGGCCTAGGTACCCCGACATCCAGCTGTATTTGGGGTCTTCCGTTCGCTAGGGGTGGGATCTGTCCCCCCCGGGCGAGGGGTGACCCGCCCCTTACTAACCCAAATTTTTTTTTGCTTCTTCAGGTTTGCTTGCCACGGGGGACGATCTTGGCCGGGCCTGGTACTCGCTGGGGCTCCATGGGACACCGACGATTCTTGGGCTACTGAGTCACCTGGCGAGAGGGGCTATGCCGGTTACCCACGGCCCGATCACCACGACTACCATGACGGTGTCCACGCCTGGCTACGCTGCTCCGCCGCACCTGGTGTACACACAGCACGTAGCCACGGTGACCCCGACAGCCGCTGTGCAGACGCTGCTGACGGAGGTGAGGATGCCCGCTGTGACGCCGCCACCTGGTTTTGTCGCTCTTGCCTCAGCCCCTGACTTCTGGTGTCCTAAGAGCTCTCCACTGGACCTGCCTCCTGTGTATAGGATGCCGCTAGTTCCTGCTCTGCCTCCTGTTCCTGACCACGCTGCCACTCCAGTTCCAGTACCAGTTTCTGCCGCCGTTGTTCCTGCCCGTGGTGTTGCTGCTCCCACCCCAGGTCCTTCTGGACAGGTGCAGTTGGGCCCTGTTGCTTCGTCAACTGCCCTGGCTATGTCCTGGATGGAAGACCTGACGGTGGTCCTGGAGAAGCTGACGAAGAAGAAGAAGAAGAGGATGAAGGTGTTGTTGTCGTCTTCATCGTCGTCTTCGTCGTCGTCTGCCGCCGCTTCCCCTTTGACTTCTAAGGCCCCACAGCCTAAGAAGAAGAAGGTCGCCTCCTCCCCCACTAGGAAGGCTCGCTCTGAGACTTCCAAGGGTCCTTCCCACTCCGGTGGGAAGGTTGGGGCTTCCGCTGGTCCTCCTGTTCCTTTGGGAACGGGGCCCATCTCCTTCCGCAAGGAAGAAGAAGACGGGGACCAGAGGAGCACCGGCTAACACCGGTACCTCCTCGCCTGGCGCCAGAGGTTCCGAGTGTACGGTCGCCCACGGGTGACCGTGCAGCCAAGACCCAGGCAACCGAGTCCGCTCGGCGCCAGGATCTAGGCACAGGGCGGAAGACTTTCGTTAGTCATCCAGGTGACTCCCGCCATGCCAGCGATTGCTCTCATAGCGAACCGCTGGTACCCAGGGTTGACGCGACCTTCCCAGACTGTTCGCAGGCTGAGGCAAGAAAGCGGTCCCCTCGGTCGCCTGAACCAGCCTCGGCTGGTCCAAGCGACGTGACGCACCGTGAAGACAGGCCTCGCTCCCACCGCGACAGCGGACTCTGCTGGTCCCTGACCGCCGCTCCCACCGGGACCGGGCAGAGAGGGGGACTAGCAGCAGCTCTTGTGACGCTCGGGACCGTCGCCACTGTTCTCAGTCCAGCCGCTCGACTAGGCCTGCAGCTCGATCGCCTGCAGCCCCCTCAGCACACTGGTTCTGCCTGTGGGTGCGGGGGGAGCGTCAAGGCTTCCTCTCCTATCCCTTCAACTTCCTCGGGCTACACCGGGAAGAGCAAGGCGATCAGGAGTGATCGCAAGGGGCGCGCTCCTCGCGATCCCGCCACGACGCCCTACGAACCTGGCACGGTCCTCGGATCGACCAGATCGTATGCGCAAGTGGCAGGAGGAGACTATGAGGGGTCTGTTGTGGTTCCTCCTGTGGAAGGAGGAGGTTCTCGGGAGGCGTTCTCGCTGGACAGGCTTGACGGCCCATCTCCGCAGGATGCAGTTACTCCCAAGATCCAGAGGTTATTGCGCTGATTCGTCAGCACAACGACCTCGGGGAAGGATTGCTGCTCCTACCTTCCGAGCCCACATTGGGTTTGGAGTCGTTCTGGGGTACCAAAAAGGAACCCAGGACAACGGTGGGTCTGCTGCGATCAGCCTTGGCTGACAGTGTGCTGGGCCAGGTGGATGCTCTCGTCTCCGGACAGGAGGGTTCGCTCCGGTCCCGTAGGTCATCCAAGCTCCTTCCCCCACCTCTACCGCGACAGAGGCGCTTTTACATGCCTTCGGAAGATCCTCTGCCACCCAAACAGGTTAACATGGAGCTAGCTAGGCCGGGGTGTCTCTGCAGCAGCTCCTGTCGGAGAACCTCTAGTTCTCACAGCAAGAGGCACTTGCCTTGGAATCTACCGCTATGGCAGCATTCCAAGCAGTCTCCTGGCTCGACCTGTGGTCCCTCACAGTGTCGAAAACCGCGGCCTCCTTGGGGAACATCACTCCTGAAGGGGACCCGGATTTTGTGAGACTGTGCCAGTCTGGAGGTAGGGGCATCTCCTACCTGGCCCACCAGACGGCTAACCTGTGGGCCAACCTGGTTCTTCGGCGTAGGGACGCTGTTCTCACCCGAGTGACCAGGGCGGCTGGGTGAGAGGCGGCCTTGGGTCTTTGCAATGGACCAGTGCGGAGTTCCTCCTCTCTTCCCCAGAGAGGTGGTGGGGTGGAACAATGGCGCACTGACGAGAGTGACTGTTTGGTTCACCAGGCAGTCTCGAAGGTGGCTGGGCAACCTCGAACGACTGCGGCTAAGCCCAAGAGTTTAGCTAGCGCTTCCTCTGCGGCTAAGACGATTGCTTCGTCGAAGCCCAGAGGAAAGACTTTGACTTCTTCGGTAAGGAGCGACCACAACCAGCCCTCCTCCCAGTCCTTCTCTCGAGGAGGATCTGGGAAGAAGCCGAAGAGAGGTGGGAAACACTAGGGACGGCGTTCCCCCTCACCTACTGCCGGAAGTGGGGGGGTGCCTGGCGAGCCATTGGGCAACATGGCAGCGTTACGGAGCGGAGACCTGGATAGTGAACGTCCTTCGGAAGGGATATTTACTACCCATCGAGTCTCTGCCACCCCTCACCTCCAACCCGGTCCATCTTCAGACGTGCGTTCCTGGTTCGACCAAGGATGTGGCGCTTCGGCAGGAAGTAGAAGCCATGCCGAGCAAACGTGCTGTGGAGATCGTATGGGATCAGTTGCTGGGCTTTTACTGTCGACTTTTCCTGGTGGAGAAGTCCTCTGGGGGCTGGCGCCTGGTGATAGATCTCTCTCCCTTGAACCGATTCGTTCGCCAGACTCGGTTCACAATGGAAACGGCACGATCAGTGCTCGATTCCATCAGGAAGAATGACTTCATGCTTTCTGTGGATCTGGAGGACATGAATTTCCAGATACCCATCCATCAATCCTCCAGCAAGTACCTCTGCTTCATCCGCGACGGGACGGTGTACCAATTCAGGGCACTTTGTTTCGGTCTCTCAACCGCCCCACAGGTGTTCATGCGAGTGTTCACGCTGGTGTCGACTTGGGCCCACTTGGTAGGGATACGTCTTCTGAGGTATCTTGACGATTGGCTAGTCCTAGCGAGCTCCCGCTTGCAGTTGCTACAGGACAGGGATCGACTCCTCGAATTCTGCCGCAATCTGGGGATCGTAGTGTATTACGAGAAGTCGGATCTTGAGCCCAAGCAGAGGATGCTCACTGTGTCGCTCCAAACTAGACTATGGCTGTCAGATCTATTCCTCAGCTTGTAAAACCAAGCTAAAGGAATTGGATGTTGTACAGAACATGGGGTTGAGAATATGCTCAGGGGCTTTTAGAACTTCTCCTGTTGAAAGCATATATGTAGACACAGATCATCTTCCCCTTGATCTAAGAAGGCAAGAGCTAGGGTTGCGATACGTGGCTAGAATGAAAAGTGCTCCCAAAAATCCCTCCTTTGAAGTACTTAAGGAAACAGACTCGCGGAATTTCTCTGGTACAAGAGCTTCTAAACCATTCCAAATTCGACTGAATGAGGATGTTAGGGATAACCATCTCAAATCCCAGAAAGTCCTGGAAGTAAAACATCCTGTAAATCCTCCATGGCTTATTCCTGAAGCATTAGTATGCAAGAAATCATTTAAGAAGAAGGATTGTACTGAAGAAGAGATTAGGGGAAAATTCTTAGAGCACGACGTTACCCATGCCAATTATGTGAAGATTTATACAGATGGATCAAAGTCAGACAGTGGTGTTGGGTGTGCTGTTATCCTTGGTGATACAGCATATACAGCTAAATTGCCTGACTTTGCATCAATATTCACTGCCAAATTAACAGCCGTAGTCTCTGCCCTAGACTTAGTTCTTCAAAGTAGTTACACTAATTTTGTCATATACTCTGATTCTAAAAGCACTTTAGAAGCTATCAAAAGATTTAATAGCTCATCCATTAATCCAAAAACTTCAGGAGTCCCTTTTTCGTATATATTGTCTGCGTAAGTCTGTCTCTTTCTGTTGGGTTCCTTCTCACGTGGGGATTCATGGAAACGAGACTGCAGACAGGGAAGCAAAAGCTGCTAGCGCTCTGCCAGAAACAACTTTCAGGAAAGTGCCTCATACAGACCTAAAAGGTCCTATTAGGTCTTTTGTATTAAGTGGCAAGAAAGGTGGACTTCTCCTCTTCTTGCCAATAACAGTAAGTACAGAAGTATTAGGAAAAATATACAGCAGTGGCCTTCGTCATTCCAGCTTGACAGAAGAGCAGAGGTTATTTTAACGAGGTTAAGGATTGGGCACACTTATTTAACCCATCAGTTTATTTTAGAAGGAAGCAGCCCACCATTGTGTGCTTACTGTGACGAGATACAAACACTGGAGCACATTCTGATGGTTTGCCCCAGATATTTTAACCAAAGGGAAAGATATTTCCTGGGTAAATCCCTCTCAAATATCTTGGGAGATGAAGCAGACATTTCTGCTCTCATCTCCTTTTTAAAGTGTATAGAAATTTTTAATAATATTTTGATAAATTTTTATAAATCATATACAGATTTTTAAAGACATTAAACTATTTTTAATATATATTACTCCATTCATTAAAATTCATATTTTTAATTTATTTATTAGTCACATCTAATTTTATGAATCATTTCTTTCACTAATTCATTCATTCATTTACCATAATTCAACTTATTTAACCTTCATTACGGCGCTGAATGGCCTTCTTGGCCCCAGTGCCTAGGCTTTAGCCCTAAATATCATACATCCATCCATCCAAGCAGAGGATGAAGTACCTGGGCATGCTGATCGATACGGTAGCAGGGCGAGTCTTCCCCACGGATTCGCGGATCAGCAGGTTCAGGGAGGCAGCAAGACAGTTCCAGTCTCGACGGGAGAAACCAGCTCAGCAGTGGCAGGTCGTGATCGGTCACCTATCGTCTCTCGATAAGTTAGTTCCTCACGGACGTCTTCACCTGTGGTCTCTCCAGTGGAGACTAAATGAGTGTTGGTCACAGGCAAGAGACCCACCTTTCTTCCCCGTGTCCCTCACGGAGGAGGTGAGGCAAGACCTAGCCTGGTGGCTGGACGACAGGAACCTCGTAAGAGGAGTGCTTCTTCGCACTCTCCCCCCCAGAGATGTTGCTGTTTTCAGATGCATCAACCGAGGGATGGGGTGCACACCTGGAGGAGTTGCTGGCTGCGGGTGTGTGGGATCATCACGACAAGCACCTTCACATCAACTTCTTGGAGCTCAAGGCAGCGTTCTTCGCTCTCCAAGAGTTCCAAGATCGTCTGGTGGGACACTAAGTGGTGTTGATGAGCGACAACACCACGGTAGTGGCGTACGTCAACAAACAGGGGGGCCTAGTGTCTCTCCCGTTGCATCAGTTGACGTTGCAGGTGCACGAGTGGGCCGTGGCTCACTCAGTAGAGCTGTCAGCCCGCTACATTCCAGGCAAGAGGAATGTGGTAGCAGACAAGCTCAGCCGTCGGGATCAGGTGATAGGAACCGAGAGGTCCCTTCACCCAGACGTGGCGGAAAGGCTCTTCAACCTGTGGGGGTGTCCAGTCGTAGACCTGTTCGCCACCTGGCACAACAGAAAACTACAGGTTTTCTACTCAGTTGTGCCGGACCTATGGGCAGCTTCAGAGGACGCTCTTCAACACCCGTGGGACAACCTCTTCGTTTACGCCTTTCCCCCATTCTATCTGATTCGCAAGGTGATCAGCATGGCGCTGATCACCCCGAACCTTCGGATGATCCTGGTGGCACCCAAATGGCCTCAAGCTGTCTGGTACCCGGACCTGCTGGCTCTGCTCGCCAAAGCACCGAGGGAGATTCCCCCCTGGCACAACCTCCTGTGCCAGCCACGCGTAGAGCAGTACCACCGGTCGGTCGAGTCCCTGTGTCTTCACGGCTGGCTGTTATCCACCATCTGCGAGCGAGAGGCTTTTCTCGCAGCGCAGCAACAGAGATGGCTGGATACCTCAGACAGTCCTCTGCAGCTGTATACCAGGGGAACTGGTCCGTCTTCTGTGGTTGGTGTCCTCTCAGAGCCACTGTTCAGCAGGTAGCGGATTTCCTTGTTTTCCTTCGCCGAGAGAAGCTCCTCTGTCTCTGCAGTTAAAGGATGCAGAGCCGCCTTGGCCCTAGTCCTTAAACTGCGAGGTGTGGACCTCTCTTCTTCCTTCGAGACCTCCCTCCTGATGAAGAGCTTTGAGAGGTCTTGCCCACCCAGGGAACTCAGGCTCCCGGGGTGGGATGTGACTCTCGTCCTTAGGAGTTTGACTCGAAGACCCTTCAAGCCACTCCGAGAGTCGTCAGACAGGGAATTGACCCTCAAGACCCTCTTCTTGCTGGCCCTGGCATCGGCGAAGAGAGTAGGGGAACTTCATGGTCTTTCCTTCAACGTCAAGCATTCCAGGGGATGGGGATCTGTGACGCTCGATTTCGTCCCGAACTTCGTAGCGAAGACTCAGAATCCTTCGGTCCCTGACGACTGGTTCGAGTCTTTCACGATCCCCTCCCTGAAGGACTTTACTGATGATGATGCGGATGAGATGCTGCTTTGTCCTGTGAGGGCGCTACGGCGCTATCTGAAGAAAACTCGACACCTCAGGCCTGAGTGTCGACGCCTCTTCGTTAGCGTCAGGGTTACCAAGAAAGAAGTTTCCAAGAACACTTTTTCTGGCTACATGAGGTGACCAGGAGGGCGTACGACACAGATGGTAGTGACGACACCCATACCCTTCGTCCGAGAGCCCATGAAGTCAGAGGTATTTGTCCAGCTCTTGCATTCCGCAAGAACTTCTCCCTAGCACAGGTTCTGAAGGCAGGGGTTTGGGCTAACCAGACCACCTTTACTTCCTTCTACCTTCGGAATATTACCCACAGGTCCTTTGACACCTTTTCCTTGGGACCAGTGGTGGTTGCTCAACAAGTTGCGAGTCTACCCAGCACCTGAGCGGGCAGAACAGCATCACATCCTTGTGTGACTGCATTAATAGACGAGTGAAAGAGAGTGTGACTGGCTTCTCTTCCTCCTTTGTTCTTCCTCCTCTACCTGTGGGCAGAGGGCTGCGGTCGTCACTACGCTGAACAGGAGGCCGACGAAGGTAAGCTACACAACCAAGCTCCATCTCATCCCTTTCATTAGGGATAGGAGTTTTTATCCACCACTCCCCAACAAGGGGGGGAGTAGAAGCCAACAAGAGACAAACCCATGACTTCATCTTGGCTCTTGAAGTAGGAACTAGTTCCTTCATTTGTTGCTATTTATAAGAGGTACGCTTACCTCCTTATAAATTTGGTCCAGAGGTCTGACCACTGATCCTGCGGTGCACACCCCGATCACGACCAGGGAGGGAACCAAGGTAGGGCGAACACCAGTCTGTTCATAAGACTCAGATCCCACCCACCAATAAGTGAGTCTTCCTATTGTTAAAGGACCGAGGGTTTGTATACGTACCGGAACAAATAACAATTTGTCGACAATTGTATTTTTCCTAACTATACAAACCTGAGGTCCTTTACATATGTAAGTCTTATCTCTTGACGATAGACTTTTTTGTGTTCTCCTTACGACTGTCATTCGTAAGTATTTCTGGTTCCTCCCATCTCCTTGGATATCTTAGTAGAGTGGTTCTTCTTAACTAAAGGAGATGATTCAAACAGATAAGTTGAACACAAGATAACAACTTTATCTGTAACTCCATACTAGGAGATGCAGCTCGGTCGGAAGACCGATATGTTTGATGGTTGGCGTGGAACTGCCATTCTAAAGCATCGCGTCGATAGCGGAACATTAGCTATCTCAGCAAATCATATAAAAACATACGTAGTCCGCGGCTCGGAAGTTACAAGTTTCCGGCGTAGGTTAACAGGTCAACCGCTTCCCATGGAAGTTGTTGTGCAAAGTTATCATAAACATAAAATGTTGACAAAGCTCTGAGCTAGATCAGGCTACTGCAGACAGCGCATAGCGTAATCTAGGTCTGCTTTGGTCACGTAGAACCCTCCTTATGCCATGACCTCAGGTCATGGGTTTATATTTACAGATCTTGTAAATTTAATAAATGTATCTATTACATTAGGGTCGGACTGCTACCTATTTCAACAGCCTTGAATAACCAAAAAAAAATTACTTTAAACATTGTTCATAGGAGCGTGCTCGTAACATACGTCTAGGTATAACATAATAAGTGATTAAATGCATAAAAAGGTTCTGTTACATACCCTTGTTGACATATTCATAAACAAAGATAAATGCATGGAAAAATATAGATCCATGTTTGGTAATAATAATGATTAGGTACCCAAAACAATAAAAAGGTAAAAATCAAAAGATTAACATGTATACATGATTAATATGATAACAGGTAACCTGATTAAGAATAATGGTTACTAAATAATGATTATAGCATGATCATGGATAATTGTTAAAGAGTACTTGACACTCTTTGTGATAGATAAATATAATTGTACAATGGTATAATAGTATAACTATGGAAATCTGCAGAAAAGCAATATATAGGGCTGATATATTTTATTAGGTGCCCGAAAAATACCTTTAGGAATATATTAATGTATAATATTGGGCTATAATGCTTTATTAGGCGCCCTGGAGATACCTTAACTGTTCAAATGCAAAGGCGTGAGTCTTTCTTGTCCTACATTTTTGCCAGCATACGGACCGCTTTTCACACACAACACAATTCCAGACAGTTCCCTAGGCACGAACTGAAGTGGCCAGGTTCAGGCGGCCCTAAACGCAAACGACATTGAGTTTTAACGGGTACATCATCTAGACGGGCCAATACGTTCCCTTGGAGATCCTTCTGTTTACGCCTCAGCCTACGCCAAGCAAAGATGTTGACGGCGATAACCAATATGGCCGTCACGCTGAACACGGCTAGCAGAATGTAGTAGCGAAGATTTTCTCCACCTGCATAAGTCGGTGACGCGTGGGTCATCTCAGCCAGTTGCGTCAAACGATGAGCCACTCGCGCGTTGTATGGGAGAGGTAGTGACGGGATGATTGTGGAAGCCCACGTGTAGTTTGCGAAATACGCCTTCTCACGTATTATCGTGTTGACCCCCTCTGACGGTGTAGTTTAGTTTGTAGATGTCCGTACAACCATCGGCTGCTACGAAGATAGGGGCATGGGCGTTGGTACCGTCCGGACACACTACGTCGAATCCGCTTTATCATAACGGATCCAGGAAAAAACCATTATTCATCCTGTAATTGAATTTATTACCGTAAAGGGATAAAGTTTCCCCAGACAACCTTCGCTTGTATGAGAGAGAGAGCCGTTTAGCACTATGCCTAACTCACATGAATCCGTTGATATAGGATAGAATTCAAAGAGTCAGCTGTACAAATTTTATTATTCATGGCTTCTGAACAGTGAGTGAGTTTATCTAAGTCTTAATGACTGTAAATGATTTCTTATCAGAAGAAATCAGTACATGTATTAGGGCTTGTGCCTTGTACTGATAAGGCGCCCTATGAGGTAATGTTAGACTAGCGATAATCTTACGCTAAGTCGGTTGGTATTGCACTTCCATCTTCAATGGAGTGTCTGAGGGTTTGTAGATCATTTACGAAGTCGGTATTATCTTGTTGGTTATTACGACGATGTGTTAAACTCATGGTGAGGAGGTTCTTGTAGAAAACACTAAGTATAAAAATTATATATTCTTCTGAAGTTTTACATGGTGAAGATCAGATATGATTGTACCAGTCTTCTAATAACGATAGCTTGATCGCTTCTGCCAATGATGATGGCTAATCCTATTCCTCTACATGATAAAGCTTAGGTAAAGAGGTACGGTCTTCTAATGACGATAGCTAACTCTGTTCTGCCTGTCTACCATCTCTGTTACAAGTTATGAAGGAC
Organism: Macrobrachium nipponense; assembly: GCF_015104395.2. Lineage (NCBI taxonomy): Eukaryota > Metazoa > Arthropoda > Malacostraca > Decapoda > Palaemonidae > Macrobrachium > Macrobrachium nipponense. The sequence continues at coordinate 62,412,904 of NC_087214.1, read as the reverse complement.
GACAGTAGTTCGAAAACATATGAAACATACATACAAATGACCTGTAGTTTCATACGAACACACAATCAAATGAGACACGCTACAGATCACGTAGGCCGTTTGAATTATAGGTCGGGGTAGTTGTCTCAAGCAGGGAGCTTGGACTAATGTTTATAAACAATTGAATGACTACAGGTGACGGCATGTTATCTTAGCCTACATACTTATTGTATACGTCATCTTTAGCGTCTCTAGTCTGATCACATTCCTGCAAGCAATCTGGTTGACCTCTTTAGTTTTAGACTTTTATATATATGGACTAACATTCCATATTTTTATTATGTAAACACTTACATCAGCTCGGTCAGCTACCAAAACCAACTACTGAATATTACTCAACTTGACTTGCATTTGACTATGGAGTGTGATACAGACACTATGTGAATATATATATATATAAGTAAATAAAAATTCATTGTGTACATTGAATTGAGTTCAAGTCTAAAATAAAATTAAAAAACAATGAATATTGGTTAAAATAATAGTGATCACGGATATATAATGATACAGTTTTTTCACTTCATCTCATTAAGATACATATGCTACAGAAAATACTAATGTACTCTGATAATTGCATAGAATGAAGATTTTAACATGATAAAAATCATATTTTAACTGATAAAAAATTTCATATATGAATTGATAAAAATTATAATGTTTATGCTGATTGATTCGTTGATTTTATGCTAAATGTTATATATCTGATACATTAATCAATCTACTAACTCATATAACTGCAGATATTTGGTAAGATAAAAGGTAACAGATTGATTATAGGCTTACCTGATTTGTTTATACATATGTATATGGATTCATATAATTATGATTAATATATGTGCACTTTAAATAGATTCCTATTGCGTACACGCAAAGATATATTTAGATTCTGTTATTTATGATCATTTATATAAGAGATTCCTATCGCGTACACGCAAAGATATATTTCGACTCTGTTATTTATGATCAATTATATAGGATCATGTATTTATTATATATAGGATACATGATACATGACCGAGGTTATACTACTTCACATTTAACTAGCTCTCGAACAACTTTTCGTCCATTACACAGTTCCAGACAAACACCCATAGCCAAATGAAACGGCCTATTTCACAGGGTTAAAACAAGGGGAAAATTTGCAAAATGGGCTGGGCGGTCCAACGTTCTATTTTTGCGCTCATACTTATTCTCTGCATCCTAATAGGAGCTACACGATTCACGTTGCGCAGATGAATAAAAAAAACATCCCCAGCACGAGTCCTTCGCCAGCAAAGTAGAGTTGAATATCCTTCGGGTCGTAATTGTCGGAAGTATGTCCCTTTCGTAGTTGATTCCGACAGCCGCCGGAGCATTCCTCGCATTAAAACGAGATTAAACGACGAGATACGTGTCGGTCGAAGAAGTCCATGAAATTCCTTTCACATTGTAGGCGGTTGTTACTTGACTGTAGTCGTCCGCTGCAACGAACGATTTTTTGAAGTTGCGATGTGAAACTCTCGTACTGCAGGATACTGTAACCAGGTTCCATTAATCAGCCTGCAAGTGAAATTATACTTGTCACAAGGGCAAAGTAAATTCAGACGACATCCAAATACAGGGGGGGAGAGAGCCATTTAGACCAGACGTAACCCACATGAATTCGCTGATATTTTGGAATTCAAAAGAATCCGCTGTACAAACTTTTTTATCCATGGCATTACAATGAGTGAACCTATCCAGGTCTATGATGACTTGTAAAAATATCCATAATTATAAAAAATAAATAGATATCATTACGAATCTCAAAGAAAATAATTCGATATTACTGGTAGTAAGTTACTAGACAAAGAAGTGGAAAACGAGCTATTTGTAAGATTGCCAGGCAACATAAGAGTCAAAGAGAAGATTAATCATGATTCTGTATTTCTCTATGCTAACTGAAATTAAGTTGTGATAAAATCTGATCCTATGTGCCCTAACAAAAGTTTCATATTCAATTTTCTCGCGCGCATCCTCTGAGGTTAATTTCTTAAAAACTTTATTAATAGGTAGGAGATGCAACGAAAAAAACCCACTAGTAACTAATTTCTAAATAAACTTTGGGTTTTTCATGAAAAATGGGACATTTTCCCCCATGAATGTTTTACTTGAATTGGTAATAGGCTAATGTTGCAAGTAAATATTTCACATATATATCTTGATACGTACTTCTAAATGTCTATGAGGTTCAGAAAAATTAATTCCTTTCGTTGTTATAGAAATTCTATTTGCTTATTTTGTTATTAATTTTAAAAAATGATTGCAACTCCTTAGCTAAAGTTGCATTGCGCACCACCGCCGATAGACACTTGTACCTAACGTTCTGCCTTGCCCATGAGAAGTTCGGGCTAAGCATTCCTTTCTCCAGTCAATCTGTTTTGCAAGCAGAGACGACACACAGATGAAGCCTATGTAAGCAGATTATTGAGGTTAAAGGAACAAATGCTGATACGGCAATGATGACGTCGTCACTTGGCAGGAGATTGCTCTCAGTCAGCTAAGAGTTACGTTACTTGCTGTAATAAATACGACTTTAGGATAAATTTTTTTTGTTAATACTCGACCCACATGAGAAGAATGTCTGAAAAAAAAACAGTACCAAAACAATGAACAATATATTAGTTTCATGTTGGAATTCTGCATAATTGTAATTATGTTAAATTAAATATACCTTATTCAACTAATGAAAAAGGTTTCCATACAAATTCTATATATATTATTAGCCCTGTATAAGATTCATATAGGATTTTTCATAGATAACATTTTCACTTCTTTCTAGTACTTCCTGACTTTAAAATCTCTTTTATTTGATTTTATTTATTTTATTATTATTTTATTTAATGTATTTATTTATTTAATTTTTATTTTTTTTTTATTTTCATTGACTACGAATATAAATCACCGGGACAGACAATATGTCAGTAGATTTTGGATATGGGTTTGAACTTTTAGCTTATTTGTCATTACTAAAGCGTTAAGTTAGAGTTCAAACTCTTTTACGCATATATATTTGGATATTCAATTAATCTATGGTTACGTTTGCTTATTGATTTTATCGTGATTCCTTTTTTATTATAATTTGTAACCCTTCTGACTTCTTACGGAGTGTATTATATTGACTCCACTTGTATCCATATTTATTTTATTTTTTTCTATTTATTTATTTATATTTTTTATATATATATTTGATAAATTAATATATATTTTTGGTAAATTAATGGTTGGCTTGAATATGTGGAAAAGTGTTTCTAGCGGCGTACCGTATAAGGCTACTTGCGGCATCAATTCTATAGATACAAGATATAAATGATAAAGGTATTTAAACCGCGAGAAACCGCTATAATCCAGTTCGATCCAACATCACGAGTTGTAACTCGTAAGACATTGACATTCCTATTTATTATCCGTTATTCTACCAAACCGATTGACTCTGGGTGATAAAATATATTATTGGTTTTCTTAATGGAAAGGAATTCACACAACGTGTTAAGGAGATTATTATTGATTTACACCACCCGCCCGAGTCACAGATATTGTGTGTTGAATTCCATATTTACTGATTTAGCACTCATAAATATTCCTAACGCACTCAATTGCGGTGTTTGTTTTAGTGCTATTACTTCTATATAACGTGTCAAGGAAACTATTAACACTAAGAAGTGTTTATTCCCTCTGTCAGACTCGTAATTCTGTTAATAATTCTAAGTATACTTCTTTCAAGGATTGATTTGGCACAGGATAGGCCCTTAACTGACAGGTGTCTTAGTGTGTCCCTTGTTTTCATGACACGTGTTACAATCAGTTATGTGCTTTTTATATCTGTAAGCATCGTAGGCCAGTAAAACAGTGATTTGCTTTCTGTGACATAGTAGGGAAACCTGGATGACGGAATGCAACCCAGTTGATGACGATTGGTATGAAAGAGATTATTACTACTACCTGGTCGTTAGTCATCTGCTGTTTTTTCTTTGGGTTTTCCTCGTCACGGGACTTACATATAATATTACATTTGATTACATAATTCTGATACACATACTTTAAATATACTTTTGCTTTAGGGTTTCTGCTCGAAGTGTTTATTGTTTTTGCTTAGCCGCTGACCCTGTTTCCGTTCGAAGTGTTTATTGTTTGATGTTTATTGCTGCTGACACTTGCTTTGTTCAGTTTGTAACAGTTCTGCGCTCCGACCCAGATATTCAATGCTCGCGATCTCTTGGGTTAAGGAATTTTCTTGTTTAGATACGATTTTAACAATAGGCACGGATGTTTCTATATCTTTTAGTCTAATTAATGGTTCTTTTGGCAGTATGGTGCGGGATTGCGGGATATGCGTCAGCTATGATAATTGCTTTCCCAGTAGATATCTTATCTTGGCTCCAAAGCACCTGAATGAATCATTTGTGACCGAGTTCCTTTTGGACTGTGATTAAAGCCTTTGAAAAACTCGGTAAAGGACTCATGTTCAGTAAGGACTTTATCAGGATAGCCATAGATTATGAATTTAAGATGTACTAGTGAGTTAAAGATACCTAGCCCTTCCTTGCCTATTACTGCATATTTACTTTCAGGGAGGGTTTAGTTTACGTGAATAAAAAGCTATAGGGAAGAACTGTTTATCATATTACTGATATACCTCTTACCCACCCTTGGTCTGAGGCGTCTGTTGCAATAAAAAAAAATTCTTTATTTAAATCAGGGATTTTTAAGTTAGGTGAGCTGCATTTTCCGCTTTTAAGATATCGAACGCCTGTTGATGCTTTTCAGACCATAATAAATCTACGCTCTTCTTCGTAAGATCTGTTAAAGGAGCTGTCATGATTGAAGAGTTACATATTTACATACGATTGTAATACCCCCACTACAGCGCCAAAGTGCTGTATCCCCCGTTTACGTTAATAGGTAACCGGAAAGTTATGAATAGCCGACACCATACCATGGACTACTTTAAGACCTTGACTAGACACATAAAACCTAGATAAACTGTTCGGGTTTTTTAAAAAACTCACATTTAGATATTTTACTCTGAGATTATTTGTCTTTGTCTCTGTAGCACTAGCTCTAGTTTATGTGAATGTACTTCTAAGGTATTAGAAAAGATTACAAGATCATCCATATAGGCATGTAGGGTATCCCCTAAAAGTCTCCAAACACTATATTGTAATTGGGGTGCAACGTAAGCGGAGGCATACGTAAAAAATTGATAATGTCCCCTGAGTGTGTTGAAAACGGTGTATGAGGTACAATCACTTAGGTAATGGTATCTGGTAAAAGCTTTTAAAGTAAGTCCAAGCTGGTGAAAAATTTATTCTAACTAACAGAGATAAGATGTCGTCGCTACATGGCACTGGAAACTATCGGGAGTCGTTTCCTTGTTTAAGCGACAGAAATCTACGCAGATACGCCAAGTCCGATCTTTTATGGCATGACGTTTTGAGGGAAAATTATATGGGCTATTTGATTTCCTAATGGCTCCTATTACTAACATATTTCAACTTCGTCATTTATCTCTATTTTGAAATTGCAGTGAGAGTCTATACGAAGGTACGTATATAGCTTTATGTTTGTCCTTAGACCGTATTTTGTGTTAAATTACATCCGTTTTTCCCAGAGATCACTCGCTAGTGGAGAAACTTCCTGGTATTCAGGTAAAAGATAAAAAAAAAAATTTCTGCTGAAATCACCTCTGCTTGAATGACTTTACTGATATTACTTTAGATAGATTATTCAGAGAGATTCATCCAAGACGGGGTGGGTTGGGCGGGATTAAAAGTTAGCAACAATAAAAGAATGCGATATTATATGTATAGGTTTTTGTGGATTACTATATTAACTTGTTTGCAGCGAGTCAACCGTTGTCTAGGGCTTTGTTCGCGGAAATTGTTATATTTCAGAGTGTCGGGAAGGATTAAAATTTCATTTCCCAGCAAAGTCTTTTTACACGCACTAAGACATTCGAGGGTGCATGCTTCTCGAGATTTTGCGTGCAAAGTGCGACTGCGGTTGTGGGAGAATTCTGTTGGGTCATTTGAACAATGTACGATTTTATGAGACAAATGTATAGTTCCTTTATATAAGTTATTATTTGATTAACTGTCTCATTTTTGTTCAAACGGATTTTAATATGTTTGAAGGTTTATAGGATTTCCCTTTTTGATAAACACGCCTTATTTTGCAGGATGTAAGTTAATATTTTGTATACCCCTAGATGAATCTTACAATTACACTAGATACAGATCAATGTTTTTTATAACTATAGAGGTATCTGTAAACACTCGCTTATCCGGACTTCTCATTAGGGAAGTTCGAACAACAGACGGTGAGTCCGTAAATACAGGATATTACGTGTACTAAAGGAATAATAAACAAGATATTCTAATTTTTTACGGCGCGTACAGTCGGGCTTTATCCACCACTACTTATAATAACTTACGTATTAAAAAAAAAAAAAAAACGAAAACCTGCTCTGATTACTTTATACGGTCGTGTGTTTCATAGGAAAAATCCTTTTAATTCAAAAAGATATTGGCATGTATGAACCAACACATCGCTTTTCCCCACTCTGCTAGAGTCGCTTATTGTATGGAAATTTGCTATGCTTTGAACACTTCGGCAGTTTTTGACTGACCTTGACCGCTTGACTAGGTGACACAGTCACCGAGTTTGCTTGTTTGATTCTGAACGGGCTACTGTTTCTATTTCTTTTTGTAATAATTAAGATCCTTCAGAGTGTCGGGAAGGATTAAAATTTCATTTCCCAGCAAAGTCTTTTTTACACGCACTAAGACATTCGAGGGTGCATGCTTCTCGAGATTTGCTGCAAAGTGCGACTGCGGTTGTGGGAGAATTCTGTTGGGTCATTTGAACAATGTTACGATTTATGAGACAAATGTATAGTTTCCTTTATATAAGTTATTATTTGATGAACTGTCTCATTTTTGTCAAACGGATTTTAATATGTTTGAAGGTTTTATAGGATTTCCCTTTGATAAACACGCCTTATTTTGCAGGATGTAAGTTAATATTTTGTATACCCCTAGATGAATCTTACAATTACACTAGATCAGATCAATGTTTTTTATAACTATAGAGGTATCTGTAAACGCTCGCTTATCCGGACTTCTCATTAGGGAAGTTCGAACAACAGACGGTGAGTCCGTAAATATACAGGATATTACGTGTACTAAAGGAATAAACAAGATATTCTAATTTTTTTACGGCGCGTACAAGTCGGGCTTTATCCACCACTACTTATAATAACTTACGTATTAAAAAAAAAAAACGAAAAAAACTGCTGGCTCTGATACTTTTACGGGTCGTGTGTTTCATAGGAAAAACAAAAAAAAACAAAAAAAAAAAAAAAAAAATCCTTTTTTTTTTTTTTAATTCAAAAAGATATTGGCATGTATGAACCAAAAACATCGCTTTTCCCCACTCTGCTAGAGTCGCTTATTGTATGGAATTTGCTATGCTTTGAACACTTCGGCAGTTTTTGACTGACCATGACCGCTTGACTAGGGTGACACAGTCACCGAGTTTGCTTGTTTGATTCTGAACGGGCTACTGTTTCTATTTCTTTTTGTAATAATTAAGATCCTTCTCTTTATTACCATCGGCAACGTATTGTGTGTTTTTAGCATTATGTTGCTGGTTACGTATAAAGCAATGAATGACGAACTATTAGGAACTGAGCGATTACTAATAAGACAAGTTATCACTACTGCATTCAATATTAACTGTTTGTACTTCATTCTTGCTAAAATTTGAAATAGTGAGGGATCCTGGTCAGCGCATTTAGCCTGATGAAAGTTTTTTACAGACATGTTATTCCTTGCAATCCAGCCATATTTTTTAAAGTTAAGTTGAGTCATTGAGGTTCGATATTTATTTTAACTCAAAAAAAAACTCAAGGCTAAAAACTGCGAGCGGGACTTTGCAAAGGAGCATTTATTGTCATGACCCGAAATAGTGTTACCTCTAATTTATATAGATTTGTACGGGTGTTCCACTTGTTTTTTGTGTGTTTTCTAATCACTACGGTGCTTAACGACCCTATCCATGCATCTGTATAAATACAGACGTCCACTGCGTAAACGTATTTCACTGTTTTTAATATGATTTGTTAGTAAGGATTAATAATCACCCCCCCCCCCAAAATGATAAAATTAACATAGTATGATTATGATATTTCAGTAGAACTTCGGAAAACAGACACCAAAGATAAAAACTCGCAGTAGCAATATCTCAATGATGTAGATAATTTCTGTAAAAAAAAAAATAGATTGAGAATGTCTCGTACTTCACCATCAGGAATAACGAAATTCGACCTGCAAAGGAAAAAACACTCAAAGTTACTCCAAATGAATAAAAAAATTGTACTTAGCTGCTTTGTGGGAAGTCACGGTGTGTTCGATAACGCACACGGCCTTGGTCCTCCTTCTCTATTTAGCGACGACCTGGTTTGGCTTCAGTTTCCCCCGTGCGCTTGTTTCGATGATTCGAGCCCTTGAAAGATCCGATGCTGCAGACGCGTTCGTTCGGTTTGTTTCTTGGAGTGCCGGAAATGCTCACTAACGATGTTTTCTTGAATGATTCTAATGAGAGACGAAGCTTCCGTTGTCGTAGGAAAAGAGGACACGTCGGTTTTGTTTCTTGAAGTTATTCACTAACGATGATACTAAGTTGCTTGAAGAATCTCTTGCTTTCGTCGTCGTTAAAGAGTTCTTGTTGTTTTCTGAAGTCGCTCACTAACGATGATACTAGGTTGCTTGAAGAATCTGCTGCTTCCGTCGTCGTTGACTTCTTATGATACATGATTTATTATTCTGGTTTTTCTTCGTAGGACGTTGTAGAGTTCTTCTGGTACGCTGGCCACCAATATTAGGGCTTGTGCCTTGTACTGATAAGGCGCCCTATGAGGTAATGTTAGACTAGCGATAATCTTACGCTAAGTCGGTTGGTATTGCACTTCCCATCTTCAATGGAGTGTCTGAGGGTTTGTAGATCATTTACGAAGTCGGTATTATCTTGTTGGTTATTACGACGATGTGTTAAACTCATGGTGAGGAGGTTCTTGTAGAAAACACTAAGTATAAAAAATTATATATTCTTCTGAAGTTTTTACATGCTGAAGATCAGATATGATTGTACAAGTCTTCTAATAACGATAGCTTGATCGCTTCTGCCAATGATGATGGCTAATCCTATTCCTCTACATGATAAGCTTTAGGTAAAGAGGTACAGGTCTTTCTAATGACGATAGCTAACTCTGTTCTGCCTGTCTACCATCTCTGTTACAAGTTTATGAAGGAACAGACAGTAGTCGAACATATGAACATACATACAAATGACATAGTTTCATACGAACACACAATCAAATGAGACACGCTACAGATCACGTAGGCCGTTTGAATTATAGGTCGGGGTAGTTGTCTCAACGAGGGAGCTTGGACTAATGTTTATAAACAATTGAATGACTCAGGTGACGGCATGTTATCTTAGCCTACATACTTATTGTATAACGTCATCTTTAGCGTCTCTAGTCTGATCACATTCCTGCAAGCAATCTGGTTGACTCTTTGTTTTAGACTTTTATATATATGGGACTAAACATTCCATATTTTTATTATGTAAACACTAACACATGCCCCGTTAAATTGGATATTACTGGATTTGAGTTATTCGTCATGAAAGTAGGAAACGGTGCTATTTGTATGATTTGCCAAGCATCGGAAGAATCAAAAGGAATTGTGATCATAATTCTATAATTTTCAACGCTGACTGATATTAGGCTATAATAGAACTCTACTTTATGGGCGTCTAATAAAGGAATATAACCTAGCTTCTCCCGTCCGTTTCCAAAGTTAACGTCAGATCTTTAATAGGCATGAGGTGAGGAGATAACACACCCTTTGTTGCTAACGTAATTGCTTCTACGTAATCTTTTGACTTTTCAATAAAATGTGATATTTTCACAGGATATGATCTATTTTCGAACTATAGTAAGCTAACGTAGCCAGCAAATGTTGAACTTCCATGACCTGATCGATATTATTTGAATGTTCATTAACGATACTCATTATTTGATTGACGAAGATAACTGGCTGCGAAGTTCAGATAAAGCCAATTCTGTTTTGTGTTGCAAAAACTCAATTCTTTTATTTTGATTATTTATCTTAAGGCGATTTGAGATTCCTAAGCCTAGATTCGCAACTGATCCTAAGATGTTTAGTCCGGCCAGAATAAGCGGGTTGCGGCGTTCAAGAGTATTGTGCCGCACAGACACACATCAGCAGGTCACGAGCGAGTTCTTCTGCCTCGGTTTTCGGTTTTTTATTTTGTATGTCATAAGACAACATTTCCGCGACGCTTAGTGTTTGAGCTAGCGAAATCTCTGAGTTAGCATGAAAAATTACGTTCATGCATTTCCTTAAGGGAAATAGCAAAACCTCAATCAGGTCATTCTTTAAGTTAAGGACGTCATCTTCAGGCAAGAAAATCGCATGCATATCTACTTCTATAACAATATTGCTTGACACGATGAATACATCATCTATTCTCTCGATAAAATCGAGCCATGATTAAATTCTATTTCTTTCGTCCTAGCGCTCTTTCCATACAACAAAAGATGTCTGAATACACAATATCACTCCTAACAATAACAGATTCATTTTTGAAAACCTGCAATGAGTAAAACATATGTAATAACTCGCGTAAAAGAATAGGTTTACATACAATATGATTAATAGATATATATATTTATTATACAAGTTTCATAAATACAACCATTTTTTCCCTCACTCCATCTACCTTTCTTTAGATTCTGATATGTGCCAATGGGACTATTCTCACATCAGTGGGTTTGGATACATTTTGAACCCTAACTCTATTGGCCGTTAAATTTTCTAAAATGTTAAACGGGCCTTCAAACTTAGGTGTCAGTTTATAATTTAAACCTTTACGTACGTATACTTGTAGGTATACCTGATCGCCCACGGCATGTGTTCTAGTTGGCTTAGCTATTTTATCATGATTTTTTTTCATTATTTTTTGTGCTTCTTCTAGATTCTTACGAATTATATTATATCGACTTATGCTTGCATCCATAACATCCTTTAGAGGATTTGATAAATTAGTTGTAGGCTTTAAGATGTGGAAAGGCGTTCGGGCCGGGATACCGTACAGTGCCTCGTGCGTTTCATTTTAATAGACACATGATACGAGTGATTAAGTGTGCTTAGTACCGCAGGTATGGCAATGTCCCAGTTGGGGTCTGCCCCCCCTAAAGTGACCCTTAAAATGTTTAAAACCTTACGATTTGCCCTTTCCACTAGCCCATTAGACTCTGGGTGATAGATCATGGTATTGATTTTCTTTATACAAAGGAATTCGCACAAGGAGTTAGGAAATGATTATTGAACTCCCCGCCCGAGTCTGAGATAATGATGTGTGGAATTCCATGTTTACAAATGTAGCACTCGTAAAAGCTTAAAAACTTCCTAGCGCACTCGACCGCAGTTTTGTTTTAAGCGCTATAAGTTCTGTATATCGAGTCAAAGCGTCTATAATTACTAGGAGGTGCTTATTTCCTCTGTCCGACTCGTAAAATCCTGTTAATAAATCTAAATGTACTCTTTCAAAGGGTTGATTTGGCACGGGGTAAGCCCCTAGGCTGACAGGTGTCTTCGTGTGCCCTTTGTATTCTTGACAAGTGCGACAATTTGCTATGTGCTTTTTTATATCTGTAAGCATCGTATGCCAATAAAATAAGGATTTGGCTTTCTGTGACATCAAGGTATAACCCGGGTGTCCGTGCGTGGGATTTTGTTCCATGCAACATTTTAAAGACAGTGGGTGATGAGTGAGATAGGCACCACCACCTGGTTGTTATTCAACTGCGGTGTGTTGCGGGTTTTCCTCGTCACGGATCTACACAGGATATTGTCCTGTATGATATAATTCTGCTGCTTATACTTTAGGTATTCCTTTTCCTTCGGATTTCCGTTTAACGCAATGATGATTTTTCTATTTGCGGATCTTTTTCTTTGTTCTGTCGTAATAGTTCAGCACTCCAGCCAGATCTCCTGTTCAGATATAGTTTTAACAATGGGCGTGGAGGTTGAGATATCTATTAATTCAGCTAATGGCTCGGTACAAGATGAACGAGGGGTTGCGTGATAATGCGTCAGCAATGATATTTGCTTTCCCAGGTAAATACCCGATCCTCGCGCCAAAGTCCTGAATGATCATGTGCCACCGAGTTCGCTTGGGGCTGTGACTAAAGCCTTTAAAAGAAGTCGGTTAGGGGCTTATGATCAGTGAGAACCTTGACGGGATAACCGTATATTATGAATTTAAAGTGTCACCGAGGTGAATTAACAATAGCGAGCCTTCCTTGTTCTATTACTGCGTATTTACTTTCGAAGGTCTCAGATTACGTGAATAAAAAGCTATAGGGAAAAACTGTTTATCATATTGTTGAAGCAATACCCCCACCTACTCCTAGGTCTGAGGCGTCTGTTGCTTATGAAAAAGTTCCTTACCGAAGTCAGGAAATTTCAAGATAGGAGAACTACACAATTCATCTTTCAATTTATCGAACGCCAGTTGATGCATTTCAGACCATACGAAATCTACGCCCTTTTTTATAAGATCGGTTAGGGAGCGGCTATGATTGAGTAGTTGCGTATGAAGCGGCGATAGTAGCCGCTACATCCTAAAAATTGCTGTATTCCCTTGACGTTAGTAGGTATCGGAAAGTTACGGATAGCCGACACCTTATCAATGGACGACTTTAAAGACCTTCACTAGAAACCGTGAAACCTAGATAGACTAGTTCTGTTTAAAAAATTCACACTTACTTATCTTTACCCTTAAATTATGCTGCCTTAATCTTTGTAGCACTAACTCCAATTTACGTAAATGTTCTTCTAATGTGTTTGAAAAGATTACTAGTCGTCCATGTAGGCATGTAGGATATCTCCTAACAAGTCTCCAAACACGATGTTTATCATACGAGTAAAAGTTATAGGAGCACAACGTAAACCAAAAGGCATACGCAAAAATTCATAATGTCCCCTGGCTGTGCTGAAGGCAGTGTATGGGATACTCTCTTGTTCCAACGGAATCTGATGAAATCCTTTTAGTAAGTCTAGGCTTGTGAAATATTTATTCTGACCTAGTAAGGATAGGATATCATCGGTACATGGTACTGGGAATCTGTCAGGGATTGTTTCTTCATTTAAACGACGAAAATCTACGCATATCCGCCAAGTTCGATCTTTTTTCGGTACTACTATTAACGGAAAATTATAAGGCTGTTTGATTTCCTAATGACTCCTTCTTTTAACATTTTACCTACTTCCTCTGTTATCTCATTCTGAAATTTCTAGGAAGTCGGTACGAAGGTACATAAATTACTTTCCTGTTTGTCCTTGAGCCTTATTTGATGCTCGCTGAAAACATCCGTTTTTCCTAAGGTTCCATCCGTAGTGGAAAAAACATCATGATATTTAGTTAAAAGATTCAACGAATTGTTTCTGCTGAATTTTCTTCTTCTTGAATGTCCTTATTGATTTTGTTCTTTATAGATTGCAAAAGGGGTCCATCGCAACTGATTGAGCGTGATTTATCTCAGCTACGGTAGAATGCGATGTTTATAGACTTCGGCATCCAAGATATGTTGATTTTTGTGGATTACTAAAGTGGTATTCAAATGATTACAGACTTCGATGTTACATTGTTGTTGTGAGCCGACTGTATAAATGGCTTGTGTGACGGATAATCCGTGTGTTTTCAGAGTTTCGGAAAGGATTAATGTTTCAGATCCTGGCAAGGTTCTCTTTACACGCACTAATATATTTGAAGTTACGTTAGGCTCGAGAGTTTGCGTGCAAGCTGATATTATCGGGTGAGCGAGAGTTCTGTTGGGTTGCCTGTATTATTTCTTGGTTCATGAGACAGGTGATTGGTTCCGTAATGTAAGTGACAACTCTGTCTGTCTCTTTATTATCTAAAACTGATTTTAGGGTATTAGAAGACCTATAGAATTTCCCTTTGATATACACGCCGTGTTTTGCAGGTGCTAAGATAATATTTGAGTGCCCATAGACGGGTATCGATAATTACTGCGGGATACCTATTAATGTTTTGTACAACGACAAAGGTATCAGCAAACGTGCGCTTACCGACCTTGTACTGTACATGAGTTACGCCCACAACATTTAATTCATTATTCCCTATGCCTGAGAGCCTTATTCCTCCGGACTTTTCTATAGGGAAATTTGAAAAGAGTAAATGATGAGTCCTTAAAATCCATGATATTACGTGGACTACCAGAATCAAAGAACAAAGTGAATGACTTATGGTCCAAATTTACTGCATGTAAGGTTGGTCGCAACTCGTCTTGACTAATAATTGCATGAATTTGTTGCAAATCTACGGGAACCTGCACAGATTTTTTTGATTCGGCCGTGTGTTTCATGAGGAAAATCAATTGCCTCACAATGATCTGATAAATGATTAAATTGATTATTTGATACAAAAGATGTTGATATTGATGACCCAACATCGCCCTCTCCCCCCTTGGAGTGAACTACAGTAGACCCTTGACTCACGAACGCATTGACCCACGTACAACTCGATCCCCGACCAAAATTATAGGTAAAATTTCACCCTTGACCTACGAACTAACTGAGATACGAACAAAAAAAAATGCGGAAAATAAAAATTCTGTTTGGGTCATGAACTAATTTTGAGACATGAACATTTGAAAAATGCTGGAAATTTCTGGAAAATAACAATTCACTTTGTTTCACAAACTAATTTTTAGACACAAACATTTGAAAAATGCGCGAAATCGCCCAGCACACGTGAGAGCGTTTGAGTTGCCATGGGAACAGCCATCCTCCAGCCGCCCACGCACGGCGTCACCCACGCATCGCTCTTTGTCTCATCTCATTGTGTACACGGACGTTCGTCAATTCGCTTAGCATTTTTTTGCGCTAAAACTTGTGATTTTCTTCTATAATGGGCCCTAAGAAAGTGAAGAGTGGTGGTGAAAGTAAGAAAGTGAAGAGTGATGGTGAGAAGAGGGTGCAGAGGAAGATAACCATTGAAATAAAGAAAGAAATTATAGAAAAGTTTGAACGTGGTGTTCGCGTGACCGATATCGCAAGTGAGTACAAGATGGCCAAGTCGACAATTTCAGACAATTTTGAAAAAACAAGGATGCCATTAAAGAAGCAAATGTTGCGAAGGGAGTGACAGTACTAACCAAGATGAGATCGCAAACCCTCGAAGAGGCAGAAAAATAATTTTGAAGTGGGTACATGAGAAACAGATGGCAGGTGATAGTGTAAACGAGCCGATCATCTGCGAGAAAGCTCGGCAAGTGTATCAGAGTTTGCTGAAGGAAACTCCTTCTACTAGTGCCACGCCAGATGATTTTAAGGCTAGTAAAGGGTGGTTTGATAACTTCAAGAAAAGAACTGGAATTCACTCTGTAATTAGGCATGGTGAGGCTGCTAGCGCAGACAAGGCTGCTGCTGAGGCATTCGTGACTGAGTTTGCCGAGTTCGTGGAGGCCGAAGGATACGTCGCTCAACAGATTTTCAATTGTGATGAAACGGGCCTCTTCGGAAGAAGATGCCCAACAGGACATTTATCACCCAAGAAGAGAAGGCGCTCCCAGGCCACAAGCCAATGAAGGATAGGCTTACGCTTTTGTTATGCTCAAACGCAAGTGGCGACTTGAAACTAAAGCCGCTACTTGTCCTACCATTCAAAAAAAAATAACCCGACCCCGGTGCCTTTAAGCAGCACACGTAAATAAGGCCAGACTGCCTGTAATGTGGAGGGCCAATACAAAACGCATGGGTGACACGGAACTTGTTTATGGAGTGATTGATGAAGTGTTTGCGCCGAACCCGTGAGTCAGTACCTAACAGAGAACAAGCTACCCCTGCGGTGCCTTCTGATCATGGATAATGCCCCGGCCACCCACCTTCGTACTTGGCTGACTGCCAGTGAACATGACTTCATTCAGTTCAAGTTCCTTCCACCCAACACGACCTCTGTTCTCCAGCCCATGGACCAACAAGTCATTAGCAATTTTAAGAAATTATATACGAAGGCGCTCTTCCCCAGATGCTTCCGTGTAACTGAAGAGACAAAATTAACCTTAAAAGAATTTTGGAAGAAGCACTTTAATGTTTTTCACTGCATAACCCTCATTGATAACGCATGGACTGAAGTTACGTACCGCACATTAAATTCTGCGTGGCGGAAACTTTTGGTTTGGCCCCAGTGCGTAACTGTCCGTGACTTTGAGGGTTTCGATGCAGAGATTGTGCAAGAAATTGTGTCCATGGGCAACAGTATGGGTCTACAAGTCAACGACGAAGATGTTGAAGAATTGGTCGCTGAACATTCAGAAGTATTTGACTGCGGACGAACTTGTTCAACTCCACAAAGAGCAGCAGGAGCAACTTGCTCGGGAGCAATCAACTGACGAAGAGGAGGCTGGGGAGGAAGTTACAGATGGTCAGCAGTGATGTGATAAAAGCCGCATTGGAAAAGTGGGAATGATGTCCAGTGCTTCCTTGAATTGTATCATCCGGACAAAATTGGTACGAAACAGGATCGTGAATATGGCTCAATGAAAAATTTAATGAGCCATTTCAGAAAAGTTATGCAAGGAAGGAAAAGGCAACAGACATTGGATAAGTTTGTGATTAAACGTTCACCAAAAAAACCTAGAAGAGTTGAATCTCCGGAACGAGATCTCCCCGACCTGGATGGGGGAGGGTCTCCTTCCGCACAATAACCTCCTCCCCACCCACCACCCTCCTCTTCTCTTGTCCGTCAAGCCAGAAGTCTCGCCAGTCATAGTAAGTGTTCACTTTACAAACTTTTTATAGTGTTAGTTTACCATTTTAAAATTAAAATTATATTATTAGATATATTAAGGTTTTTTACACTGACTTTTACATTATCTGTGTAAATAAGGCAAAATATACATAATATATATTGGTTCGTAGGGGTCGAGAACCAATTAATATTATTCCCATTAACCTTATGGGGAAATTAGCTCCGAGTCACGAAACAATTTGGAACACGACCAAGGTCTAGGAACGGATTGTGGTTCGTGAGTCAGGGTCTACTGTACGTGGTATTTGTTTTGTTTATCACACCTTGAAATTCGCTTGCCCTTGCAAGTTCTGGCTAGACGGGCCCAGGAACAGAGGTACCTGAAGCACGATTTGTTGTTTCTGCTGTTGTGCAGAATTTCCGTTTGGTTGTTTCTTCTTATAGTATCTGAGGACCCTTCTTTTTATTTGCAACTGGCAACTGGTTGCGTGTTTGTAGCATTCTGCTGTTGATTCCTCGAGTAGCAACGGTTATATGAATGAGTTGAACTATTGTGTATTGAACAAAAACGCGTCCGACAGTCTGAAATCATGTGACCTCTGGTCGTTTACAGTTATAACAAACCATCCCTGCAACTTGATTATTATTATGTACCACAATTTACTTGTTGTGGCTTGTTCTCATTTTTCGCAAAAACTTGAATGAGCGAAGGATCTAGGTCGGTACATTTAGACATGTTTTTTTGATTTGTTTATACACATCTAATTCCGTACTGTCGGCTGCAATTTTTTTTATCAAAACACCGTACTAACGCTCAGGCAACATTGCAGTGATAGACGTAAGGTAGATCAAACGGATAAAATCTTTCACTTTGATTTTATCACCCGCAACCCATCCGGAGTTACTTAAACTATCCCGATATTCATTTAGCCGGTCGGCAATTAGCGCCGCCCGCTCGACAAACATTAAGCTGAGTCATGGGGAGGCTGGTTAAGGATATTTCTCAATGCCAATACTACATCTAAAGCCTCTTCACCCCCATACACGGCACGTAATCTGATTTTAAACTCGTCCCATGTAAGCGCCTCTTGGAAAGAAACCCCCCTTAGATACGCACTTGCGTCACCTTTTGCAAAGTCAGTGAAGCTCTTGCCCTCCTGTAATTGTACTGCTGGGTCTGTGATGCTTTTTGCATTTAAATGAGCGTGCTACAGATGAGATCCATGCCTCAACATTTTGAGGCAGGAACCCATTGACCCGACCTTGAAAAGGGACAATCGCTGACCTCGCGCTAACGAGAGTCACCACATTGGGGTTGCCAGTCGGAGTAGTTGCCATTTCGACTTTCACTTTTTTCTTATCACTTCTATCAATCCTATCAAAATATCTATAAGAGTACACTCGACCACTACGTAAACGCATATGCAATGTACTGTAGAAGTGTGTTATAATAATAGGAAAATCCCCCAAAAGATACAAAAAATACAGATAATATGATAAAATATTATACGGAGAATTCCTGCAAGAAACGATTAACAACAGCGAGAAGAGAAAAAAAATTAGTCTGCGGGTGAGAACTCGTAGTTGAAGATTGATCCTGTAATGAAGGAAGATTAATATGGCGAACAACTCACCCCCAGAATACTGGATGATCGACTCACGATGAACAACACTTCACTGAGGAAAAGACCTGAATAGATAAAAATGGTACTTAGCTCCAGAAATATATTGCGAAGGATTGTTGACATGGGATGACGTCTCAGTTCCTGTCTAAGTCTCGCGTCGGAAGTCGTGATGACGTCACGGTCTTCTCTCGGTGCACGATGCGTGGAGAAGTCCAAGATTGATGACGTCACAGCCTCCGTCCTTGCACTACTGCCTCCAGCTGTGCTCTCTGCGTCCTTGCTCGTGATCGGGTGATGTTTCCTGTGTTTGTTTTCTTCTTTCCATTGATGTTCGATGCTGCTCTCGTCCGGTGTAGATTCTCGAAGATAAGTGACAACAGTTGCTCAAACGTCGGTGTTAATGCTTTTATTCTTCTCGATGAAGGACATATCTGCGTCTTCATAAACTGTTGCGTTGATTGAAGATACCCGTTTCCTCTGTTTAGTTTGATGTTGAAGGTGGAAGTTAGTTCTTGTAGACCTTCGGTCGGCTGATGATTGGGTCTTGTTACTTATATTCTCCGCTTATACGCTGCCACCACATGTAAGTCTTATCTCTTGACGATAACTTTTTTGTGTTCTCCTTACGACTGTCATTCGTAAGTATTTCTGGTTCCTCCCATCTCCTTGGATATCTTAGTAGAGTGGTTCTTCTTAACTAAATTGGAGATGATTCAAACAGATAAGTTGAACAAAGATAACAACTTTATTCTGTAACTCCATACTAGGAGATGCAGCTCGGTCGGAAGACCGATATGTTTGATGGTTGGCGTGGAACTGCCATTCTAAAGCATCGCGTCGATAGCGGAACATTAGCTATCTCAGCAATTCATATAAAAAACATACGTAGTCCGCCGGCTCGGGAAGTTACAAGTTTCCGGCGTAGGTTAACAGGTCAACCGACTTCCCATGGAAGTTGTTGTGCAAAGTTATCATAAACATAAAATGTTGACAAAGCTCTGAGCTAGGTCAGGCTACTGCAGACAGCGCATAGCGTAATCTAGGTCTGCTTTGGTCACGTAGAACCCTCCTTATGCCATGACCTCAGGTCATGGGTTTATATTTACAGATCTTGTAAATTTAATAAATGTATCTATTACACATATAGTCCCACCTCATGCCACCCCTCACTCTGTGTTTTCCTGGGCCTAAAGCAAAGTGACTCTTCTCGTAGTCAAGCTGACTGCCAACTGCGGGACAAGCAGTTAACTACCGAACCCCCTTGTTCGAAGCTTACGGCCGGTTCAGCTGCCGCTAAGTATCTTCCTATTGTGAAAGGACCTCAGGTTTGTATAGTCAGGAAAAATACAATTTTCGATAAATTGTTATTTTAGTGTTAGTTCTGGTGGGTAAAGGTGTTTATTTGGGTGTAGGTGACAGTTGTTTTCATGTTGGTTATTTCTGGTCTTAGCTTAGGACAAGGGCAATATTTTGTTGTATCTTCGTTGAGTCAGCGGTGAACACCATGACTACGAGGATATTCCACTCCATGTAGAGACACCCATTGGTCATACCCCAAGCCTTCTACTACGTAAGATGAGCACCAACCAGAGGCAGTATTCTCCTGCAGTAGCTCTCTTACAAGGTAAGGTACAACAGGCACTATCAGTGCTTTTGGGTATTTTGTTTTCAAGAATCATATGTTATTTTTGAATTAAAACTTACATCCACAACCCCCCATCCTAGCAATGGATAATCAGCTGTATAATTGTTCGGTAAGGCACTGCTATAAAAATGGAATTTTCATTATAAAATAAAATTTTATTGCATATTTACCGAACAATTATTAATCAAAGCCCTCCCTCCTCCCCACAGGTGGATGTCTGGGCAGAACGAATTGATGTTACCTGGCCAGTTGTACCTGTAGTTCCCTCGAGTGGAGGGAGATGACGTCACCTACATCAGCATTGGCGGCGCCACTGTGGAAGCTTTGAATCTATAGTCTGCCATTCGTAGGAACCTACAGCTGTATAATTGTTCGGTAAGTATGCAATAAAATTTTATTTTATAATGAAAATTCCATATTGATTCATGTTTGATTGTGTTTTTTTTTCTCTCTCTTTTCAGGACCTCTATATTACATTTACATGTCAATGCTGGCTGTTTTTTGCACAAATGCAATAAATATATATGCCGGCATCAATGGACTTGAGAGTGGCCAAGCAATTGTGATCTCAGCATCTGTTGCAACATTTAATTTGGTGGAGCTCGGCTGCTACCAGTCAAAGTTCCATTACTTTTCGCTCTGTCTCATTATTCCTTTTCTGGCAACTTCTCTTGGGCTTTATTTCTATAACAGGTAAGCAGTGCTCTTTTGCAGTATAAAACCTTAGTGGTGCTTGTCATCTTCACTTGAGTAGCCTGGGGATGATGTCCTTTTGAGTTTCAGTACATGTTTTTGTGTGTGTGTGTGTGTGTGTGTTTCCTTTTGTTCTATTCCCTGTAGGGTGGTAGTGCCGTCAGTGCACCTCATGCTGTGCTCTGTAGGCATTACTTAAGGTTCTTTGCAGCATTCCTTCGGCCCCTAGCTGCGACCCCTTTCATTCTTTGTTCCGTACCTCTGTTCTTACGCTCTTTCTTTGATCTTGCTTCCCACCCTCTACTGACATTTGTTTCATAGTGCAACTGCGAGGTTTTCCTCCGGTTACACCTTTAAAATCTTTCAACAATCAACATTCCTTTCAGCGCTGAATGACCTCATAGGTCTGAGCGATTGGCCGTAACCCAAAATTCTATATTCCATTCCATTCCTTTTGTTCTAAGTGTCTGAAATAGCAAACGTCCATTATTGTAGAATTTCTGTCTTTCCTTGTCTTTGGCAAGAGTTTCAGAGGATGTACATGAGAGTGTAGTGATTTTAAATGATACACGAGATGTAACACCCATCAAGAAGGGTATGTGAAAGAAGTAATATCACTGCTAAGTATTTCATCATGTCCTGTCATACTTATGTTCACTGCAGAGTAATATTGCCTGTTCTTCATCAGTTATATTCTGCTGAATAGTACACATTCCAGGCCATCTCATCCGGATAATTGTAGTTATTAATCATACTGAATAACCATACCCAAGTTTGCCCAGTAGAGTCATTGTTATCTAGAGAAATATGTATAGTAATGTATGCCGCATTATGACTAGTTTTTACTTGTGGTGAGATAATAATTCTCAGTGGCATTAAGAATAAGGGACATTCAAGAATCACTACAAGCTACTACTTATAACCAATGTTGAAATGTTTGGTATTTTCTTTATTTTGTAGGTTTTAAAGATAAAGTGACATTCAAGAGCCACATACTTTATAAATGACTGCACTTTGAACTAGTCTTAAAACATGGTAGTATTTTGTATTTGTTCTGACGCAGTATACTTACCCCGAACTACTTTATTAGGAGATTCCTGGATGTCAATCCGGTACCAACCAGAAAAAACTGGTTATTCCCTCCCGACCCCCAAGCAAGGTATGTCCCAGGGTCGAAGATCACGACCTCTGACCTGCAGTCCTTTCCTGGTTGCTGCAGTATTCACACACTTCAGTTTGTTGTCTGTTACCGGCCCGTTTCCCTTTGTGTTTCCGTGTGTGGGTGTTGACCCCGTGTGTGTTGGTGTCGGTGTTAGTTGGAGGCTTCTTTTCTATGGCGTTGCCCTGGTCCTGAGGGCAGGGCTTGTGAGGCTCTCTCCTTCTCCAGTGAAGTTTGACCCCCACACTTGTTCAACAGGTATTGGGGCTGTCCTTTTATGTCATGGGATCTGGCATCAACAAGGAGGAAAAGAAACCCTCGATCCCCCTCGAAGAAGTCTTCCTCGGAAGTTCCGAGGAGTAGAAGCACGAGCCGGGGGCCGGGAGGCCCTTTACCATTCCCGGTTCCTCTTCAGAACTCCCCAGTGGAGTGTCGGAGTCTTTTCCCCATCCCCTCCCAGCAAGGGGACCTAGGTGAGTCCATTGCCGGGCCCCCGTGAGGAGTCCTTTTCTTTGCCCCCACAGAATGTGCTGTCGGACGATACCGCCTTTCTTCATGAGTGATGGATGTGGGGTGGTATGCGGGGCGCCCCATCATTGGACGCGCTGGTAACGGCAATGAGCGCCGACAAGTTCTTGCCTCTCGATACAGAGTGTTCCGCTCTTGAGAGGAGCGCTCTGCTCGTTCAGCCAAGGCTTCCGTCAGAGTTTTTCTATGAGTCATCGGAGCCCCTTGGTCACATCCCTGGGGGTGATTGACACCCCTTGGAGGCGGAGGGAGCTGACGGGTCTCTCAATGGACCAAACTCGGTCCTGGACCGGCGGCCCTCGCACTCTGTTCAGACTTCCCCATGGAAGTGCTTTGGCAGAGGGAGGGGGTTGCACTGCAGCGCAGACTGCTCCCCCCCATCCAATGATGCCCTCGCAGTCGACCCCCTCCCCAGGCAGGCGTGGTTCTGGTTCCCTCAGATGAAGTTCCCCATAGGAGGGGGTACAAGGCATAGAGGTGCCGGCCTACCTGGAGTCGTGCAGGTTCGACTTCCCCCCGCCTCGTGCAACGCTCCGCTCTCCCTTTCATAGCCCACCGGAGAGGTTCGGGTAGGTACAATGGCCACCGTGACGGGACGGGTGACCCCACTCCCCAGACTTACGGTCCGCGCCGTGTTCGCCTGTGCTCATATTTCCCATGACAGTCCCGTTAGCGGGGTGCGCCGCTGCCCCATAGACCTCTTCCTGTGTTGGAGTCCCCCATATAAGGGGTGCAGGGCGGAGAAGAGGAGTTGTGCTCCGTGGAGTTGAGAGAGTACGGCTCCGTACTCCGGATAAGTAGGGATAGATGCGGTAGCTGACGTGACGGGGTTTGCAGTCGATGATGGTACGTTCTGCTCCCCTGATCGGATGGTCCGCTCCCGGTTGGCCGATCCGGTCCGTTCTCCCGGTTGGGCAGCACGCTACGCTTCCGGTCGGGCAGCACACTACACTCTCCCTGTCGGACGGCCCACTCCGCTCTCCTGTCGGACAGCCCGCTCCACTCTCCCTGTCGGATGGCCCGCTCCACTCCCCCTGTCGGTTGGCCCGCTCTGCTCCCTCTGTCGGACGGCCCGCTCCGCTCTCCCTGTCAGATGGCCCGCTCCACTCCCCCTGTCGGTTGGCCCGCTCTGCTCCCTCTGTCGGACGGCCTGCTCCGCTCTCCCTGTTGGAAGGCCTGCTCCACTCTCCCTGTTGGAAGGCCTGCTCCACTCTCCCAGTTGGACGGCCTGCTCTGCTCTCCCTGTAGAACGACCCAGTCCGCTCCGCTCTCCTTGTCGGATGGACGCTCAGCGCCCCATGTGGGACGGTCCGCTCTGCTCTCCCTGTCGGACGGTTGCTCCGCTTCCCCTGTTGGATGGTCGCTCCGCTCCCCCTGTCGGATGGACCACTCCACTCTCTGTTGGGGGGGCTCTCTCTCTCCTGTCAAACAGACCGCTCCGTGCTTCCGTCGGCTGCTCCGCTCTCCGTCAGATGGCCTGCTCCGCTCCCCCTGTTTGAAGGCTGCTCCACTCTCATAGTGGGAAAGTCTGCTCCACTCCCCCGGTCGGACAGTACTCTTTGCGTTCACCCGTGCTTGTGGTTCCAAGACAGTCTCGTGAGAGTGTGGCGCCATTGCCCCATTAGCCTTTCCCCTGCACACTCCACCTGCCAGTGGGACTCCTGATGGCTCCGCTGGTACGGTCTCCGACTCCACTTCCAGCGAGGCTCCCGCTTCCGCTGGTAGCCTCCGGATTAGGCGTCCAGCCACTCCGGAGTACTCCCCATCCCCATGGTGGGACCTGCTTGGGATTGAAGGGCGGCGATGATGAGTCATTCCTGACCACCCACCTGCTGACCCGATGGAAGGACTGGGTCCTGAGGTGGGGAGACGTGGTTCTCGCTTGCCTCCCATGGGGCTTCCTGGACAGGCAGGCGAAGGTCCTCCAGAATGCTCCAGGCTTGGGCAAATCCCTTTCCCCGGATTGCCTGGTAGAAGAAGCTATCAAACGGGGGATGAAGGCAAACCAGGACTCCGTCGTCTACAGGGCATCATCCTCGGGCGGTGCCAAGACGAAGTATCGAGCCACAGAAGCCGAGACAAGGACCCAGACTGGGGGTAGGGCCCCCCCTCAGGTATTTCAGAATTGTCTGCAGGGGACTGGGACCATCAGGGAATGCAGCCCTCCTCCAGGACCGCTAAAGCCTTCCACTCCTCTTTTAGAGTCATGTCCGTGCCCTCTCGCAGAGGTAAAGGCGGCCGCTTCCCCAGGAACAAGTAGGAGGCAAGGCCTCCTACCTGACTTGACGCCTCCGGTGGGGGGTTGCCTCTCCAATCATTGGTGGGGATGGGAGGTTCTAGGGCCGATCCCTAGACTGTCCAAGTCCTCAGGGACGGTTACTGGATCCTCTTACAAGACGTAAACCTTCTCTGACGGGGGAGCTGGACAGCGGGGCGTTCAGCCCCCAGACCCCTTGCTCTGTGCTGGCGGCCTTGAGGGAAGGGAACCTCAAGGATGTATACTTCCAGATCCCAGTACACTTCTCCAGAAGGAAATACCTCCATGTAAGGTGGGAGGGATTAACGTACCAGTTCAGGACCCTCTGACTCGGCCTAGCCACAGCGCCACAGGTATTCACAAGGTTATTCTCCCTCGTGTCTGCCTGGGCCCACAAGAAGGGCATGCGTCTCCTGCGGTACCTGGACGCTTGGCTACCCCTTTCCTCCTCAAAGGATCTCTTGAGGGAGCATAAGGACGAACTCCTGAACATCAGCGCTCGTCTAGGTATCGTCGTGAACTGGGAGAAGTCGCACCTGGAGACCACCAACAGGATGGTGTACTTGAGAATGGATCTAGATACAGTAAGAGCACGGGCATTCCCGTCAGAGGAACGAATTTCCAACTTCAAGGGCGTAGTGACCCCCTTCCTGACAGACACGTTCCTACCAGCTCGAGAGTGGGAGAGGCTTATAGGCCACCTCGTCGCCCTGGAGAAGCTAGTAACCCATGGAAGGATGACGATGAGGCCCGTCCAATGGAACCTGATGGATGGGTGGGCCTTGGACCGGAAGACCCCATGGGAGATGATAGCTCCCTTTCAGCCTATGGCGGAGAACCTTTGCTGGTGGTTAGATGTTGAACCTCCGGCGGGAGGTTCCACTGGCAGACGTCCCTCCAGAGATGCTCTTATTCACATACACATCGAGGGAGGGCTGGGGAGCCCACCTACAGACAGAAATGGGGGGGGGGGGGGGGGGCTAAGTGGTCGGATGGGAGCGCAAACTCCACATCAACAGCCTGGAGCTCCTGGCCATCCTCAAAGTGCTCTGTGTCTTTGAAACCAGCCTGTGGAACAAGAGAGTGGAAGTTAGGTGCGAAAACGCATTCGTCGTTGCTTATGGCAAATACCAGGGGTGACTGAGATCGCAACCCCTGTGTGCCCTAGTGGGCACCGTTCTAGAGTTGGGGGAGAACGCCGGGATCTCCCTGTCAGAGAGGTTCATTCTGGGAAGAAGGAACATAATTGCCGACGGACGCAGCAGGCAAGGCCAGGTACCAGGGGCAAATGGTCCCTACACCCGGCAGTAGTGGGCGAGTTGATTGGGGGTTGGGGCACCCCCTCCACGGACTTGTTCGCAATGCGGCTGAACCGCAAGCTCCCGGTGTTCTGGGCCCCGGTCCTGGACCAGGCAGTGGGGTGGGAAGACGCATTCCAGCACCCTTGGGACAGACTAGACCTTTACGCATTTCTCCCTTCTGAGACCTCAGGCAGGTCCTCAATCTACTCTGGACCCCCAAAGCAGGTTACCAAGCAAAGTGGAAGGTATTTGGGGCCTGGTGCAAGGGACAGAACTTGGACCCCTTACGAACCAAGATTCCCCACGTTGCGGAATTAATAGTCCATAGGAGGGAGGACAAAGGGCTCTCCATCGCGGCTATCAAAGGGGTCAGGGCGGCCTTGAGCCGGGTCTCTTATTAAAGAGGGGTAGACTTGGGGAATTCCAAGGACATTCCCCTACTCATTAGGGGATTCGAACAGACTTACCCCCCCAGGTCCCTTTCAGTACCTCACTGGGACGTGGCCAGGATCCTGGCTGCTCTGGAAAAGACCCCTTCGAACCGCTTCAGGATTTCACAGAACGAGAGCTCACCCTCAAGACAGTCTTCCTCTTGGCTTTAGTATCCTCCAAGAGGGTGGGGGAGCTTCATGGCCTCTCCTTCCAGGTGTCCCACTCAAGGGGTTGGAGAGAACTAACCTTCAAATTCGTACTGTCCTTCGTAGCCAAGACACAGAACCTGTCGGTGGTAGACGAGCGGTTCTGGGAGTTCTTTATTCCAGCTCTTCCGGAGTCCAAGGATCCCAGGGCCTGCTCCGCGGCCCAGTCAGGGTGGTGAGAAAGTATCTCAGCAGAACAGAAGGACTCCGCCCCAGTGTTCAAAACCTCTGTCTCTTCCGGGGGCGAGAAGAGGACGGTCGCGAAGAACACCATCTCCTGGTTGAGGGAGCAAGGCGCGAAGCCCCATGACTTAAGGGGTATAAGCACCTCCTTGTCTTTCTTCTAGAATCTGGCCGTCGGTCAGATCCTACAGGCAGGGGTGTGGACGAGACAGTCCACCTTTATGACCCTAATATTACCTCAAGGATGGCACAAGGAGGTCCCTTGACGCCTTTGAGATAGGGCCGATGGTGGCAGGCCAGCAGAGGCGCTAGCATAGCCTGGGGAGGTTATGCGTCGTATGAATGCAAGTGTGTATGGGGTATGTCCATCCTCTCCCCCCTTTCCCTACGGGGCCTTCGAAGTAATCACCAAATTTCCTCAGTCTTCAGGTGAGTCTATGAGAAGAATAGTCGTTTTTACAGAACATTGCATTACACTCATAGAGTTTTATTCCCTCTTCTATCCGTCAGTCGAGATTGCCTCTGTACGGAGAGGGGATCCCCACCTCCGCCCTAATCCGGCGGAGTGGGTCTCCCCCCTTTTTCCTTCTCCTTCTTCCTTCCTGAAGGAGGCTGACCTCTTCCTTGTAGGGACTCATCCTTCCCTAGATACACACGCCTCCTAAGGATTAAGTCTCCTAATAAAGTAGTTCGGGGTAAGTATACGGCATCGGAACAAATCACGAATTTTAAGTAATTTGTATTTTTTCTAGCTATACTTACCCCGAACTATGAAATTTTTACTGCCCACCCTTCCGTCCCCGAGTATCTGAGGGCAGGAGCTCTAGGGGTGTGGAAAGGACTGCAGGTCAGAGGTCGTGATCTTCGACCCTGGGGCATACCTGGCTGGGGGGTCAGGAGGGAATAACCAGTTTTTTCTGGTTGGTACTGGATTGACATCCAGGATTCTCCTAATAAAGTAGTTCTGGGTAAGTATATCTAGAAACATAAAAAAATATCACAAATTACTTAAAATTTGTGATATTTTTTAAGCAATGGGTAATGATGTTCTCTAATTGAGCTACCTCAGCCAAGGCAGTTATCGACATGTTATTTAAATGGAGGAGATTTTTAGTAGATGTGCCAAAAATTTGCTGAAAGTCCATGGTTGGAGTTCACTGGGAGAATCTGATCAGAAATTAGGCTAATGAGAGATGTGGGAGCCAGAGAAACTGTATATGTCCACATCTTTGAAGTTGGAAAGTTCAGTTGAATTTTCCATTAATTATGAAAACAATGTCTTGGATCCTTTCTCTCTAAGTGTGGGACATTTTAATTGTCTTTGAAAAAATTTAGATATGTGGAGGTAGTGTAAAACTGTTTAGATTGACTGACAGTTTCCATATACTACTATACTTTCATGTGTTCATTGTTCAAGGACACGTCCTCCGTCCAAGCCATTAGTCTGCCAGTGAGACTCATTGGTTTTGTTAAACTAATTCATCATTGCTTTGGATGTTATTGTGGCTTGTATTGGACTCACAGAACTCAAGTAAGCTATGGGGTTGGAAGTCTTATCAAAAGTCCAACTGATTTGCTGTCAAGGTATCTGCTCTGTGACCTGTTAGCATATCTGCTGCTCTTCATATTTATCTACTCACAGACGATTTCTTCTTTGCTGGTCCATGAAGCTTGTCAAAGAAATCTTCCCCAATGATGGCATTATATTCCATTTGCTTGTTTACTTGTAACATTTATACATATTCCAGTCACTACTGGGAACTGAATGCTGAAATGATTTTTGAGTTCTGGGAAATAAATTGTTGGTCATGCAGTGAGTACTTACTTCCAGGTTGCTCTCTCTCTCTCTCTCTCTCTCTCTCTCTCTCTCTCTCTCTCTCTCTCTCTCTCTCTCTCTCTCTCTCTCTCTCTCTCTCTATTTATCGTTGTATTACTACCTGATTTTGACATTTTTCATTGCTTGTGATGCTTGTAGTCTCTGTACATTAGAGTAATTGGGAGATATGTTATTTACTTTAGGTGTATGTGTGTATATGTTGAATGAGTTAATAGCTAGAAACATTAACTGGATCTGTTTGTTTCTCCCCCAAAAGTTAACAAATACAGACAAATATTTGTTGTATTCTAGTACCCGAAGTCACTTGGTATGTTATTTGCTAAACTTATGTCACTCTTCAGTTCTTAGTCTAACAAAGCCTTTCATCAGCTTAAAAGTTATGTAGCCTTTCTTTTCACAGATATCCTGCAAAAGCTTTTGTTGGAGACACTTACACCTATTTTGCTGGGATGACTTTCGCTGTGGTGGCAATTATTGGTCACTTCAGCAAAACAGTTCTTCTGTTTTTCTTGCCACAGATCTTCAACTTCTTGTACTCCACGCCACAACTGTTTCATTTTGTACCCTGTCCAAGACATCGTTTACCAAGGTGTGTGGATAATAACATCTTTTGTAGTTTCGGTAGAAGAATGGGGGATTTAAAATAACAATGTTTTCTTTCTTACAAAGTTAAAGGAGTTTCAGTGGCAGTGGTATCCCCACATAAACCTGCATGAAGGCTGGCTCTATCAGATACAGGGGCTTACTTGGTGGCTTTCAGCTATTGTATTAGCATATTGAAAAGCATATTTTTATCAGTTCATGTCCAGTTCGATAGAATAATACAAATGATTCGAAACATTGGCTTATATTACTTTTAAGATTTGCAGCTTTATAACTACTACAGTGTTGTGGGGGAAATTTTTCTATACGTATATTTGTTATGCATGTTTCAGAAATACAACAAATCTCTGTGACAGAAAGAAATTTGTTGATAATTTAAACACATGAGAAAAGTCCGTCGTAATTTCACTTGAAATTTCCTCAGATTTGTGTAAAAGAACATAAGAAAGATAAAGTCCCCTTTAAAATCTTGTTGTCAGACATTATTGGAACTTTGAACCATTATCTTGACATATTTACTGTTTTCTTTAATTATGTTTCCAGATATAATGGACAACAGTTTCTGTTACATGTTCAAACTTCCTTGTAATTCATTCTTTGTTTTTCAGATATAATCCTGACTCAGATAAGTTGGAGCCAAGTCTAGCAGAATTCAAGACAAATGCTGTTCGAAAACCAGTACTCTCTGTTCTACGAATTCTGTCAAGATTTGGCTTTGTGCGCCTTAAGGAAGGCCTTGGTGAAGATGGGGACATGTGTACAATAAATAATCTCACTTTGATAAACTTAGCATTACTAAAGTTAGGACCTCAGAATGAGGGAACATTAACTTCCATATTATTACTTTTACAGGTGTTGAGTTCATGTCTAGCATTTTTTATACGATATCCTTTAGCAGACTTATTTTTTTAAGAATTTATATTCTTTTTGTTTTTACCTGACAATTACTATTGTGATACAGTCCTGAATGAACTACTTATTTCAAGGAATGAACTACTTATTTCAAGAGTAAGTAATACGCATTTAGTTCAGCTTGACACTGGATGGTTGAATGTTGGTTCATTTCCCAATATTGTAAATTACAATTGAGTTCACTCATGATTACTCAAACTAATTCACCCAAAGCCAGTTTGGATTTTCTAAAAATCAAAAGTCCCCACAAAAGAATGTAAATCACTTACTGTCGTGTAGTTTATGAAGTTAACACCAAGCACATTTTCTTTCACCTTATTTTTTTCATTTGTATGGTGTTCGTATGCAATTATTAAATGAAAGCACAAAGTTATGGTATGGAAATACTGTACAATGTATGCCCCATAATTTAGCATGTTCTTGTTCAATATGCAGACCAACAGATTAGGGAGGTTCCCTTCAAATAACCAGTAAAACATCACTTTGAAGTAATTTACGTTGAGAGTTACGCAGCCTTTTCAGAATTTAGTGATGCATGAGATATAACCCTCAACTAAGGTCATGGCTCCATAGATGAGGTTAAGATACACTTTCCTGAGATGCTTCAGGTTATGATTGAAGTGCACAGGACTCACATCAAGTGTGACTCAGCTCTGAAATGTCAGATGGAAAAGCAAATTACAAATTACAGTAATCTGTCCGACTAAGGATGCATGACAATACTTGAATATTTTGTAATCTGTCTGACAAAGGATGCATGACGATACTTAAATATTTTAATAAAAATCTCATCATTGTTGGATTTTTGGGCTTCATGACCCATTGCAACATGGGTCAGACACTTGGGATGTTTCAAGTTTTAATATTTTCTGGCTTAGATGGGGCAAGAATTTTAAATCTACACTCTACCCTCGTCTTTTTGCCGGCATTAGGGTAAGGAGAATAAAGTTGATAACCCAGTGCTTACAATCTCAGAGTATTGTGAGCTTGAGTTAATGGGATCTGGTATTACTTGGGGATCACTCATCATAATAATATGCAGACCCAACACTTCATCTTCTTCTCTTTCTTCTTCCTTAGCTGTGGTTGCCATTTCTAATGAGCCTTATCCATCTTGAATGGGTCATTTCATTGTTGGTTTTGGCAGATATTTTAGATTGGATACCCTTCCTGACTCTAACCATCTCCCTGGACTTGGCTAGGTTGCTTAACTTGGCTGACAGGATGAGAAGCTGTGTTTTCAACGTGGTATGGCCATTAACTAGATCCATAATTGCATAACTTCACTAAGCATCACTTACCTGACAACCAGTGGGTGTCTTTAGCCTTCAAAAATTTGCACCTGTTTAACTTGTGCTAGTGCTCTCATTAATGACCATCCACGTAAACTGCTACTAGTCACTTAAAATGCTGTGAATGAACTGGAGTTCATAGCTTCCAGCACCAAAGTTACAATTTTCATATGAGTGACATGGTTAACAAGTCCATGGCACCATTAGAATCAGTTTGAACAAGCCAGGACTTAAAACCAGTATCAAGGTTGTCCTAAATATACATGTGTAGCTGGTTTGATATGAATAGCCTAACTGTACCTGTATGTGTCTTGTAAGCATACTGTCTGTCTGGAAGTTATTGTTTAGATTCAGGACAAGTTTGCAGTTATCTTATAAAGCGATGGAAGAATGACTTTGGTCTGTCATTGCTGATGTCAGTTGTTTTATAACTCTTTGCTACAGAGGTAATTTACATGCACCCAGAAGATACTACGTATTTATAAAGGGAAAAGAATAAAAGTGTATTGTATATAGGAAAATTACCCTTCTATATATTAGCTAACCAAACTGTTGACGCTATCTTGGATGTTGTTAAAGTCCCATGGAAAAAAAGCAGATGTGAGGAGACTTGGCTGAGGATAATGTAGCAGGAAGAGGTATATAGAACATAAGACTGTGTGGCCTGAAAGGCTCTTATCTCGTCATTATCCTTCAGGTGGTTCATGATTATCACTATCACCCTCCCTGTGCATTGTCATCATTTAAATGTAATGTTGTTCCGACACGGCATACAAACCTTCGGTCCTTTTACAATAGGAAGGTACTAGCGGCAGCTGGATAGGTCGTAAGCTTTCGAACAAGGGGTTCGGTAGTTAACTGCTTGTCCGACAGGCGCGCGCCGCGCGCGACTGGGAGGTAAACAAACCACTTTTGCTTTCGGCCTCACGCGAGTGGACGTTGTGTGTTCGAACGCTCTCTGCCCGCTTCTCGTCGTTTTGCTTTCTTAAGTATTGGTTGTGTTGTGTATGAAAGAGTTAATTGTAAGTACAATCATTCTCTCTTTTTCATATTAATTCAACTAATTGGTTTATGATGGAATCTCCTCGCCTCGCTACCCCACGGAGACTATTGCCCGGGTATCCCGAAGGCGTAAATGCGGGAAGTTCCGCTCTTTCCCGGCAGATAGACCCTCATATTTTGTGTGCTCGGTGTCGGGGGCGCGAATGCACCCGAGCCGAGCCTTGTGATGTTTGTAATGATTGGTCGGAGGCGCAGTGGACTTTGTATGAGGGCAGGAAGAAGCGAACAAGGCCTGCAAAGGAGTCGTCGGAAAGCTCTCCCGCGACTCCTTTGGTGACGGACACTTCGTCTTCTTTCCTGCCGCCCGCTCAACTTCCATGTCTCGCGCCTTCCCCTTCGGGGGGGGTGTCTAGGTCCTTCTCTTCTCCTGACTTGTCGAGTGTGGAGGAGGGCGCTAGATACCCTGACGTCCAGTTGTACTCTGGGTCCTCTATCCGTTCGTCTTCGCTGCGAGCGGGTAGAGGATCCCCCTAATCACCCGACTTTTGCCTCCTCAGGTTGCGGTTGCCGCGAAGGATGACCTCGGACAGGTGTGGGCATCGTTGGGGTTGCAGGGCGTGCCGAGTGTCCAGGGGCTGCTCTACCATCTCGCTGGCGCTAGTGGCGGTCACCCATGCAACGGTCTCGACCACCACCACGACCCTTACAACACCTGGCTACGCTTCACCTCCTCACCTGGTGTACACCCAGCACGCGGTCTCTGTGACACCCACTACATCGGTGCAGGGGCCAGTCGCCGTAACTCGGGGGAGTGTGATGCCGCCACCTGGGTTTGCGTGCTGCCGCGACCGGACTTCGTGTGCCCGAAGAGCTCGCCCCTGGACCTCCCACCGGTACCTAGGATGTCTGTGCCGCTGGTCCGCCCATCTGGACCGCCTACACAGTCTGCCGTACCTGCCGTGACCACTGTTGCCGTTCCTGTACCTGCTCCTGCTGTCTCGTCTGCCGTTCCTGTGATGCCTGCACCTGCGATGTTGTTCCTGTTCCTGGCGCCGCTGCTCCCGATGCTGATCTGTTCGGACAGGTGCGTCCGGGCCCTGTTGCTTCGGCAACAGCAGCCCCGGCTCCGTCCTGGATAACAGATCTGACGTCGGTCTGAGAAGGTTGTTGACGAAGAAGAAGAAGAAGAGGAGGAAGGTGTCGTCGTGTCTTCATCGTCTTCTTCGTCGTCGTCGTCGTCTGCCGCCTCTTCCCTCCCCTTCCTTCTTTCCCTTCCCCTTCCCTCCCCCTCCCCCTTTCTTTCTTCTAAGGCTTATCCCCCATCTACTCTCAATCGTCCCTCGCTACCCATCCTCAATGCTCTCGCTTCAACGCCTAATTCGCTCCGCCTCGCAATCTTCTCTTACAACTCCTCCTCTCCACTCAGGCTCCCTTTCATTCTTCTCTCCGCTCGTTCCCCCTCCGTCCCACTATCTCGACGCCTCCTCCTACTATCTTCCTCCTCTCCCATCGGCCTCTTCGTTCCCATCGCCTCAGCTTCTCTCCGATGCGTCCCTCTCTCTATCCGTTCTGACCCCTTCCCCTCTTCTTCACCCTCTCTCACCCCCGCCCAAAGCTACCGAAGAATAAAGAAGGTCGCCTCCCCCCCCCCCAAGAAGTCTCCTT
Organism: Macrobrachium nipponense; assembly: GCF_015104395.2. Lineage (NCBI taxonomy): Eukaryota > Metazoa > Arthropoda > Malacostraca > Decapoda > Palaemonidae > Macrobrachium > Macrobrachium nipponense. The sequence continues at coordinate 62,378,638 of NC_087214.1, read as the reverse complement.
CGGGAACTTCTAAGGGCCCGTCTCGCTCTGGTGAGACGGGGGGTTCTTCCGCTGGTCTCCCTGCTCCTTCGGGGGCAGGACCCGTCTCTTCTTCCGCAAGGAAGAAGACTACCGGGGACCAGAGGAGTGCCCGGCTAACACCGGCACTTCCTCACCTGCTGTCAGTGGTTCGGCCAACAGCAGCAGGGTCCGTCTCGGCCGCTCGCTCGCGAGAGGTACCGAGTGTACGGTCGCCTACCAGCGACCGTGCAGCCAGGAACCAGACCTCTGAGTCCGCTCAGCGTCAGGTTCACGGCACGGAGCGGAAGACTGGTGACAGCCGCTCACGCGACTCTCACCAGACCAGCTCTCGCTCTCGCGGCGAGCAGCTGGCTACCCGGGCGGCGGACGTGACGGTCCATGACCGGCCACGGGCTGAGGCTGGGAAGAGGTCCCCCGTTCGCCGGCACCAGCCACGGCTGGTACCAGCGAACTGACGCACCGTGAGGATACGCACGATCTCACCGTGACAGTGGAGCTCGCCGGTCGCCTGACCGTCACTCTCACCAGAGAGCGATCGGTACGGCGACCAGCACCAGCTCCTCTGACACACGAGACCGGGGCCGCTGTTCTCGGTCCAGCCGTTCTCCACAGCGAGACGGCTCGACTAGGTCTGCAGCTCGATCGCCACCGCGGGCTGGTTTGGCGATCGCCTGCAGTCTTCCAAGCCCGCTGGTTCTGCCAGCGAGCGAGGAGGGAGCGTCAGGTCTTCCTCTCCCATACCTTCAACCTCTCGGGTTACACCGGGAGGGGCGAGGTATTGAGGAGTGATCGTGAGGGGTGCGCCCTTCAGGATCCCACCACCGTCGTCGTACGTACCAGGCTCGGTTCTCGGACCAGCCAGGTCGTACGCACAGGTGGTTGGAGGAGACCGAGAGGGGTCTGTCGCTGCTCCTCTCCTTGAGGGAGGAGGGTCTCGGGAGGTGCTCCTGTTTGAGGGACTGGACGGTCCGACTCCGCAGGACGCAGTCACTCCGAGATCCAGAGGAACTTTGCCGAGGTTATTGCGCTGATTCGTCAGCACAACGACCTCGGGGAAGGATCGCCGCTCCCACCATCCGAGCCCACGTCCCGGCTCGAGTCGTTCTGGGGCCTGAAGAGGGAACCCAGACCGACGGTGGGTTTGCCGCGTTCTGAGCTTGCGGACTCAGTGCTGACCAGGTTGAATCGCTTCGTCTCCGGACAAGACGGTTCTCTCAAGTCTGGCAGGTCGAGCAAGCTGCTTCCACCTCCTCTGCTGCGACAGCGGCGTTTTTACGTGCCATCCGAAGACCCGATGCCGCCCAAACAGGTGAACCCGGAGTTAGCCAGGCTAACTCGGGTGTGTCTCTGCAGCAGCTCCTGTCCGAGAACCTGTGGTTCTCGCAGCAAGAGGCCACTCGGCCTGGAATCTACCGCCATTGGCAGCTTTTCCAGCCGTCTCCTGGCTAGATCTGTGGTCCCTCACAGTATCTAAGGTCGCAGCCAACTCCGGGGGGATTTCTTTCTCCCGAAGATGACTCGGCCTTCAGGAGACTTTGCCAGTCTGGGGGAAGAGCCATCTCCTTCCTTGCCCACCAGACGGTGAACCTGTGGGCCAACCTGGTTCTCCGACGAAGGGACGCTGTCCTTACGTCGGTTTCCAGGGCGGCTGGGGGCGGTGAAGCGGCGTTGGGACTTCGCAACGGACCTTTACGGAGTTCCACGTCTCTCTTCCCAGGAGAGATGGTGGACGCTGCGGTGGACAGACGGCGCACTGACGACAGTGACCGGCTGGTTCACCAGGCGGTCTCGAAGGCTTCTGGGCAGCCTCGGACTGCGGCCAAGTCTAAGAGCTCGGCTAGCGCTTCCTCGGTGGCTAAGACGGTAGCTGCGTCGAAGCCCCTGGGGAATGACTCTGTCTTCTTCGACTTCTGGCAAGGGGGGCCGTCGTAAAACCAGCCCTCCTCCCAGCCCTCCTCCTCCCGTGGAGGTTCTGGAAGAAGTCGAAGAAAGGGGGGAAACGCTAGGGACGGCGTTCCCCCTCACCTGCTGCGGAGTGTGGGGGGGTGCCTGGCCAGCCATTGGGCAACTTGGCAGCGCTACGGCGCCGAGACCTGGATTGTAGATGTCCCTTCGGGAGGGATATCTATTACCCTTCGAATCTCGGCCACCCCTCACCTCCAACCCGGTCCAACAGCAGTCGTACGTTCCAGGGTCATCGAAGGACGTAGCACTGAGACAGGAGATCAAGACCATGCTGAGCAAGAGAGCTGTAGAAATCGTCACGGATCAGTCACCGGGCTTTTACAGTCGACTCTTCCTCTGGGTGGAAAAGTCTATGGGAGGCTGGCGCCCGGTGATAGATCTCTCTCCCCTGAACCGGTTTGTTCGCAGACCCGGTTCACGATGGAGACGGCAAACGCTCAGTGCTCGACTCCATCAGGGAGAACGATTTCATGCTTTCAGTGGACTTGAAGGATGCGTATTTCCAAATACCCATTCATCAGTTCCTCCACAGAAAGTAACCTCCGCTTCATCCTCGACGGGACGGTGTTTTGTACCAGTTTCAGGGCACTTTGCTTCGGTCTCTCAACCGCCCCACAGGTGTTCACGCGAGTGTTCACTCTGGTGTCTGCTTGGGCCCATTCGCACGGGATACGTCTGATGAGGTATCTCGACGATTGGTTAGTCCTGGCGAGCTCCCGCTCGCAGTTGCTACAGGGGGGACAAAGGAGGGGGATTCCGGGAATTCCTCTGTCTGTTTTTCCTCCCTTTCTCTTCCAACTGGTACTCTCCTTGGTCTCGGAAGTTCTGTCGCGATCTGGGGATCGTTGTGAACTTCGAAAAGTCCGATCTCGAGCCCAAGCAGAGGATGAAGTACCTGGTATGCTGATCGACACGGTAAGCAGGGCGAGTCTTCCCCGCAGACGTCGCGATCAGCAATGGTTCATGGGAGGCAAGCCAACCAGTTTCCTGTCCTCGGCAGGAACAGGCAGCTCAAGCGATGGCAAGTCGTGATCGGACACCTGTCGTCACTCGAGAAGTTAGTCCCTCACGGGCGTCTTCACCTGCGTTCTCTTCAGTGGAGACTAAAGGAGAGTTGGTCACAGGCGACGGATCCCCCAAGCTTTCCCAGTGTCACTGACACAGGAGGTGAGGCAGGACCTAGCCTGGTGGCTGGACGACAGGAATCCTCTTAAGAGGTAGTGCCCCGCCTGCGCACTCTCCCCCCGGACATGCAGCTGTTCATCGAGGACCGCATCGACCTGAGGGGATGGGGCGCACACCTGGAGGAGTTGCTGACTTCAGGAGTGTGGGACGAGAACGACAAGCACCTTCACATCAATGTACTGGAACTCAAGGCAGCGTTCCTCGCTCTCCAAGAGTTTTCAGGACCGCTTGATGGGACACTCAGTGGTGTTGCTGTGCGACAACACCACGGTGGTGGCTTACGTCAACAAACAGGGGGGACTAGTGTCTGCCCGTTGTACCAGTTGACTCGGCAGGTGCACGAGTGGGCCGAGGCACACTCAATAGAGCTGTCGGCACGCTACATTCCAGGGAAGAGGAATGTAGTAGCAGACACGCTCAGCCGTCGGGATCAGGTGATAGGAACCGAATGGTCTCTACACCAGGACGTGGCGGAAAGGCTCTTCGACCTGTGGGGGCGACCAGTCTTTGTGATCTGTTCGCCACCCGGCACAACAGGAAGCTCCAGGTGTTCTTCTCGGCCGTGCCGGACCATGGGCAGCTGCAGAGGACGCTCTTCAACACCCGTGGGACAACCTCTTCGCCTATGCCTTTCCCCGTTCAGCCTGATTCGCAAGGTGATCAGTCGAGCACTGGTCACCCCGAATCTCAGGATGATCCTGGTGGCTCCCAAATAAAGGCCACAGGCCATTTGGTATCTCCGGACCTGCTGGCTCTTCTCGCAGGAGAACCGAGAGAGATTCCCCCTTGGCACAACCTTCTCGCCCAGCACGTCGAGCGGTACCACCGAGCAGTCCAGTCTCTACGTCTTCACGCTGGCTGTTATCCACCATCTCTTGCGAACGAGAGGCTTTTCTCGTCTAAGCGCCAGCAACAGAGATGGCTGGAGGAAAGTCCGTCAGTCCTCTGCAGCTGTTACCAGGGGAAGTGGGCCCGTCTTCTGTGGTTGGTGTCGTAGACGGGGTACTATCTCCCTCAGAGCCACTCTTCAGCAGGTAGCGGATTTCCTCGTTTTTCTTCGCCCGAGAGAAGCTCCTCTCAGTCCCCACAGTCAAAGGATACAGAGGCCGCCTTGGCGCTCGTCTTGAAACTGAGGGGATTGGACATCTCGAACTCGTTCGAGATCTCCTTGCTTATGAGGAGCTTCGAAAGGTCTTGCCCACCCAGGGAACTCAGGCCCCCTGCGTGGGACGTGACTCTCGTCCTTAGGAGTCTGACTCGAACGCCGTTCGAGCCACTCCGAGAGTCGTCAGACAGGGATCTGACCCTCAAGACCCTCTTCTTGCCTGGCCCCTGGCATCGGCGAAGAGAGTAGGGGAACTTCATGGTCTTTCCTATGATGTACGACACTCCAGGGGATGGGGATCTGTGACGCTCGATTTCGTCCCGAACTTCGTTGCGAAAGACTCAGAAACCGTCGATCCCTGACGGACAGGTTCGAGTCATTCACGATTCCTCCTATTGGACTCACCGATAATGATGCGGATGAGATGCTTGCTTTGTCCTGTGAGGGCGCTACGGCGCTATCTGAAGAGAACTCGACACCTCAGGCCTGAGTGTCGACGCCTCTTCGTTAGCACCGGGTCACCAAGAAAGAAGTATCCAAGAACACTCTTTCATTCTGGCTGCGTGAGGTCATCAGGAGGGCGTATGAGGCTGATGGTAGTGACGACATCCGTACGTCCCGGTCCGAGAGCTCACGAAGTCAGAAGGTATGGCCCCGTCGTTGGCGTTTCGTAAGAACTTCTCCGTGGCGCAGTCCTGAAGGCAGGGGTCTGGGTCTAACAGAGACTTTACCTTTCGTCCCTTCTACCTTCGGGATATTGCCCACAGGTCCTTGGATACCTTTTCCTTGGGACCCGTGTGCTGCTCAACAAGTTGTGTAGCTAACCCAGACCCTCGCAGGCTGAACAGCATCGAGTCCTGGTGTGACTGTGTGGATGGATGTGTGAGTGAGTGAGTGACTGGCTCTCTCTTCCCATCTTTTCCTTCTCCTCTACCTGTGGGCAGAGGGCCACGGTCGTCACTACGCTGGATGAGGACGAGATGCAGGTGAGCTATATGACAGAGCCCCATCCTATCCCTTTCACTAGGGATAGGAGCAGAATATCCACCACATTCTTCTACAAGGGGGGGAAGTGGATGCCTACAAGAGTCAAACCCATGACTTTATATTTGCTCCTGTACAGGAACAAGTTCTTACATTGCTGGTACGAAGAGATACGCATGCCTCTCTCTTAGTACTCGGTCCAGAGGTCTGACCATTGATCCGCGGTGCACAGCCCCCGATCAATCGGACGAGGCTTGGATCCCTCCCTCGCTCTTACGACCCAGGGAGGCTTCCAAGGTTGGGCGAACACCAGTCTGTTCACAAAGACTCAGATTCCTCCCACCAAGAAGTGAGTCTTCCTATTGTAAAAGGACCGAAGGTTTGTATGCCGTGTCGGAACAAATGACAATTTGTCTAAAATTGCATTTTTCCTAACTATACAAACCTGAGGTCCTTTTACACATAGCCCACCTCATGCCACCCCTCACTCTGCAGTTTTTGCTTGGGCAAAAGCAAAGTGATTTGTTTACCTCCCAGTCGCGCGCCGCGCGCCTGTCGACAAGCAGTTAACTACCGAACCCCTTGTTCGAAAGCTTACGACCTATCCAGCTGCCGCTAGTACCTTCCTATTGTAAAGGACCTCAGGTTTGTATAGTTAGGAAAAATGCAATTTTAGACAAATTGTCATTTTCGTATATCCTTTTGTCTGCTGAGTGTCCAGGTGGGGATATCTTGAACTGCATGACAGTTTGAGTTGCTGCAGTTCTCCCCATCACTAGAAGAAAAAATAGCAAATGCTTATACTAGTCCAGTAAAAAGCATTTAATGATCTCTTTTGTATGTTAATATTTCTCTGGTTAAATTTTAGTTTACCAGATATTAAGTATTATTGAATGTTTTTATTGTTCTGAAGTGTAACAAAATATGGTTGTTGAAACCCAGGTTGATTTTACCATATAGTAAATGTATATAGTAAAGTTATATCCGCAGATGTTTTCTAATTTAAATTATTGTTCTGTTATGTGTTGGATGAAAATATAATTAAAGATAAAATAAAAGCTAGAATACAAGGTAATTAATTTATTTACAGCCTTTTCAATGCTTTGAAAATTTTGCTTTCTTTGCACCTTCTATAACTTATAAAGGGTACTTTATAAGATATAGAATCTTTAGGAAATTAATGGATGTCAAGTAATGAGTGATATGATGTATGTGTAAATATAACATGAGGCTACAGAAAGTGTTAAATGTCACAGAAACCTTAGGATTAAAGTTTGAAAAACCCCAGTAGTAAATTAAGAAAAAAAATGTGATGGATCTTATGGGACATCAAGTTGATAAGTTTGGTTTAGGCCTTTCAGGGTCTAATACATGTATATTGCAAAATTGGAGCTATTTTACTCCTAAGAACAATTTTTAGTGGTGTTGGTTCATCTCGTATATTTTCACAGTTGGTCTTACCAGAAACCTCTTCAAATAATATGGGTTTACTAATATGACAGTACTGCATCTTTATTTTCCAGAGTTTACTGGAGAAGCCAAACGTAATTAAAACTGCCCTATATGATGATACCTTATTTTGAGGTCCCTTGGTCTTGGTCACTCATATCACTGCCATAGGATGTAATGTGGCACCACTAATAATGGTTTACTAAACCTGAATGACTAAGGCTGGATAAACATTTTCAGCCCTAATGACCTGATTGAATGAAATCCAATTAAGTGATGATGAGGCTAATGACAGAAACTTAAGTCTCATCATGATCACCAATATGGAGTTAGTGTTAACCACCCCAGACCACTGACAGGCTATTCTTGCTAGAACATAGGAAGATGATCTGTGGGAAAATTCTACATTAATTTTGTGACTGGCTCGGGAGAAACTCCAAGATCAGAACTGGTACTACGTAGACCTTGGAGTTCCACATTTTGTCTGAATTATCATCACCTATGGTGTTCGAAGCTATCCCAGTATGCCAGTAAATGCAGATTACAATCTTGTTCAGCCTGAACCTCACTTGAAGCCTGTTGGATTGCTTAGAAAATCCAGGTGGAAACATTCACATCACTACCTGAAGAGGTTGGGTTATGAAGTCTGAGGTCAAAGAAGATGGATTATAGTAAAATGTTTATCAAAATTGAATCACATTGCTAGACTAGCACAGAAAGTCAATACAGGCAGTCCCCGGTTCACGATGGGGGCTCCATTCTGCTGCTATGCAGTAAATCTAAAATTGTTGTAACCCGAAATATTGTTGAAAATTGTAAGAAAACCTTACTTTTAATCCATTGGATGTCTTTATATTACATCATCTCTATTTGTATTGAGATTTCATAAAAAAGACTCAAAATTTTTACCATAATGCCATTTTGGAGCCATTTTTCAAGTGCTGTAAACACGGGACGTCATAAGGCGAGCCCTTTGTAACCTGGGTACTGCCTCCAGTGGGCCTGAAGGGATACTTACGAACCTATGTATAGTACCGTCTATAGTCGCTTCACAGGGCACACTAGTACCAATTAGTTTGAGTGGGAGTTATGATTGTTCTTGACAGCCAAGACTCACCAAAACAAAGCGCCTCAGTGGCGTGGTTGGTATGGTGTTTGCATTCCAACTCGGTGGTCGGTGGTTCGATTCTCGGCCATTCCATTGAGGAGTGAGAGATGTGTATTTCTGGTGACAGAAGTTCACTCTCGACGTGGTTCGGAAGTCATGTATAAAGCCGTTGGTCCCGTTTCTGAATAACCACTGGTTCCATGCAACGTAAAAGCACCATACAAACAAATAAACTCACCAAAACAAGATTTTTTTTTCTTGACCCATAAACAGCTCAGTCTGAAGTGACCTTATTAAGACCATCTTGTATAACGTCAGAGGACATTTTGGGATGAATTTGTTAGGCTCATGCTTCTCCAACCTGGCTGCAACCCACCACAGTTGATTATATATCAGGTACATAATTCAAGTTGATGAAATGGAATGAAATACGAAATTTAGGCCAAAGACCTTTAGTGCTGGAACCTATGAGGTCATTCACCGCTCAAAGGGGAATTGAGTGTGAAGAAGTTTAAAAGGTGTATAACAGGAGGAAATAATACCAGAGTGGAAAGTAATATGGAAGCTAAAGACTATAATAAAAGGCGCCTCGGTGGCGTGGTTTGTATGGTGTTGGCGTGCCACCTCGGTGGCCACGAGTTCGATTCTCGGGCACTCCATAGAGGGGTGACAGATGCGTATTTCTGGTGATAGAAGTTCACTCTCGACGTGGTTCGGAAGTCATGTAAAGCCGTTGGTCCCGTTACTGAATAACCACTGGTTCCATGTAAGTCAAAACACCATATGAATAAACAATAAACAATAAAGACTATAGATGGAGGTACAATAAAAAAAAATGAAAGGGGTTGCAGCTAGGGGCGTAAGGCACGCTCTGAAGAACCTTAAGTAATGCCTACGGTGCACAGCATGAGGTGCACTGACGGCGCCATATAGTATACCCCTTTACGGAATTTATGTCCATGAAGAGCAGTGATTATCTGTTTTCAATTTAGGTCTACAGTTACGTGGACGTAGTAAAACTGACGTAACTGTTGCAACTCCACAGCTGAAATTACAAACAGATTTAATGAAAAAATATAAAAATTTAAACACAAAATCTAAGATGGTCGTAACTTATTTATGACGTATCAGTGATTATCTGTTTCAACTTATATCTACAGTTACGTGGGCGTAGTAAAACTGACGTAACAGTTACAACTCCACAGCTGAAATGACAACAGATTTAATGGAAAAATATGTAAATTTAAACGCAAAATATAAGATGATTGTACCTCATTTGAACACAAACGAAGTTAATCTATGTGGTTGTGAACTATAGCTGACGCTGCCTCATTACCAGGTAATAAACAAGCTAAAAAAGTGACGTGAGTAAAGACGTAATTCTAGACTGTTTTGTTTTGTGTCATTACGACGACGTTGCGACTGTTTTTTTTCCTTAAAACAAGGAACTGGGAAATACGTTTTAGTTTCCGTCTTCATTGTTGGTGAGTTATTAAAAGTTTGTCAATTTTCCCCACCTTTGTTTACTCGCTAGGCCTATGACTTCCTCTTTGCTACATATATTGTTATATATTTATTCGTGTATTTTTTTAGGGGAAAAATATATATTCATGAAACATATTGATGGATTTGTAATTTGTCGAGTACTAATAGGCCTATATAGTATCATATAATACCCAATTATGCTGTTGTTTTTCCCGCACACCGTGAAGCTCATAAGGTTAGTATTGTTATGATATAACCTCTCTCTCTCTCTCTCTCTCTCTCTCTCTCTCTCTCTCTCTCTCTCTCTCTCTCTCATTTTCACCTCCAAAAACAATTATTACAGTTGTTTTGCCCGCACACCGTATGAGCTATATTTAGCTCGTAAGGTTAGTATTGTGAAAAGATAATAACCCTTTCTCTCTCTCTCTCTCTCTCTCCTCTCTCTCTTCCTCTCTCTCTCGTTTCTCTCTCTCTCTCTCATTTTCACCTACCAAAAAAACTTGGTAGAACACACATTAGGGCACAACCTATTCCGAAGCAGCTGACCATAGCGGAACGTATCCAAGCGATATAATTTGAATTTGCATATAAAGAGATTCCTTGTCATTGTCTCATATATATATTTTTTATTTTAGTAGCGGGGGCGGGTTGGGGGATGGTGCGGGGGCGTTCTAACTGCCTCGCAGGCGTATATAAAGGACGATGATATTAAAGGGGGCTTAATACCCCTTTTATAGCGCCTCGTAGCCTCGTAAAGAGTTAAAATATTGAATGCACTTTTTTTCTATTACGTAAAAATACTCATTAAAAATGAAAGTTATTGCTCTGTATTCAGCGGGTGTTTTTTTTTTTTTTTTAATAAAAATATGGTAAATTGGTAACAGTTATAGTACCTGTACCGTTAACATTAATTATAATGATATTAATAAGTAAGTAATGGTATTAGGGAATTCAGCTGTTTGTGGGGCATATAAACCATCAATTTGGGTCAATGGGTCTCATTGTCTCATTATCGCTCTCGAAATATGGCCAACTCCTAGACCTATGTTGCTAAGGCTTGTAACGCTTAGTTTTTATAATATTGTGGGTCTTGTAACCTTAAACGTTTGGGGGGGGGGGGGGGGGCGCCGGGTGGTTGTTCCTTGACCTTCAAACCGTGATTAGATAAAATATGATATATTTAAGGGGTGGAAGGGGGGTTGGGGGTTCTCTGGGGAGGGAAATGGCGTTGGGAATGAGCGCTGACATGTAAGTATGGTGGTGCTACGCAGAGGTGCTGGTACGACTAGTCGTTGGTTTTTTAAATATAATTTGTCGACCACACAATGTAGAAATGGGCGTATATAATACTTTGATCCCCGAGGGGCTGGAGAGAGAGAGAGAGAGAAACATTTTCCTTGAAGCTACGTTCCCTAAAGTCTCCTAAAAATATAAAAAGCGAGAAAAAAAAGGTAGAAACAGTGATTTATTGCTAGAAAAATCTCTCTTTGATTTGACCACGAGAGAGAGAAGAGAGATAGAGGAATGAGGAGAAGAAGAGATGAGAGGATAGATGAGAGAGAGAGAGAGAGAGCTCACAGAATTTCCTGGCATTACGGGAAAATTCTCGACCCAAGTGTTGACTTACTTAATTGGTCGAACGGTTTCTACGGAGTTGGGGCATTTGACACAAACTATTTTCTTGATTTTTATTTTTAATTATTAGAGAGAGAGAGAGAGAGAGAGAGAGAGAAGAGAGAGAGAGAGAGAGAGAGAGAGAGAGAGAGATTTTGTCTTGTACGAATTTAATTTTATTTTTTACTTCTATTTTGGAAGAAAAATACGGATTCAACTGAAAGAGAGAGAGAGAGAGAGAGAGAGAGAGAGAGAGAGATTCAAAATAAGTATATGCACTTCAGTGCCCCGTTAATCATTCAAACAGACATTACTGTATACGTATACATTACATACTTAATATTGATCATACAGTCAGGATAGGTCTATACGTATGAGAGAGAGAGAGAGAGAGAGAGAGAGAGGAGAGAGAGAGAGAGAGACTCCTGCGCCCAAAAAAAGTTAGGGATCATTAACAAAGTTTCACGCTTAAGCCACCCACACGGGCTTTGGTCTCGTACCGAATACCCAATCACCACGGGCGTCGTCGGGCGGGTCTTGGAGGTGGGGTAGGAGTGTGGGTGGGGGATAAAGGGGGGGTCCCGACTCCCTTTAAAAAAGAAAAAAAAAAGCAGATTGGATTCATTAATATGAAAAGAAGGATGATCCCAACCTCCGTGGAAGAGGGACTCCAAACTGATCTCCCTTTAGTACTATAGTGATACTAAGGCGAACGCTGATTACCCCCTTCCTTTAGTTTTAGTACTACCGCGGCTACGATAATAGCCACCCTTTGGTCTATAGTACTAAAGACACACTACTAACCCCTCATTAGTAGTGTGATTACGCTAATATTCACCATTTAGTACTATAGTACTGAGGCCACGTTATTAACCCTACTTTAGTACTATAATACTAAGGCCACGCTGATACCTCCTCCTTTAGTACTATAGTATACTAAGACCACGCCAATACTACCCCCATCTGTAGCACTATAGTACTGTACTATAGCCACGCTAATAACCCTACTCTTCCTTTAGTACTATAGTATACTAAGACCACGCCAATACTACCCCCATCTGTAGCACTATAGTACTGTACTATAGCCACGCTAATAACCCTACTCTTCCTTTAGTACTATAATACTAAGGTCACATTAATACCTCCTCCTTTAGTATTATAGTTACTAAGATCACGCAAATACCTCCTACTTTAGTACTATAGTGCTAAGCTTAGCCCCGCTAGTAACCCAACTGTAGTACTATAATACTAAAGGTCACGCTAATACCTCATCATTTAATGTTATAGTACTGAGACCACACTAATAACCCTGCTTCAGTACTATAGTACTAAGACCAACCCATTTCCCCCTTTATTACTATAGAATTAAGACCACTCAAATACATCCTCCTTTAGTACTATAATACTAAGACCACGCCAATACCTTTAGTACTAAGATGTAAGATCACGCTAACACGTCCTCCTTAAGTACTATAATACTAAGACCACGCCAGTACTACCCCCATCTTTAGTACTATAGTACCAAAACCACACTAATATATACGGTTACATGCAGTTAGAACGTGAAGACAGCGTTCTATTAATTAGCTACAGGTTTGATAATTGCACAATCTCGTTAAACTCGGGCGTAACAAGTAGTTAGACAAGTAGTTAATTACAGGTATATAGGATAAGCGGATATATATATATATACCTCTACTAAGGCTAGGCCATTATCCAGCTAAATTGTAATAACAGGTTCCCCAACCCGGGAAACGTTAAAATTCCATTTGGGCGGGTTGTTGAGTTTAAAACTAGATAAATAAATAAATAAATAAACAGTGCATACCTTCATTTTATTTTTACGTATTTACGTCATATATCAAGTTGCACGATAAATGTTTAGACTTTTTTTTTAATTTATGGGAGAATGGGCTGTTTAATAGAGATGGTTTTTGTTTTTATAACAGTTATCGTCAGTTTTGGCCATTTTTTTTTTATTTTTTTTTACATTGATGTGCTAAAGTAGACGGCCGTACGAAGATGCCGTTTATTAATTATATATAATAATTTTATTATATAATAAATACGACAGACCGACGGACAGGAGAAGATTACGTGACCTCCAAGCGTCTGTGAATGAGGTATCCAGATAGGCCTAAGTATACAGATAAATAGTACTTATATTTCCTTCCTTCTATATTTACTAATATACGCAAGATTTTAAAACGCATTGTAAACAAATATAAAGGAAAATAGTCTTCAAATAAGATTTTAAACCATTTTTTAAACAAGTTGAAAACCCCTCCCCCCCCTAACCCCCCCCCCCCCAACCCTCTCTCTCTTCTCTTCTCTCTCTCTCTTAAGGGTGTATAACGACGTAGATCCCAGCGATTTGTTAATCGAAGCGCTGGAATTCCTGTAACTTCCTCTTTTGATTAAAAAAAAATAAATCTCTGAGGAGAAATTGTGATATTTTCTTTCCAGAAAACTAAATGGAAACGATTTCGTAGGTTAAAAAAAAGTTGAATTAGTTTCTCGTAGTTTTTTTTATTCTCGTCAATTTAAGCACTCTCTCTCTCTCTCTCTCTCTCTCTCTCTCTCTCTCTCTCTCTCTCTCTCTCTTCTAATGTTGAACCAGCCAGTCCGGTTTTTTTAAATTCTCTCTCTCTCTCTCATCTCTCTCTCTCTCTCTCCTCTCTTAATGTTGCCAGCCAGTCCGGTTTTTTTGTTTTTTAAATTTCTCTCTCTCTCTCTCTCTCTCTCTCTCTCTCTCTCTCTCTCTCTCTCGTAGTAAGCCATCTTGCTTGGTGAGACGTACCCGCGTGAAGTCACAAATAATCAACAGATATCACAAGTTTAACATACGACTAGAATTTGAGAAATATCTAGAAGTGTTCGTGAAACTAAATCGGTGATAAGATTAGTGTGAAAATAGTAGGATAAAGCGTCTTCTAAGTTAGTTTTTTTATCAAGTGTAAAAATACTATAAATCAGAACAAGATGGCAGTAAGTTCCAATTTTTTTGCGGGAAATTTGCGTAATTTTTTGGGCGTGTTTTTGGGCGTTAGCATTAGCAAGATTCGACAATACGAATAGTAGTCAGGAAGGAACTGGGGGGCCATTTCTCATCTATGAAATCAGCAACAGTCCTAACCAAAAAGATACAAAAAAGCATTCATAGATATATTAGAAGGATATAATCCTTCAAACTGGAACAATCTAATGAAAACATCTTGAAAATAATTGAAGAAGTTCCAAATAAAATCCAGTGGTCGAGAGACTCATAAAGAAAATATACATAAACCAACATATTCCGACAAAGAAAATGAATAAGGTGAATCTTGTGAATATACTTAATTGATGCATTAGGAAAAAGAATGCCAAAAGCATGCAAACTGTGTAAGGTTTGGTATAGCATAGTCAATCCACAAAACCTAATCAGAAAATGTGCTGCATGCAACATTCCGACCCATCCACAGTGTCTGAGGTAATACAAGATTTGAGAAAAGATACAAGAATTTTTTGTTCAACATGTCTATCATGGATAGACAATGTTATTAAATCAAGATTGAATGTACAAATAGTTGAGGATGAAGAAGAAGAGGAGGAAGAGGAAGAAGAAGAAGAAAAGAAGAAGAGGAAAACGGAAGAGAAGTAAACAAAAATGAAATGACAGAAAAAAATAAGGAAAACAAAGAACAAGATAAAAGTATGGATGCAGAGATACTCATTGATACTACATATGAGGCAATAAAGCAACATACCTACGAAGAAATAAATTACGATATGACAACAGAAAAGCAAATCCCGAAGAGGCTCTACCCAGATCTATACAATGACGGGAAAGAGGAAAAAATAGACAAGAAAGACAAAATCTGCAACCTTTTGAAAAGAGGGAATTGCAGATTTGGAGAAAGATGTTACTACAAACATCCTAAGATATGTCAAAACTATGAAATATATGGTAAATGTGCATACTTAGATGGATATGGGGATGATGCAGAGATCTGCATCCAAAAATATGTAAAAACCTAAAAGAAGGAAAAGGATGTAAGTTCGACAAAAAATGCAAATATATGCACCCTGTAGCCATGAATCATAATCAAATAAATAACCAACCAAGTAATAAAATCCAAAATAAGAAAGAAACAAATAAAGAGAGAAATCAAGAATATCAGGTAAAAGAGAAAGCAAACCGCCAATGAGATGATGCAGAGGTGTCCAGCAAAGAATTTCAAGCATCAGCTCCGAAATTCTACTCAAGAGATAATAACTGTATTTATTATGCAAGAGGATATTGCAGAAACGGAGAAAATTGTTCAGATTCAGACACAATGAATAATTATGATGAAGGAAGATCAAATATTATGGAAAAGTTGGATTTTTTAATGTCAGAATTTCTGGAAATGAAAAAAAGAACAACATACAGAACAGGAAAAGAGACATGGGAAATCCTTATTACTATCAGTATTAAATGAAGGAGAAAACCAACGCAAACCATCATAGTGATGAATGCGCAGGGTTTAGTTACGAGTAAACTCAAAAAGAAAAATAGAGTACTTAGAAGAACTAACCCAAAATGAAAAGAAAATAGATATAATGAATATAAGTGAAACCTGGTATTCCCAAGAGACTGGGAATGATGATCAAATAAAAGGGTTCCAAACTTATAGATCAGATAGAAAAAATAGGAATCAAGGGGGAACCGCAATATATGGGAAAGACAAAAAACAAGGTATATGAGAAATATAGTAACTCAGAATGTGAACTAATAGCGGTAGAATTTGAATCTGAAAAATTGATGAACATAGTAATATATAGACCTTCCTAATACTAAAGAGTTTGACTTAATAATTGAAAAAAATTGGATGATATATGTAGAAATCACAAGGACTGGACTATTCTCCTATCTGGTGACTTCAACTTTCCTTTCGTAGAATGGAAAGAACGAAAATAGGAGATTGTGGTTGTACTTATACATATAAAAAAGAGAGTAATAGTAGTGCAGAAGATAAGAGGCAATTTGAAAAGCTATTAGATATGCTACTAGAATACAACATCAACAAATAAATCACCTGCCAACAAGAAAGGAAAATATCTTTAGACCTAGTTATTTGTGAACGAGATGAATTATGTTAAAGAAATAATAGTTTATAATGCGAGTATTTTCAGACCATAATGTCATAGAATTAACAGTTCATTCCAAAGCAAGTGGAAAATAGAGATAAGCAAGAAATGAAAAAGTGGGAAGGATATGAAAATGGAAAAATACAACTTCTACAGTAAAAAATATAAAATGGTCAGAAATTAATGAAGAATTAAACAAAGATTGGGATAACATTTTCGTAAGTGATGACATAAGGGTAAATACGGAGATATATTATAAAATATTGGAGATAATAGTGGAAAAATATATACCGAAGAAGAAAAGTAAACATCATTCATGCATACCAAGAGACAGAAGAATCTTGTTCCAGAAAATCAGA
The DNA here is from genome assembly GCF_015104395.2 of Macrobrachium nipponense. Lineage (NCBI taxonomy): Eukaryota > Metazoa > Arthropoda > Malacostraca > Decapoda > Palaemonidae > Macrobrachium > Macrobrachium nipponense. Next base: position 62,362,254 of record NC_087214.1, on the reverse strand, counting down.
AAAGTGGAAAAAAGGTCTTGCAAAAGAAAAAAATGCATGGAAAGTTATAGAACTAAAAAGTAAGATAGAAAATGCAGAAAAAAAGATTATTATACAATCAAAAGAAAAGTTGAAAAACGGACTTGGAAGAAAAAACCCTATTAAACCTATCAAGCACCCCAAACTATTATACTCATATGCGAAGAAGATGAATAAAAGAAGAATAGAAATAGGCCCTCTGAGTAATTGAAGGGAGATTAACGAATGAAAAAAGGAAATTTGCAACATACTGGCAGAAACGATATAAGAGAGAATTCACCCCTAGAATAGATAATGAAGATAATGATATAGAAGTAAGGGATGAAAATATGAATATTTAGCTGACATAGATATTAATGAAGCTGATATTGTGCAGGCTATTAATGAAATTAAAAATGGAGCTGCTGCAGGGCCTGATGGAATTCCTGCTATTTTGTTAAAGAAAGTAGTTCATTCTATCGCAAAGCCACTTGCAATATTATTAAGACAAAGTGTAGATACAGGCAAGAATATGATTGTAGCACAAATTAGTCGTATATTTACCCCTACTTTCAAAAGTGGATCAAGACTAGAGGCAAGTAATTATAGGCCTGTGAGTCTAACATCACATAATACTGAAAGTGTATGAAAGGGTAATGAAGAAAATATTATGAAACATTTAATAAAAAAATAATTTGTTTTTTAATAAAGGACAACATGGTTTCGTACCCGGAAAAAGTACACAAAACCCAACTGTTAGTCCACCGTGAAAAACATATTCAAAAATATGAAAAAGCGGAAATGAAACAGATGTGGTTTATTTAGACTTTGCAAAAGCTTTTGATAAAGTAGACCATAATATATTAGCGAAGAAAATTAGAAAAACACAATATCGTGGATAAAGTAGGAAGATGGTTAAAAGAATTTTTACACAACAGAAAACAGATAGTTATTGCAAACGACGAGAAATCGGATGAAGCCAAGGTAATATCCGGTGTGCCGCAAGGTACGGTGTTAGCTGCAATACTGTTTGTTATTATGATTGAAGACATAGACAATAATGTTAAGGATTCGGTATGTGAGTAGTTTCGCAGATGACACAAGAATAAGTAGAGAAATTACTTGTGATGAAGATAGGAAACGCTCTACAAAGAGACCTTAACAAAGTATATGATTGGGCAGAGGTAAATAGGATGGTATTTAACTCTGATAAATTTGAATCAATAAATTATGGAGACAGAGAAAGAAAGCTATATGCATATAAGGGACCTAATAATGAGACCATCACAAATAAGGAAGCAGTTAAAGACCTTGGTGTGATGATGAATAGGAACATGTTATGCAATGATCAAATAGCAACTCTGTTGGCAAAAAATGTAAAGCAAAAATGGGAACAAAAATGGGAATGTTTGTTACGGCACTTCAAAACAAGAAAAGCTGAACACTGATTATGCTTTAATAAAAAACATATGTTCGTAGTCCACTTGAATATTGCAATATGATATGGTACCCACACTATCAAAAGGATATTGCACAAATAGAGAGTGTGATACAAAGGTCCTTTACAGCTAGAATAGAAGAAGTTAAGGACCTAGACTACTGGGAAAGACTACAATTCTTAAAATTATATATAGTCTGGAAAGGAGAAGAGAAACGCTCATGATAATTCAGGCATGGAAACAGATAGAAGGAATAGCAGAAAATATCATGGAAACTAAAAATATCAGAAAGGAGCAAGCAGAGGTAGATTAATAGTGCCCAAAAAACTATACCAGGAAAAATAAGGAAAGCACACAGGACATTAATCCACTACGCACCAGCATCGATAATGCAGCGTCTATTCAATGCGTTGCCAGCTCATCTGAGGAATATATCGGAGGATGAGCGTAGATGTGTTTAAGAATAAGCTCGACAAATATCTAAACTGCATCCCAGACCATCCAAGATTGGAAGATGCAAAATATACCGGAAGATGTACTAGCAACTCTCTGGTAGACATTGAGGTGCCTCACACTGAGGGACCTGGGGCAACCCGAACAAGATGTAAGGTCTGTAAGGTAAGGTAAGGTCTCTCTCTCTCTAATGTTGCCAGCAGTCCGGTTTTTTTAAATTCTCTCTCTCTCTCTCTCTCTCTCTCTCTCTCTCTCTCTCTCTCTCTCTCTCTCTCTCTCTGTTCTCAATTATTTACACTTTAAATTACTTCAAAACATAACGTAATAACTTGGAAATGGAGCATTGGATAGGAGAGAGAGAGAGAGAGAGAGAGAGAGAGGTAATCAAGATTTTGCTATAAGATATAAATTTGTCATGTTCAGATTTCTCGGTCGATACTCCGATACGAGAGAGAGAGAGACTCTCTCTCTCTCTCTCTCTGTCTCTCTCTCTGTCTCTCTCTCTCTCTCTCTCTCTCTCTCACACACACACACACACAAAGTGCCGAGTATACCAAGGTTAACGAATGAGTTGCCCCCTCGTAAGGAATATCCTGAAATACGCTACACTATTTCCACCATCTTTGATAGAACTCTTGTCATGTTTATCTTTAGTACCCCCCTGACTGGTTCCACCTAAAACGAGGTGGTTGTGGTGGGAGAGGGGTTGTTGTTGTTGTTGTTGTTTGAGAGAACATGTATCTATCTATTTATTATTTATAAATCTTGCTCAGGAACTAACTACAAAGATCGGTTGTTGGCTTGAAATGTGGAGAATGACAGCCATAGGCCTATTCGATACTGTCATGCCGTTTTCCACGTCCTAGACTAATCAGATGAGTCTAGAGTGGCTTTATTGCCATTGTTGTTTTCTGGCGAAGCTGGCCTTATGCCAGATGCCCTCTTGCTTCTGGGTTACCAGTCCCTCCTGGAGAACCGTCTTATTCACAGTTTTTACACAGTTCCACAGTATTTTTTTCACATTCTTTAGTTGTTTTTTCTTCTTTGCCATCGAGTGAGGGCAAAGGGAATATATATATATCTCTCTCAATGAGTTTGATAGTTAAGGCCACGACAATACTGCGTAATGCGTAGGGCGCGTAAGAGGATGTCCGCCTGAGGAAATATATCCGAGAGGGGCCTTACATCAATTAAGGAGGGAGTGGGGGGGCGGGAGGGGGGGGGGCGGATAGGGGGACCGGAAAGGAAAGGAAAGGAAAAGGAATACCTTAGACTAAGTCTGTCTGTGTCTTCTTTGGGGGGGGCGAGCTGACTTTGAAAAAAAAATTCCATTTCTTTTATTTATTTAATTTATTTATTTACCTATACTCTGTTTTTTTCCATCTGTCCATCCGCCTGTGGTGTTTGCGTATGGTAACACTGCATCCCGGGCTTTAAATAATATCCTATTTCGAATATTAACGGTGTAATTCGCATACAATAAATTATTAAAACAATTTTCATTTGTAAATGTACACCCAGATATCCTTTTATTTACCTAAAACTTACACATAGTGTAACTATTTAAAACCCGGGACGCACTGTTACCATGCGAAAACGCCACAGGCGGATGGACAGATGGAAAAAAACAGAGTATAGTTTGGTTTATAGAGTTTATATTTACCTAGTTTAGTTTATCTAGTTTATTTACCCAGTTTGGTTTATTGTTAATTTAACCAGGTATTAGGCCAAATTTAGTTCAAGGTTGATTACATATATATTTGGACCTAAAAAGTGTTTTTTTTTCTTACTCGGGGAGTTAGCCTACAAACTACTTGTTGTTGCTGTTTTCCTTCTTATTCTTCTTACTCTTCTTCTTCTTCTTGGGGCCTAGGAAAGGTCTATGGAAAAGTCTAAAACACACAGAAAAAGGTGTTTTTCGTCGAGTTAAAGATATAGGAATTTTAGGATAGGATATTTATGATTTATTTATTGGAGTAAAAATGTAAATAAAAATAAATTTGCATATGTTAAACAGTACAGAACAATTGTTTTTAATGAAATACAACGTATTTATTCTAATTTCCGCTGGTGAAACAACTCTCTACCTAACCGCAGATTTTACCACGTTTTAATTAACGTTAAAAGTTAGGCATATAATGTTTTTTTACAGCTTATGCGTGAGGGGGGTTGTAGGGGTGGGGGGGAGGCGGGGTGATGTAGCACACGTCCCGAGTAAGCTGGAGGTCAGATTACACTCCCCCCCACCCAAAGATTTAGAGGTTTGTCACTTTTGAATTTTGGGTCACAGGAGAATTCCTCTCAGGGGCGGGGCAGGTCGCCAGTACATGGTATCTGAATAGTGCAACACGCTAACACTGGAGAGGAATTCTTGCGATGAATTCTGTAGGATTTTGACAAGGGGAGAGAGAGAGAGAGAGAGAGAGAGAGAGAGAGAGAGAGAGAGAGAGAGAGAGAGAGAGCGAGAGAGACTTCTTGAATCTTTCGTCGGCATCAGAAAATCATACGACACGAACGGGCTGAGAAATATGTCATTTTCCCGCAGCCAGAGAGAGAGAGAGAGAGAGAGAGAGAGAGAGAGAGATTGAATAAAGTCCAAGGTAGCCGGAGATGCCGAAGTATTACATTTTAACTGGGAAAAGCGAAGGTACCAAAACACGACTGAGAGAGAGAGAGAGAGCCTCTCCTATTCTCTCTTTCTATCTCATTTATAACCTCATGAATTGTGTTTTAAGACATTTAATAACCTTTTGCGTTTTGCCAATATTTAAATAAAAAGTTAGCATCTGTTAGCGTGAAGTACAAAACTGATTCCTTAGAGAGAGAGAGAGAGAGAGAGAGAGAGAGAGAGCCTCTCCTTTTCTCTCCTTCCCTCTCCCTCTCTCATTACCAGTAGTCTCAAGTAATCTTGCTCAACGAATTCTTGAAAGGCCATCATTTTCCGACCACTGAACCTGAACAGAGAGAGAGAGAGAGAGAGAGAGAGAGAGAGAGAGAGAGAGAGAGAGAGAGAGAGCGCGAGCAGCATCAGCCCTAAAATGTTTTGGTGTAATTCTGACGAATTTGTTCTTCTCGAAACATAAAATAGTTAAATCTTTCTCCCAGGCTTTTTGTATGATGGACTTTAGATTGTAGACATTTTCCATGAGTAACTTTGACATGTGTGTATATATATATATATATATATATAGATATATATATATAATATTATATATATATATAATATTATATATAGTTATGAACTCTCAGAGATGGTAATGAGTTCAGAGGTTCTTCAATCCACTTCTAAAGTCCTTACCACTATGGTAATGAGTAGGACTCATAACCAGAACATCAACAATCCAAAGTATTTCCTCAAAGAGAAGGATACAGAGACTAAACATATACTTAATTATTTATTACAACAAAAAGGTCTTATCCTTACAAAGAAATCCCTTGAAATCTGTACTTTAGGGAAGGAAGAGAAAAACAACTCACAATTACAAAAATCCAAAAATACATTCGCCTAGCTAAATATCATACTAAAGTAAAAGAAAAAGTTACTAGGGGGAGATAGAAAACACAGATGCACTGGTCGTTATGATAGTAAGAGACAAAGTAAGAAAAATAGCCTTAAACCTAATCAAACCTCACATTCGAATAAGCGTACATTAGGACTATGAAACAATTATCTTGCATTTAAGAAAAATTAACTATCACTCCACTAATCCCATGATTCATAGTAAGTCGTCTCTTTAATATCAGAGCGAAGTCTCGTCTTCAACGGTTAACTCCAGTAGTGCCACTAAGTAGGAGACACCCAACTCAAGTCGTCTATAGGAGAGAATATTTATGATAAATACACACAGGGTCTGGGATCTTACCCTCTTCTTCGACCCTGGGAGGCCTCTTTACGACTCCAGAGGTTCAGCTAACTGAGGGCAAGGGCAAATGACGGGCGAGGTTCGCCTCCAAAAGTACGTCAAGCAAGTAAGGGCATCACAACCCCGAAGTATGCGTCTTGTAAAGGGAGAGCGTCACACGATTTCTTTACGCAGACCGCAGAGACGTCCACAAAAAGTACTGTTCGTAGGGGGATGAAAAGGAACACCTCCAAGATGCCAATAGCTTCACAAAGTCGAGGACGTCTTCAGAACATCCGAGTAATTTACCACAAGCCGTCAGGAAAAATATAGGAGCTGGAAACCTCTCTACAGGGAGCCGTTAAACTAACTCTTGTTACAAACAGTCGAAGCACCGTCAACCATGAAAAGAAAAACATTTACAAGGGTTAATTACCAATTAAAACTATAACAACCCTTAGAGGGGGGGAGGTAAAAAACCCCAAGTCCAACCATCAAACGACATATATAAATAAACTGGACAAAAACAAACAGAAATTTACTTTAATGTGTGAAGTCAAAAGCATAACTACAATATAAAAATTGTACCAAACAATATAGTAATCCCATTAAATATAATATAATATATATATTATATATATATATATATCTATATATATATATATATATATATATATATATATATTCTGTAGCATTCAACCCTTCAGCATATCAGTAATAAACGTACCAAAAGTTCCTTTCTTTAGCATTGCAATGGATACTATACAAACGACCAGGAAAAACACGCTCGTTTTTTTTTTATGAGATTTATGACAAGTCCCTGGCACCTTTAACACCTCCCCCCCCTGCCCCCCCCCCCCCCCCCCCCCCCCCCCCCCCCCCCACCCCCTACTGACACACTTCACCCCATTTCGCGAAGAATTAAAAACCCCGACAATTAGTCATATCTCCCCCCAACTCCCCCTCCCCCCTTCCTAACAACACCGCCCCTCCCTGACGTGCTCTCGTGCGGGTACGAATAAGGTACGAATGTGATTAACTACGTACGGATATGATTAAATCGTACTCTGGCCGCCTTCTGGGTCGATTAGCGGGGCGGCGTCGCGGGGTGGGGCGTTTTCTGATCTCTTTTTTTTTTGGGGCAGTCAAGGGCCTAACTTGGCATCGTTAACTTAGTGACCTCAGGTGCATCTTAGGCGGTCACTGTACTAGACATCGCTTGATGGTTTTAGCGGCGTTCCTCCTGGGCCCTAGATGCTGCTGGACCCATTTCGTTTCTTTTTGTGGACCTCCTATTCTCCTTCAATCATCTTATTTTCCAAACTGTCCTTTCAAACGTTTCATTGTGCAACTGCTTTTTTTTTTACTCTCAAATTATGTCTCGGTGGTAAATTTTGATATTCCGTTCCATATCTGGTGCAAAGTCACGCATTCGTCGGCATTATCTGGACGAATCTTCGCCATTGGGGCTGAGAGCAATTCGGTTGCAATGGCAAGACAGTCGAAGTCACACACACATATATATAAATGGTTACAGTTTGACCACCAATTGTGCCAGACGAGGGCCTATAGTTTGGTGCCGTGGTAGAATTCTGGCGCCACTAGAAAGATGTTTATCGTTCTCAAGATCTTTGATGTTGCTCCAAGTTATGAAACCTTCTTCTTCTTCTTCTTGTGAAGTTATATGTTTAAAATATGTAATGTTTTTGCTATTACGCTGAAGTTCAACATCGATGTGAAAGTCGAGGTAATACTGTTGCAAAAACGGTCGTGTACAAACACACACACGCCTATATATATATATAGAATAATATATATATATATATATATATAGATATATAGGATTATTAAATAATTGAGTATATGTTATATTAGGTAATATAATCATATATATGATATATATTATAGTATATATATGATATATATATCTATATATATATATATATACATATGTATATATGTATTATATATATATATATATAATATATATATATATATATATATATATATATATGTTTAGTGTGTATGTGTGTATATGTTATATATAATATATATATAAATATATATATATATAAATATATAATATATATATATATATATATATATATATATATATATATATAGGCTAAAGAGAGAGAGAGAGAGAGATGAGAGAGAGAGCTTTGAGAGATGAGAGAGAGAGAGAGCGAGAGAGAGAAAAACACACTATCAGAAAATTTATTTCCAGCTGAACATCTGAACCTTTTTCGCCCGAATAGGAGAAGAGAGAGAGAGAGAGAGAGAGAGAGAGAGAGAGAGAGAGAGAGCCTCTCTCCCGCTCTTCCCGAAATAAGGCAAACAAATTGCGTTCCCCTCCGGAGGACGTGAGGTGATCAGCAGAGCTGAGGTCAGCAGCTCCTGCTGCGTGTTCGCTCCGTCGCTATTGGCCGCTGCCCTGTCGAGACGGGCGCTGCTGTTAGGCCCTTGGTAAAGAACTTCATTAGAGTAGAGGCTTTTCGTTAAACGGGCCCCCCCACCCCCACCCCCACCCACGCCCTTCGGGAAGGGCCTCCTGTTACTCTCGAGGTGTTATTAGGACCTTTGCTAAGTCTCCTTCGTTCAATTCCTTGTTAATTGGTAATGGCCGTTTTGTAAATTCGAAAACGCTTTTCGTTGAACGCCCCCTTCCCCGCCAACGCCCTTCGGGGAGGGCCTCCTGTTACTCTCGAGGTGTTATTAGGACCTTTGCTAAGTCTCCTTCGTTCAATTCCTTGTTAATTGGTAATGGCCGTTTTGTAAATTCGAAAACGCTTTTCGTTGAACGCCCCCTTCCCCGCCAACGCCCTTCGGGGAGGGCCTCCTGTTACTCTCGAGGTGTTATTAGGACCTTTGCTAAGTCTCCGTTAAATTTCATGGTAATGGGCTTTTTGCAAACTCGAAAAATTCAATTTATATTCTGTTCTTGGACAAGATTGACCGTATATTTGAGATTTGTTGTCTTGTGCTGTGATTAACAGTGATATTTACCGTTTTTTGATGCCTTATTTCTAATAAAGAATAGTTGCGTTTGTGCTCTTGATACTCTTGAATAAATAGCTTGTCTTTGCTGTGAAAGTTTGTCAGTGTATTTCTCGGCATATTCTTCATACAGATTAAAGACGCAATTATATTTTATATATTCCCGAGGTTTATCATTCGCTAAACTTGTATGGCTGGCCTGTCTTTCCTGAAGCAATGTTCGTATTTCTGAAGACACGTCTTTCATAAAAGAAATAATGACATTGGTTAAACACTGACCACTTGGAACACTTGGAAAGGCTAATTTCTCCCATCATTTCCTTTCGGGAAATACTTGGAATTGGTGACGTTGTTCAATGGAAATCGTTAGGCCTATGTGGAGTTCCAGTTGAGGTTGCCGGATAGAATATATTTTATTTTTATTTTTAGCGTCGTGTTGCCTCCAGAGTTTCAAAGCAGCAAGTGGATAAATAGCCCCATTCTCTGCGTCTCTTAGAACAGGTACTTGCTTCCAAACTTCCAAAAGAAGCAAGTGGATCAATAGCCCATTTTCTGGTTTCTTTGGACGGGTACTTGCTTCCAAACTTCCAAAAGCAGAAAGTGGACAAATAGCCCCATTTTCTGTGTCTCTTTGAACGGGTACGTGCTTCCAAACTTCCAAAAGCAGAAAGTGGACAAATAACCCCATTTTCTGCGTCTCTTTGAACTGGCACTTGCTTCCAAACTTCCAAAAGCAGCAAGTGGATAAATAGCCCCATTTTCTGCGTCTCTTAGAACAGGTACTTGCTTCCAAACCTCCAAAAGAAGCAAGTTGATAAATAGCCCCATTTTCTGCGCCTCTTAGAACAGGTACTTGCTTCCAAACTTCCAAAAGAAGCAAGTGGATCAATAGCCCATTTTCTAGTCTCTTAGAACAGGTACTTGCTTCCAAACTTCCAAAAGAAGTAAGTGGATCAATAGCCTATTTTCTGGTTTCTTTGGACAGGTACTTGCTTCCAAACTTCCAAAAGCTGAAAGTGGACAAATAGCCCTATTTTCTGGTTTCTTAGAACAGGTACTTGCTTCCAAACTTCCAAAAGCTGAAAGTGGACAAATAGCCCTATTTTCTGGTTTCTTAGAACAGGTACTTGCTTCCAAACTTCCAAAAGCTGAAAGTGGACAAATAGCCCTATTTTCTGGTTTCTTAGAACAGGTACTTGCTTCCAAACTTCCAAAAGCAGAAAGTGGACAAATAGCCCTATTTTCTGGTTTCTTAGAACAGGTACTTGCTTCCAAACTTCCAAAAGCAGAAAGCGGACAAATAGCCCTATTTTCTGGTTTCTTAGAACAGGTACTTCTTCCAAAAGCTTCCACTGGCAGAACAGTAAAGCTTTGACAAATAGCCCTATTTTCTGGTTTCTTAGAACAGGTACTTGCTTCCAAACTTCCAAAAGCTGAAAGTGGACAAATAGCCCTATTTTCTGGTTTCTTAGAACAGGTACTTGCTCCCACTTTCAAAACAGCTGAGTGGACAAATAGCCCTATTTTCTGGTTTCTTAGAACAGGTACTTGCTTCCAAACTTCCAAAAGCAGAAAGCGGACAAATAGCCCTATTTTCTGGTTTCTTTGAACAGACACTTGCTTCCAAACTTCCAAAAGCAGAAAGTGGACAAATAGCTCTATTTTCTGGTTTCTTTGAACAGGTACTTGCTTCCAAACTTCCAAAAGCAGAAAGTGGACAAATAGCTCTATTTTCTGGTTTCTTTGAACAGACACTTGCTTCCAAACTTCCAAAAGCAGTAAGTGGATAAATAGCCCCATTTTCTGCGTCTCTTTGAACAAGTACTTGCTTCCAAACTTCCAAGAGCAGAAAGTGGACAAATAGCCATATTTTCTGTGTCTCTTTCGACAGGTACTTGCTTCCAAACTTCCAAAAGCAGAAAGTGGACAAATAGCCCCATTTTCTGTGTCTCTTTGAAGAGGTACTAGCTTCCAAACTTCCAAAAGCAGTAAGTGGACAAATAGCCCCATTTTCTGTGTCTCTTTGAAGAGGTACTTGCTTCCAAACTTCCAAAAGCTGAAAGTGGACAAATAGCTCTATTTTTTGGTCCCTTAGAACAGGTACTTGCTTCCAATCTTCCAAAAGCAGAAAGTGGATAAATAGCCCCATTTTCTGCGCCTCTTAGAACAGGCACTTGCTTCCAAACTTCCAAAAGCAGAAAGTGGACAAATAGTCCTATTTTCCGCATCTCTTTGAACAGGCACTTGCTTCCAAACTTCCAAAAGCAGAAAGTGGATAAATAGCCCCATTTTCTGCATCTCTTAGAACAGGTACTTGCTTCCAAACTTCCAAAAACAGAAAGTGGACAAGTAGCCCCATTTTCTGCGTCTCTTTGAACATATACTTGCATCCAAACTTCCAAAAGGTGTAAGTGGATAAATAGCCCCATTTTCTGCGTCTCTTTGAACTGGCACTTGCTTCCAAACTTCCAAAAGGTGTAAGTGGATAAATAGCCCCATATTCTGCGTCTCTTTGAACCGGTACTTGCTTCCAAACTTCCAAAAGGTGTAAGTGGATAAATAGCCCCATTTTCTACATCTCTTAGAACAGGTACTTGCTTCCAAACTTCCAAAAGCAGAAACTGGATAAATAGCCCCATTTTCTGCATCTCTTTGAACAGGTACGTGCTTCCAAACTTCAAAAAGGTGTAAGTGGATAAATAGCCCCATATTCTGCGTCTCTTTGAACCGGCACTTGCTTCCAAACTTCCAAAAGCAGAAAGTGGACAAGTAGCCCCATTTTCTGCATTTCTTTGAACATATACTTGCTTCCAAACTTCCAAAAGCAGAAAGTGGATAAATAGCCCCATTTTCTGCGTCTCTTTGAACAGTTACGTGATTCCAAACTTCCAAAAGTAGTAAGTGGACAAGTAAACCCATTTTCTGGTTTATTTGAACAGGTACGTGCTTCCAAACTTCCAAAAGGTGCAAGTGGATAAATAGCCCCATTTTCTGTCGACCCTTTGCAGCATCCAACCTCCCAAACTTCCATAAAGGCCAAGCAGCTATTTATCATCTATTGGGCAGAAGTGAGGTCACATAGAACCAGTCAATTAGTCAATTTGTGTGGTTCTTTTTTTTTGCTTAATGTTTCAGCGTATATATAGCAGCTCACACACACATACGCATAGTATATTATATGAGTGTGTGTGTTTGTGTGTGTGTGAAACAAATGAAGAGAAAGCTTCAAGACGTGAAGATAACATGAAGATGTAAAATCTATCCTAGGAATATCTCCATCTTTTTTTACTTCTTCAGCAACCCCGTCTGTCAAAAAGGAGCTTTTAAAATCTTTGCCCCTAGGGGGAGTATAGTAGAGCCCTTAGAGAGCCGAGATGTAGGCGTTGGGGGGGGGGGGGAAGGGGGAAGGGTTTTGTGTGTAGGGATAGTGTAGCAGTGGAGGCGGGGTGGGGGGTGGGGGAAAAGACGAATGCCCTGGAATAGTAATATTAAGACATCCACGATGGCAGCTTCTCCTGAAAGGAGGTATATCTAAGTAAAGGGAAAATACCTATTTTGCATCGACTGCGTATATCATTAGGCCATTACCCAGTTTTGGAGGGGTGGGGGGGGGGGGGGGTCGTTTGGCATCAGATGGAAAAAATATCGGTATACTACAGTTGATGTAGGTCCTGAGCCGCGGGTGTACCGCTGTGCAGCATACTTCCATATTTTTTATAAATATATTTTAATAATCAGTGGCATAATTTTGTATTTTTTGTAAAAGGCTTTTTTTTTGATGGGGCGCAGAGCCCCGCAAATCCACAAAACCCACTAAAAACCACTAGAAGTTAATAATTAGTTCTATATATGTATAGCTTTTTGGATGGGCAGCGCAAATCCACAAAACCACAAAAAACCATAGAAAGTATTATATGGATATATATATATATATATATATATATATATATATATATATATATATCTAATATATATATATATATAGATATATATAGTATATATATATATATATATAATATATATATAAGTATCATATTCCCGAAATCCCCCTGAATTACTTAAATTTTTTAGACTTAAAGTTGATCATCTTATCTGGCGGATGCTAGTAGTAGTGGTCTATGTGGCGTTAAACATATTCGAAGACTTATTAGGATGTCTCT